>NC_091458.1:96907039-97507039 GCF_027789765.1 Dendropsophus ebraccatus | reverse complement strand
TTTATTACTATTCTGGGATGGATGTGTATTTTTGATCATTTTTTTAAATTAAATGTGGGGGTTATGAGGTAAGCAACCATCATCAAAGTCATTGTTTTTCTTTTTACAGCACTCGCCGTGTACAATAAATAATGTCATTATATTTTTATGCTTTCAAATGCACCAAATGTATCATTTTAACAAACTTCTGACATGTCATCGCAACGTGTCAGAGGTTTGTATTGATCAGGGTCCAGGTGCTGACAACCCTGTCAATTGTTAGAGTGACGTGGCAGACGTGCGCAGCAGCACTACTAAAGGCAGGTGGGTAAGATTATAATGGAGCCCTATGGAACTTGAAACCTTTACAATATTTGCAATACTGACAAATATTGGCCCAGGAAAGGCCCGCATACAAAGTACAGTTTAGTTTTAATCCCCCAAGGCCACCTTAATGTGGTGGGATGGTGCACACGATTTGATCAAATAGTAGGCCAAGGACCTAATTTTCCGTATATTTTCTACAGCAGTTTTGCACTTCTAAATGTCTATAGTAACCATATGTCTTGGCTTTTGCAGCATGCTATTATACTTTTCTGTTTTTGTGTCTGTATTTCAGCAATGGCATCATGCACCTGCATAGTGTGAATAGTGGTATGGGATGTACTGGCTATTTTCTTGTCTGTGTTAAGTGTGGGGGGAGTGGATGCCTCCATTTGGCTTGTGCAATACACCCATCCCACCCAAAGGGCGATTTATTTGCATCCTGCAGCGTGTAGGTTTATTATTAGCCGGAGAGAGGCCAGTGTATAGAGTACAATGTAGTTTCCACCCCTCTGAGGTCACCTTAACATGGTGGGATGGTATAAACTATTTAATCAAATGGTATGCCAAGAACCTATTTTTTTCTATAGCATTTTTGCAATTCTAAATATCTAGTGAATACTATTTTCTGTAGAAACCATGGTAATATAATAAACCAATTTACATATGCTTTGCAAAATTCTCACATAAATAACATTATCTCACCTCATAATATTAATATTATTAATAATATTATAATATTATTCACCAATACTTTTCCTTATCTGTACAATATATATTTTGGTCTACTGGCTTATATCAGAAAGCAGTATTCTAAAATATGTCTTTAGTAATGACTATACTATACAGCTGCTAAACTAATTGTTCCCAGTTAATGTCCATGTTGCATAGTTCAGATGACCCATGCTGAATCCATGCTTAGATACTGTGGGAATTCATAACTAGTAGAATGATATAACAACACTGAATAGCTTTTTAGCATAAGTAAAAATACAGTTGTCTCCATTTTACATTTCTATCTATGATATAAAGAATCCTTTTGTTGAATTTATTCCAGGAATGTGACAGTCTGAATTAAACTGAAAAAGTCAAAGGGCATGAGAATCCACTGTCAATTCCCCAAAGCATAGCTGAAAACCACACTACTGTGCACTGCATTGATTGACTGAACAACCCTAAGAATGTATCAGAAGGTGATGTCATTCATAGAAACATGTGTTACATATAACATGGATAAAGTCACTAAAGTGGATTTATGCAGCCTATAATGACGTGCATAAGTATTTACTTATTTACTGACACGATAACACTGTAAAAAGCATAAGTTTACTATAACATATGTAATTTGTCTATTATCTATAGTGTCCATGTGATACCTGGCAGTGAAATCCATGGCTCTTTATCATTCTAGGCTCCAATGTGGAGAAACTGATGTTGATGGGGAGTTGGGTACTCTGCCACAATGGTGAATGAGGGATCTGTAATAGTGGATTATTTTCTGTGGGTAGGCCGGAGCCTGTCTGTTTTGTGGGAGACGAGCTAAGCTTAATTGGTTAATTGCTGCTGGATCAGTGACCAGCAAGGTCGAAGCAAGAGCGAAGTTAGGTCTGCAGTGTTAAGCATTACCATTGCAGGATCCTTCCTCGACTTGCGCATTGAGGCTGGTGGAGTGTCCAGGATAAGATGATAAGCTGGACAGTTGTGCAGCGGTTGATAGAACAGTGGTGCAGGGGGCAGGCTATGGCTAAGGTGGATAAAGTGTATTATTGCCCATTCAGTCAGGTCATGAATGGTCAGTTTGTAGGCCATCAAAGCTGTGATCCTGACAAAAAGGCCTGAACCGAATGGTCCCTGGACTATATAGAGGTGTTGGCAGCTTGATGGGTGTGGCTTATAAATGTGATATAGTGTGGGAAGGAGCGTGCTTAACCCCTTAAGGACAGGGACCATTTTCATTTTTGCATTTTCGTTTTTTCCTCCTTGTGTTTAAAAGGTCATAGCAGTTGCATTTTTCCACCTAGAAACCCACATGAGCCCTTATTTTTTGCGTCACTAATTGTACTTTGCAATGACAGGCTGAATTTTTGCATTAAGTACACTGCAAAACCAGAAAAAAATTCAAAGTGTGGTGAAATTGAAAAAAAACCCCGCATTTCTTTTATTTGGGGGGACTGTGTTTTTACGCCATTCGCCCTGGGGTAAAACTGACTTGTTATGCATGTTCCTCGTTACAATTAAAACAATATATAACATGTATAACTTATATTGTATCTGATGGCCTGTAAAAAATTCAAACCATTGTTAACAAATATACGTTCCTTAAAATCGCTCCATTCCCAGGCTTATAATGCTTTTATCCTTTGGTCTATGGGGCTGTGTCAGGTGTCATTTTCTGCGCCAGGATGTTTACTTTCTATCAGTACCTTGATTGCGCATATGCGACTTTTTGATTGCTTTTTATTACAATTTTTCTGGATTTGATGCGACCAAAAATGCGCAATTTTGCACTTTGGGATTTTTTGGCGCTGACGCTGTTTACCGTGAGAGATCAGAAATGTGATTAATTAATAGTTGGGGCGATTACGCACGCGGCGATACCAAACATGTTTATTTATTTATTTATTTGTTTATTTTTATTTATAACATGGGAAAAGGGGGGGTGATTCAAACTTTTATTAGGGGAGGGGGCTTTTTACTATTAACAACACTTTTTTTTTTTTTTTTACACATATACTAGAAGCCCCCCTGGGGGACTTCTAGTATATACACTTTGATCTCTCATTGAGATCTTTGCTGTATAGATATACAGCAAAGATCAATGAGATCGGCACTTGTTTGCTTTCGGCTGCTGTAGCCAAATACAAACGAGTGCCGAGTCGGGGACGGCGCCATCTTGGACGAGTCCCCGGCCAGCATCAGACAGGGAGATCGCTCCTCCGGGACAACGTCCCGGAGGAGCGATCTCCCCCACTAGACACCAGGGAACGGTTGCCTCTGGTAATCGGAGGCAGCTGTCAACTTTGACAGGTGCCTCCGATTAGCTAATTAGAGGGCACGGCGGTCCCGGGCTACACGCGGCACCCGGGTACCGCGCCGCTTCATAGCGGGGTCGCCGCGCCGCCCCGCTTTGAAGTGCTATTGAGGACATATGACGTACAGGTACGTCATATGTCCTTAAGAGGTTAAAGCCCTATTTCACGGGTCGTTTAGAGGAGCAAACGATCGCTCTCAGCGCTCGTTTGCTCCTCGTTCCCCGCTCGCTGCCGCCGCTATTCAACGCAGCAGCAGCGAGTGGGTGAGTGCGGGAGGGGCGGCGGGGAGCTGCGGGGGGGGGGGCTGCCCGGGTGATCGCTGATCGTCCGGGCAGCCCATAGGATACAGCAGCGTCTGCAGCAGATCGATGGCAGCAGATCGTTGCTGTATCAGTTGCTTGTTTTTCAACATGTTGAAAAACAAGCGACTGCAACGATCAGCCGACATGAACGATGTCGGCTGATCGTTGCACTCTATTCCACGGGACGATTATCGTCCGTAGCGGCCGATATCGGCCGAATACGGACAATAATCGTTCCGTGGAATAGGGTCTTTAGGACTAGTTAAAGGATAGATTTGTTGGGTTATGAATGTCTCTGGAACTCCTGCTGCAGTAAATCAGATAAGATGACTATTTTTATTTATTTAAATTATTCAATTCGGTAATGTATGTATGTAAAGTAACCCCATTATTGGGGTTACATTGCTGTGGAATCTGTTGGCGCTATACAAATAAATAATATTTTTATTATTATGGCTGCCACTTTAGCAATAAAAAAAATACGCACACACACACACACAAAAAAAATCTAAATTATTTGAAAAACTAGCTATGTATCCACCGTGTTATTAAAAAAAAAAAACAAAGAGACGGCACATCCAAAAAATGGATGGTTTAATATCACACAAGTGTGTGACGTTTCGGCCTATGTCAGTCTTTTTCAAGCATTGCCTATTCTTTGGATGTGCTGTCTCTTTGTTTGTTTTTGGATTGTACTGCCAGCCATGGGCCAGGTTTGGTGAAACAGGCAACCAAGTGCATATTATAGTCTTTAAACCTGTGCTGTATAAACACTGTGGACCTCTGTGCTATAAATATGCAAGGGACCAAAACAGCCCTACAGTCTTCTTATTCTCATTTCTAAACATTCTTAAATATAGCAATAAATGTTATTTTAAATGTCTGACAACACTGAGTACTCTTGACAAGAATATACCACATCTTTAAAGGGGTTGGCCACTTTATAGTAAAATTGTTCAGTGTAGTAGGTACTATTGAGCGGGCCTGTCAAACTGTTCAAGTTCGGCAATGTTTTACAGACCCAAACGCTAAGCATTAAGTAAGATGCAGCCCTAGCGTTGCCAGGAAAACAAGGATACAGCCTATGGCTGCATTCATGTTTTCAAGGACTCCTTAGGGCGCCATACAACTTCTGCAGGGAATCAAATGCAGAGTGTTCAGGTTTGGAAATCATTGCAGAATGTGAACAGTTTGACAGGTCAGCACAACACTATTAATTATATACTCACAGCACTTACTGACAAAATGACCAGCATGGAGGAGCATGTGACCATACCCCGCCCCCAGTGTCCACCACTGAGCCTGTATATGGCTATGGAAAACACGGGGGAGGTCACATGCTCCTCCGTGTTGGCCATCTTATGCACAGAATCACCACAGAACTGGACAGCACACCCTGGAGGAAGGGAGTCTGATTTTAGCACTATGAGGTACACAGGGAGCTGCTGTCAGTAACTGCTGCTTACTTACACTAAACACTGAAAAATGTTACTATAAAGGGGCCAGCCCCTTTAAACTGTAAAATGAGCAAAGCTACTTACTATATTACTACTTTGTAATGTTAAAGGGAACCTGTCACCCCCCGTGCCGGGGTCACAGGCTCCTGACCCCCCTGCTACAGCCCCCTATATTCACCTGATCCCGCCGGGTCCCGCTTCTGGATCCGGTTGGGTCACGGAGATTTCAGCCACTGCAGCCCGGCGCGCGCTGAGAGATGAGTCCAACGCTCATAGAGAATGACGAAGAGTCCAGCGCTCCGTCATTCTCTATGAGTGTTGGGCTCATCTCTCAGCGCGCGCGCCGGGCTGCAGCGGCTGATATCTCCGTGACCCGACCGGATCCAGAAGCGGGACTCGGCGGGATCAGGTGAGTATAGGGGGCTGTAGCGGGGGGTCGGGAGCCTGTCACCCCGGCACAGGGGGTGACAGGTTCCCTTTAATGAACATTAACATGCCACTACCTCGTGCTCTTCTTCCTCAGTCTGGCATTGTGTTTAGCCTGGATAAAAAGGACGTAAGTCTTCTCTCAGCACATTCCTTCCAAGAATATTCATGTGTGACAGTCTGAAAATCTGCAGAACTGAGATCCCACTTACAAAGCACATTCAGAAATTCTTGCTACTTGGATTAGTAAAGACTAATGCACTTTGTTGGATGCTTCAGAATCTTTCCCTTTTCTAGTAATGTGTCATGCACTTACAATCCTTAAGCTGAAGAAGTTTTTTTTTTTGTTTCTATTAAGAATGTATTTTAACACATACAAATAGATAACTAACATCTGAAATGCAAACACAGACAATTATCATTTGCTTTGACACAAGACTTTTATATGAAAACCACAGTATCTTTCTAACTTATGTATCACCGATCAAGTAACCAGCACAATATGTAGTACTAACTCAAAATCTGATAAGAGAGGCTTTGGCGGATGAATGATTGCTTGTTAAAGATGGGATGGTTTGGGTATTTTAGAAAAATGTGTTCTCCAGAGGTTTTACAAGCAACACAGGAGTTAAAAGCGAATTGTATCTTTAGGAGGGATTACAGAAACTGCAAGATATTATTGAGTAGTAGCTCCTCGAGACTACAAAACAGTATGGGATTCTTCAGAAGGTTCAGAGCAGGAGGTCATCAGATCCTTCTAACTGCACCACTTTTCCTGGTTCCTTTCCAGGAACTGCCCCGTTGAGCCAATCACCATTGGCTGCAGTGGTGACCTGGCTAAGTGGGTACATCTTTGGGTATGACACAACACCAGGAACCAGGAAACCTGGCTCCCTTTGGAAGTTCAGCACTACTCTGTTTCAGGTTGCAGTACATTTATTGCTTTGCTTGATGCCTGAAAGGCTGTGAAACAGGGTAGGGGAGGCCACTGGAGGATTATGGGAGGATTTACATTATACCTAGATAAAACCAAATGGTGCCCAAATCACCAAGAAATATTGTAGAAACCGATGTTCACACAAAACACGATTTATTTAGTCCAACAATAAGGCGTTTCAGGGCTATAGCGCCCCTTCGTCAGATTCAGGACAGACATAGTGTGCTCATGACACAGACCATACTTAAAGGGGTTATCCAGCACTACAAAAACATGGCCACTTTCCCCCTACTGTTGTCTCCAGTTTGGGTGGGGTTTTGAAACTCAGTTCCATTGAAGTAAATGGAGCTTAATTGCAAACCGCACCTGACCTGGAGACAACAGTAGGAGGAAAAGTGGCCATGTTTTTGTAGCGCTGGATAACCCCTTTAAATACAACAAGAAATAACAATCATTGTCATTTCTTGTTGTATTTAAGTATGGTCTGTGTCATAAGCATACTATGTTTGTCCTGAATCTGACGAATGGGCGCTATAGCCCTGAAACGTGTTATTGTTAGACTGAATAAATCGTGTTATGTGTGAACATCGGTTTCTACAATATTTCTTGGTGTTGAGCGCAATCTCCGGGTCATTCTTTGTCGATTTTTGGCATCATTTGGTTTTACCTGAATATACAGGTCCTTGTATAAGGAGCCTGGTGTGGACCTATTGCGAAGACTGCTGCTACCACGATCCCTGGGTGGTGTTGGACACATCATTACATGTGCTGCGGGGTGTTGTGGCTCTGTTTCCACAACCCCAAAAGGTGAGCAGTGATTTCAAACTTACATTTGATCACTATTTTGATCCAGAGGTAATACTCTATGAGGCGCTCTGCCTTTGTTTTTGATCTTTGTTTCTACTTACATTATACCTAGTCATGTCATCTGTTATAGGGTTTTCTGTGAATACAGTATAGAAGAATGTATTTAGTAGATTGGCCTTTTCCTCCTCCCCCTCCAACATTTCACCCAGATTATTTTTGACGGGACCAACATTTTAAGTTTGAAAGTGTCACTGTCGTTTAAATTTGTTTAAGAAACGTAATTTTTATTAGCCGAAAAATGCATTTTTATCATGAAAAAGCAGTTTGAAGCTCTTCCCCCTGTCTTCATGGTTCTCTTAGGGAGAGGGGAAGGGTTAAGGGAGATGAGCCAACAAAACAGGACAACAAAGAGTTAATTTACAGCTACATCACTGGGCTGTCGCCTCTGAAATCAGCACTGACCTCTGAATACGGCTTTCACACATGTCCTGCTGTGTAATCCTTTGTTCTCTGCTCTCTGCTGGCGACTAATCTCCCTCCCCCCTCCTCTCTCTATAGGTTACACAGGGCCAGACTGGTGTAAAAGAGTCGAGATTTCCTGATAATGAGCAGTGAATGAGAGAGAGGAGGAGGGGGGGGGACCTGGGGGAAAGTCTTCTTGAATGCAGATAATGGCATATTTGCCTAATAAACCCAATTACAAAGTTTCTTAAATCACCTGTACTATTGATTTAGTGATTCTTTTACTTTCTGTGGCAGTCCTTCTTTTTGCTTCTTTTAGTAGTTTTTTTTTTTTTTTTACAATATTTATTCTTCTGTTTATTCTTCTTGTTTTAGTCTGAATGTTTTTTTTTAATCATTTATTGCACCCCTAAGAGCTGTAGTTAACAACATTGGTTATTCCCATAGGGGACGTGCTATTCACAAGGTCTACTTAGGATGCTCTTAAAAATATGTTGTGGTCCCTATTACCTAGGTGACCCCCCACCTCTACCTTTAATATTCTGTCTGCACTATTGGTTAAAATTTGGTCCAAAAGTGCCCCCCACTCTTGTTGGTTTCTGCACTAGTTAGGAAAGGTAATTGACTTTTACTATTTCCAAAAACCTCCTTACTGGAGCAGACTCCCCTCTGGCTTTCAGAGGCAGTGTTCCAGATCAGGACTAGCCTCCCTGGCACTCTTCCCTCTACCTTGTTTTCTGTCACCCAACTAGCTGCGTCACCCTTCTGCACCTCTATGCACTCCATCCACCCTCTGCCCCTGCAAGGGCTTGCAGAGTGAGCAGCAGACTCCTTTCACGTTCGGCAATGTCTCTTAATCGTGTCAATTTCTCCTTTAGATCTAGAAACTGGGATTCCAAACCAGCAATTTGCCCACATCTCACACAACAATGTGTACCCTTGAACGGTCGTGCACTGGACCATATTGTCAAACATTGAGCACATTGTTAAATGGGGATATCAAAATATCAAAGAAACTGTTAAAAAGAGAGAATTTTGCCTTACCAGAACTTTTAACTCCTCTCTAACACCAAACTTATTCTCAGCCACTTAGTAGCAAGCCACTACAGGAGCTTGCTACTAAGTGGCAGGAAATATTTTGAATTTGATAGATGGCTATTTGTGTATGTGAAATAAATGACCCTTAATTCCAGCTGAATGTCTAAGGGAAAATATTCTTTTGTTCCCAATGGAGAACAGTTGCTATGTCAAAGTGCATAAAAAATACACTCAGTCTTAATGCAAGCGAGTAAACATACTGATTTCAAAAAAGTCATGTAAGGACATTTCTCAATAAGTATAATGTATTTTCCAAAGGGTTGCCAGGGAAGCATGCATATGCTTAATACTCAAAAGAAAATATCAATATAACATAAGAAGTAAAACCACACAATATTATGTGATAATTATAATAAATATAAAAGTATATAGTGTAAGTATAGAGTATTGGGTCTTTGGGTATGTTCACACTAAGTAAATGTGGTGTAATTCTTTGCACGGAGAGCGGCTGCAGCAGAGGCGTGCAAGCCCTCTCATAAACAGGCTATGGCACACTGTGGCAGGTGGGATTCCGTGGGGGAGAGTTCCGCTACATTTACTCAATGTGAACATACCTTTTAACCCTTAGAGGACGGGGCCAATTTAAATTTTTGCATTTTCGCTTTTTCCTCCTTGTGCTTAAAAGGCCATAGCACTTGCATTTTTCACCTAGAAACCCACATGAGCCCTTATTTTGTTGTTGTTTTTATGCCGTTCGCCCTGGGGTAAAACTGCCTTGTTATATATGTTCCTCAAAACGGTACGATTAGAACGATATATAACTTTAAACAGGGGCGTAGCTAATGACTCCTGGGCCCTGGTGCGAAAGGTCAACTTGGCCCCCCCCCCCCTTCCTCGACCAAGTGATGCTATTGGTGTATATATATATATATATATATATATATATATATATATATATATATACACCGAGACAGATATTACCAATAACACCAGCATATAAGGAAGATAGGAAGAGAAATATTATCACCATACATATTACCGTCATATTGTTACTGACCAAATCCTGTATACTAAGACCAATAAAACACAGTACCAGATAACAAGTAACAAAAAATTCCACCACAAACAGACTAACACCACCGCTGCTACTGACTAACACCGCCACATACTGACTAACACCAACGCTGCTACTAACACCACCACATACTGACTAACACCACCTCTGCTACTGACTATTACCACCACCTACTAACACCACCGCTGCTACTGAATAACATCCACTGTACACGTATCACCGCATCCAGTCATATAGAGGTGGACGCAGCTCCACACAGGCTCTATACACCATATACATTACAGTGCAGTTATATCCGGTGACTTACAGGGGACGTCTTCTCTGATCGGAGTTCTTCCCTTTTCATCTTCTTCTCCATCCGTCCTGGGCCATCATCAACTTCTCCGAGCCACGAATCCACAGAATCTGCCAGACAGACATATTAGGCTCCTCACACTGACACCATCCTCATCTCTCTACAAACTGCACATTTTTATTGGCCCCTTTATGCCCTCATTTAGTGGTTAGGCTGACTCTATGTGACCCCCTTATAGTTTATGCCCTATATGTAGCCTCCTTATAGATGGTCCTCCTCTGTGTATCCCCCCTTATAGTATATGCCTCCTACTATGTAGCCTCCTTATAGATGCCCCCTCTGTGTATACCCCCTTATAGATGGCCCCCTCTCCCCCTATGTTGCCCCCTCTCCCCCTTATAGATGGCCCCTTCCCCCCTTATATATGCCTCCCTTATAGATGGCCCTTCCCCCCTTATATATATTGCCCCCCCTATAGATAGCCCCCTCTCCTATAGATGGTCCCTCCCCCCCCCTTATAGATGCCCCCCTCTGCTATAGATGGCCCTTCCCCCCTTATAGATGGCCCCCTCCTTATAGATGGCCCACTCTCTCCCCTCCTTATAGATGGTCCCCTTCTTCCCCCCTTATAGATGGTCCCCCTCTTCCCCCCCTTATAGATGGTCCCCCTTTCCCCCCCTTATAGATGGTCCCCCTCTCCCCCTCCTTATAGATGATCCCCCTCTCCCCCCTCCCTTATAGATGATCCCCCTCTTCCCCCCCTTATAGATGGTCCCCTCTCCCCCCCCTTATAGATGGTCCCCTCCCCCCTTTAGATGGCCCCCTCCCCCCCTTATAGATGGTCCCCTCTCTTGCCCCCCTTTATAGATGGCCACCTCCCCCCCCTTTATAAATGTCCCCCTCTCCCCCTCCCTCCTATAGATAGCCCCCTATTTCCTTTATGAAAACAAATAAAAAAAAACACACACAACTCACCTAACAACGCGCTCCCCCGGCGATCTTCTTCTTCAGCCTCCGTCTGCCCCCGCATCATGCGCTGCTGCCGGGGGTGTCGCTACCTATCCCCGGCAGCGTGCGCATCATAGAGTTCCCTGTGCTGAGACCTCCAGCACAGGGAGCGTCTCTAATGTGCGCTCCCTGTGCCGGAGGTAACAGGCACACAGGGAACTCTATGATGCGCACGCTGCCGGGGATAGGACGCGACACCCCCGGCAGCAGCGCATGATGCGGGGCAGACGGAGGCGGCCTCTTGATTACTCTTTATTACAATTTTCCTGGATTTGATGTGACCAAAAATGCGCAATTTAGCACTTTGGAATTGTTTAGTGCTTATGCCGTTTACTGTACGAGATTAGGAATGAAATAAATTAATAGTTTGGGAGATTACGCACGAGGCGATACAAAAGATGTTTATTTATTTATAAAATGGTAAAAGGGGGGTGATTCAAACTTTTATTAAGGGAGGGGATTGTTTATTAATAATAAAACATTTTTCCCTGGAAGACTTCTAGTATAACTACATTGATCTCTCATTAAGATCTATGCAGTATAGTAATACTGCATAGATCGATAAGATAGGCACTCTATTGCTTTCGGCTGCTGCAGCCGAAAACAATAGAATGCCGAGTCGGGATCAGCGCAATTACGGCGCAGACCCCGGCCAGTATGAGATGCGGGGATCGCTCCTCCTTGACCACGTCGCTGGGGGGGTGATCCCCCGACTAGACACCCGGTATGGGCAAAAGCTGCTTTTTAAATGCAGCTGTCAACTTTGACAGCTGCATTTAGAAAGCTAATTAGCAGGCACAGTGATCAGACCGTGCCCGCTAAGGGCCAGTTCACACTGAGCAAACAGGGCAAAATTCCCTGCTCAGTGCCCTGCTTTGAGTGAATGGGAGAGCGCACGCTCATCCGCTCCCTCTCCTCTCCGCTCAAAGAATGAACATGTTAGTCCTTCGAGCGGAGAGTGGCGGCAGCAGACAGGCGTGTGCTCTCCCATTCACTCAAAGCAGGGCACTGAGCACAGCGGGATTCTGCGGCGGAGCTCTCTGTGGAATTGCGCAGTGTTTGCTCAGTGTGAAATGGCCCTAATAGTTACGGTCCCGGGCTGCATAAAGCACCCAGGAATGCGGCGGTTCAGAGCGGGGCCGCCGCGGGGGCCCCCTCTGAACCCCCCCTAGCGTCGCCACGATGTACAGGTACGCCCTGGGTCATCTAGGGGTTAAGGTGTTGTCTGGGGACCACATTTCTGAGGGAGTCTCCCGTCATCTCTGTTGCTAGGGGGTGAAGTGAGAGAGGTTCTTTAGGGTGTTCATGGGAATGTGTGTCTGGGTTCCTGTGTGGTGTCCCACCACAGGTGTTACTAGTATTTTACACCCCTCACAAAAGTCTGTACTTCAAGTCAAAGTGGAAATGAAGTAGTACCTAAGTTTTGGCACAAGAAGTCGCTACTGTATGTAACTGTACTTGTATATTGCACAGCTGTAGTAACTAAGGGTTTATTGTTTGTTATAATCTGCGCACCAATGAGAGCCTTCTTTTCCTCTCTACCTATCTCTGTGCTCCTTTCTCTTTATACTTTCTTTTCCTCCACTCACAGGGGACATAACACCTCCTGTAGGAAGTCGTCACAGGGGAAGTACACACCCACATTTAATGAGTCTTACCTAAGGCTTGGTGGTGAGAGGACGCAAGATAGGACGGTCCCTGCTGTAGTCAAGCTGGGCCCTGGCTTTGCCAGGTCCCCACCCTAGTCCGTGTCCAGTGTAGTCAAGTTGGTGGTAGTGGATAGATGCACATGGGAGACGCAGACACCAGTTTCTTGAAAGCAGCACTTCTACACACTATGTAGTGTTAAGCTACTCAGGAGAGGACAAGTCAGAGAACACCCCAACCCAACGCCGAGAACATGTCTAAAAGTGCAGGACAGTATCCTGATAACAAGAGGAACTCATCCGGATAGAGAAAAGTTGCTAGAAGCCTACGTACTCTTTCTCGCAGCGCGGGTCAGGAAATCCTGTCCACTCTGCTCAACTCAGGTAAGAAGGTCTGGGGATTGTGTCACCCTAATAGGACGGGTCACCCGACACTGTAGGGCAAACAGGTGGAACACGACAACAAAGGTCGAAATACAGGCACGAGTAAAACTTCTACTTTCAAGTCTTCAGTATTCTACTTCTTCTAAAGTTCCGGAAGAGCACACCTCTACATTGGGTTGGGACTCTCATGACAAATCTCCTCTCCACTGTTCTGGACTCTCATGACAAACCTCCTCTCACTGCTCTGACCTTGAAGCACAAACTCCTCTGTACTGTTCTCAGCTCATTCTGCTTCTCAGCGCCCAGCCAAGTTAGTTCAGCTCTTCTATTCTACAGCTCTCAGCACAGATTCTGTTCAGTCATGTCTACAGTCTATAGTCAACTATTGTCACTATTTTCACAGTAAAGAAGATTTATTTATAGTAACAGGACTCTGTGATTATTGTTCCAGCACCTACACAGTAGATACACCATGCTTGGGTCATCTCCCCTTTCTGTGGGTGGTGGTACCGATAGTCCGGGTGGGTCACAACTCCACTCTGGACCACCATGTTAAGTACCCAAGGGACCCCCTCCTAGCCCGGCAGGTCACCGACCACAGGGGAAAGGATATAGCCAGCCTCCCTGAAATAAAAGCAGGTGTGCTCCCATACCTGTGTGCCCCACTGGAACTGGCGTCATGACAGTACAACTACAGGCTGTGCTGTTTTCTGACCAACCACCACAGTAGTGGCATCACACATTACCATATGGCAAGTGACCGGTCGATTGCCCAGGCGGGCGCAAACCACATCAGTGGGTTTTTATTTAACCCCTTAAGGTCAAAGCCTAAAGTGGCCTTGCAGAAAGAGGCAATTTTCCTTTTTGTGTTTTCGTTTTATCCTCCTAACTTTCTAAGAGCCATAACTCTTTTATTTTTCCATCTACAGGACTATTAAGGCCTTGTTTTTACAGGAACAATTGTACTTTATTATGACTTCTTTTAGTCTACCATAAGATTATAAATACATATTATTTATGGAGTAAAATTGGGAAAAATTGCATAAGGGCAAAAACAAATCCAAAGGGCAAAAGTGGTGATTTTTGGTTAATTCCATTCAAAAGGTCACATATACGCAAGCATGAAAAGGTACAGATTATGGTGTAAAAATGACATCTCACACATTCCGATAGACTAAAAATAAAAGTTCTATAAGGAACATATCAGAGCAATTTTAAACATACTGGGGGATATTTATCCGGTGCTACAGAGATTTATGTATATTTATCCGGTGCTACAGAGATTTATGTAGAGGCCAACTGCCTCTACATAAATCCCGTGAGCTCCGGTGCGCACAGCCGAAAACCTATGCCAGCTGAGGGCTGGAGTAGGTTTTCGGCGTATCTTTAAGATACAAAAATAATGAATCGTGCGGACTATGAATATATTTATTACCCATTATTGTAATTGTGCTGACTTTTGGAAGATAGATAACGCATCAGTTATTTATCTTCCAAAGCGAAAGTTGTAAGTATAAACCAGGGCCACTTTTGCCATGAGGCAAAATGAGTTTATTGCTCAGGGCGGCAGCTTTAAGAAGTCTCTGAAGGGTGGCAGATTTTATGGAGTGGCCATAAATTACACTGTCTGCTATACACCACTGACTTCACTGACCCTGTGACCAGCAGATGATAGCTTGACATAGACGTAGAATGCAAGGAAGTCAGGACAGCAAAGACTTTGCTGGTATTGTTATATGCTTCAGACATCACTACACTACAAGTGATCATTACCCCTTTATATGGAGCACAAGGTGTAACAGTAGAATGACCATAAATAAGATCACCATAAGTAGTCACAATGCACTGACTCTTGTATATGTCAGGTGCTGTTATTCTTTGAGAAGCAATAAATATTAAAGAATTGTTTACATGCTTTTGGAAATGATAACTTTGAAACTTTTTATGTCTTATCCACACCTAGGATAGAAGGTAGTGCTGGAATGTCACGGCCGCGGCGGCTTCCCGCGTCCCGGGTTGCCGCCGCGACCGCCTCCTGTCCCGTGCAGCCGCCGGGGTCCTTGTGTTGGGACCCGGCGCTGCTGCCGCTTCGGCCCCTGGGGCGCCTCACCTCTCCTCCGTGCATGTCGCGGTCTGTGCCGGCCGGCGCGCGCGTCCCCGCCTCCTAGGGCGCGCGCGCGCCGGCTGTCTCAGATTTAAAGGGGCAGTGCGCTCCTAATTGGTTAGTGCACCAATCACTCCCCTATAAATCCCAGCATGCCCTGTCCTTAGTGTTGGAGCCTCTACATGCTTCCCATAGCGTTGGCCCAGCCCCCTGTTGTTCCTGTGTCCTATTCCGCTACCTGGTCCCAAGTCCCTGTTCCTGAGTCCTGTCCGTTACCTGGTCCCAAGTCCCTGTTCCCGAGTCCTGTCCGTTACCTGGTCCCTAGTCCCTGTTCCTGGTTCCTGTTCCCCTGTCACTCCACCTGTTCCCGTCTCCAGCCTGTCACGTGCTCTCTCATCTGCAGACCATTGCCTGTGCCATCTCCTGCCACGCCTCGCCTGCCGACACCAGCAACCAAGCCAGGGGTAGCGACCTGGGGGCTCGCCTGCCGCAGCAAGTCCATCCCGCCTTGCGGCGGGCTCTGGTGAAAACCAGCGGCCCCTTAGACTCCGCCCCCTGGTGAGGTTAGTGCCATCGCTGGTGTCGGTCCAGTGGATCCACTACTCCAGGCGTTACAGTAGGCTCCAACCATGGATCCCGGCGAGGTGCCTGATCTCCGTGACGTCGCCAGAGTGGTCACTCAGCAGGCGCAACAAATCCAGAAACAGTCGCAGCAGATCCAGCAACTCACTACCGCCTTACAGCAGCAGACTACTGCCCAGCGCACACCACCTCCTGACGCTTCTTCTTCACTCCGACTGGCTCTCCCAAGCAAGTACTCTGGGGACTCTAAGTTGTGCAGAGGATTCTTGACTCAGTGCACCATGCACATTGAACTTTCGAGTAGTCAGTTTTCCACCGAGCGCTCTAAAGTGGCTTTCATCATCAGCCTATTAGAGGGTAGAGCCCTGGCCTGGGCCACGCCACTGTGGGACCGTGATGATCCTGTTGCTGCCAATCTCCGGGCCTTCCTATTCGAGTTTCGCTCCGTCTTTGAGGAACCTGCCCGTGCTTCTTCAGCCGAGACTGCTCTCCTCAACCTCTCTCAAGGCAGCTCCTCTGTTGGTGACTACGCCATCCAGTTCCGCACCCTGGCAGCTGAATTGGACTGGAACGAGGCCGCCCTATTGGCCACCTTCAAGAAGGGTCTGTCTAGTCGAGTGAGAGACGTGCTCGCAGCCCGAGACCTGCCTACCTCCCTGAACGAACTCATTCTACTGGCCACCCGAGTTGATACTCGTTTTTCGGAGAGGGAGGAGGAGGTTCGGCATGAACATTTACTAAGCCGTTCCCGTCGCCATCCCCAGCTGGCGCCGGTTTTCCAGAATCCTGACCTTTCGATGTCCCAGCCCTCTCCTGAGATTCCTATGCAGGTGGAACGGGCTCACCTGACGCCTGATGAAAGAATCCGGCGCCTGGAGCAGAATCTCTGTCTCTATTGCGGTGGTTCCGATCACTTCCGGCTGGGATGTCCCCTACGTCCCCAAACATCCGGAAAATGCTCGCACCTAGGTCCGGTGGGACAGGTGTCCCTAGGTGTGAATGCCACCTTTCCAAGTCTGTCTATGCCAGTTTCCATCCGGACTCCCTCAGGACAAAATCATCAGACTACTGCCTTCCTCGATTCTGGGTCAGCAGGCAGTTTTATTGCGGCAACATTGGTCCAAAGATGGCGGCTACCCGTGACCCGACTAGCCAGGCCCCTGACTATCTCCTCGGTCACGGGCGAAATTCTTACCGACCGTGTGTACTACCAGACTGCACCTTTAGTCCTCCAGGTGGGTCCTTTACATCAAGAAGAGATATCCTTCTACGTCCTGCCCCATGCTTCCCCCGCGGTCCTCCTGGGACTCCCGTGGCTGCAAGAACATGCCCCTCAGCTGGACTGGAGAACCGGGGAGATTCTCAGTTGGGGTCAGGACTGTTCCAACCAGTGTCTCAAGTCACCTCAGACCAAGTGTACTATGTCGCTTCCTGTCCCTGCCAAGCCTCTATCCGGCCTACCGGCAGAAGACCAAGACTCGGCGGATGCCTTCTCTGCCGAGGTGTACCCTCTCTCCGTACCCAAGACTGAGGTCATGTCCCCTCACCACCGGGAGAACTTACAGAAGGACCTCGTCCACAGGCCCACATTCCCTTGCCACGTTTTACCGCCTGATCGCCTAGTACCAGTCGTCACCTCCACTCTTCGGAGAGTACCCTCCGGAAAGACTCATGTTCACCCTGCGCTTCGAAGAGGTATTTTGAAGTGGGGACATTCCTCGTTGGAGGCCGGGCACCCTGGAGTCCGTAAGACCGGCCAACGGATCTCTCGCCACTACTGGTGGCCCAGTCTATCCCAAGATGTCAAAGACTTTGTGGCTTCCTGTGCCATTTGCGGGCAAGAAAGAGGGGGAGGCCAAAGGGGGGGGGTACTGTCACGGCCGCGGCGGCTTCCCGCGTCCCGGGTTGCCGCCGCGACCGCCTCCTGTCCCGTGCAGCCGCCGGGGTCCTTGTGTTGGGACCCGGCGCTGCTGCCGCTTTGGCCCCTGGGGCGCCTCACCTCTCCTCCGTGCATGTCGCGGTCTGTGCCGGCCGGCGCGCGCGTCCCCGCCTCCTAGGGCGCGCGCGCGCCGGCTGTCTCAGATTTAAAGGGGCAGTGCGCTCCTAATTGGTTAGTGCACCAATCACTCCCCTATAAATCCCAGCATGCCCTGTCCTTAGTGTTGGAGCCTCTACATGCTTCCCATAGCGTTGGCCCAGCCCCCTGTTGTTCCTGTGTCCTATTCCGCTACCTGGTCCCAAGTCCCTGTTCCTGAGTCCTGTCCGTTACCTGGTCCCAAGTCCCTGTTCCCGAGTCCTGTCCGTTACCTGGTCCCTAGTCCCTGTTCCTGGTTCCTGTTCCCCTGTCACTCCACCTGTTCCCGTCTCCAGCCTGTCACGTGCTCTCTCATCTGCAGACCATTGCCTGTGCCATCTCCTGCCACGCCTCGCCTGCCGACACCAGCAACCAAGCCAGGGGTAGCGACCTGGGGGCTCGCCTGCCGCAGCAAGTCCATCCCGCCTTGCGGCGGGCTCTGGTGAAAACCAGCGGCCCCTTAGACTCCGCCCCCTGGTGAGGTTAGTGCCATCGCTGGTGTCGGTCCAGTGGATCCACTACTCCAGGCGTTACATGGAACAGGGTGATTTCTGGTGGAGCTGGATTATGTGTGCACTTATTAAAAGCTGTCATATAAAAAGTTATTTTTACTCTATAGGTCAGTCTAAAATAATACTTATGTATACGCTTTTCTAATATTTTATTATTTTTAAAATAGTAATTTTTTTTTTTTAAAGAAATAATTATGATTAAAACTGTCCTATTCTGACTTCTAAAACAGTTTTATTTTCCAACCCATGGGGCTGTTAGGAGGCTTTAAGATATCCAGTTTAAGGCTATGTTCCTACGATAAAGACACCGGCCGCTGAATTCGGATGCGGGGACGCATCCTTGTGCACCTGCATCCGAATTCCCCACTGCACGCTCCATTGTGTGAACTGACAGTGTTTTCCGCGGCCGCTATTCATTGAATAGCGGCCACAGTAAACTGACATGTCAGTTTCTTGCGGCACCGCTAGGGATCCCGGATGGAGTGTATACTATGTGAATACACTCCGTCCGGGATTCCTTAGTAGGTACCACTACGAAAGTATCGTAGTAATCACTGCCGCTGTTACAACAGCTGTGATTATCATGGCCTTAGACAAGAAACCTAACAGCCCATCTCCTAATATCTTCTAAACTAACAATCACCATACATTGGGAATCGGCCTACAACCATCATACCATGAAGCTATCACTACAATGAATACTACCTGTTGCCATGAAAAAATATACCCCACATAGTAACATTCTCTTCCAAAATTCTGGACCATTTGGAACCGAAAGTCCCCACTAAACAAACTAATTTATGAAATAGTGTATCTCAATATTCTCTGACTGACTTATTATTTATGTAACACAAAAACATTAATAAAAATATTGAAAAAGAAGAAATGATAGTTATGTGTTTTCTAACTTTTAAGTATAAAGTATTTAAAATTGTATTGTTGGGGGATTCACATATAGTTTTATGTTAGAAGAAAAATATAGCACGTAAATTAGAGTACCAGAAGAGAAACTAAAACATGTCAATTTCCTGTTAAGTCCCAAGATAGAGGAGACACCAGAATACAAATCTCAAATGAATTTAATCTGTAAAGATAAAAGATTTCCACCATACACTTCCTTTTCAACACAGTCTTTTAGGGTCAAAGATGGTCAGTCTGGGAGTTTTAGATACAGCTTTGCAAATGTCATGAGAAAGGCTTTATGATATGTGAACATGGAACAAAAATAAACACAGACAAAACATAGACAATGGCAGCACAATTTTTCTCTGAGAGCCATAAACGCAGCCTCTGTTTAAGAAGATCTTCATTTAACAACCAATCACCACATTTCTAAAGCTTGCCAGACAACATAAAATACAGGGTCACCACACCCAGAGAATTGTAAAGTCAGGCTCTATGTGGGAAATGCTTTTTAGTTTCTCCACATCCTCAAAGACATTAACAAGTTACATTCAAATTATTCTTAGCCTAAAGAGATACATGATAACAAACAAGACTTGCCATTTTCTTTCTTTTATATAATTTAATCCAGCACTGCAAATAAAGTGCTACATGTAAAACCAAAAACTATGGCGAAAAGCTGTTCCAGGTAAAACCTCTTCAAAGTACAAGGGGATATTTTCTCTGCCTGGAGAAAAAAGGTTCAATCTCCAGAGGTGACAAGCCTTGTTGTACTATAAGAAGGGTGAATTTGTGGAACAGTCTCTCTCAGAAGCTGGTCACAGCAAGAACAGCAAAATATAGAGTTATGGTCACAATACATTTTTTACTAAAGTTGACCAAACCCACCACTGGCAGTTGGTTTGGCCATCAGTAAAAGGCTGTGTTCACATGGAGTAAAACTGGCGGAATTCCGCAGCGAAGAATTCACCAGCCTCTGTGTCACAATGGCAGTCTATGGAAGGCTCATGCACCTCCTCTCTCTCTGTGTCTCTCAGCGCTGAAGAATAGACATGTCCTTTCTTCAGCGTGGAGAGAGGAGGTGCAAGGGTCTCCCATAGACTCCCATGTAGCCCACTTCAAATGACGCTGGGAGGTCCCGAAGCAAGCAGGAGTGTGCAGCAGGTGATGTATGCTCCAGGGCCGTGGAGGTTAAAGGCGCTAAATTTAACATACAATCCCGATCAGAGTATGTCAGCCCATTGAAATGCGTAGCGGATTTCGCTGCGGATATGTTGTGTGTGTGAAGGCACCCTCGGTCTAACATCAAGACATGACAAAACATGTAAAAACAATTTAAATTGCTTCATTCTTCATGCTTCATTATTCATTCTTCAGCGCGGACAGGGCAGGAGCGCGCGCCTCCCATAGACTCCCATTATGAGCGGGAGGCTAACGGCATTCCGCTAGTTTTGCTCGGTGGGAACGGGGCCTAATACAATTCAAACCAATGCATCCATATGAAGTGCTGAATGCAAATAGAGATGTGCCAAAGCTGTTAGGGCTGCGGTGGTGCCCCATGCTCTGGGCCACCACCACACCAGCTCTCCTGGCTCCTCTCCTCATGTGGAGCCAGAGCCCACATGCCTACAATACCCAGCAGCTGGCACAGCTTGACAGGGCCTTATACATTGGTTACATTACAATACCTGCACATATATGTTTTTGTGTGCATCCTTTTTCGTTTCTTTATTCTGTTGATAATTAAAAGTTAAGTTTTACTAATATTTTTTCTGGGGAGCTAGTAAATTGAACTTTTCTATAATGCCACTAGATGGCATCAGTGTAATTATGTAATTTTTGATCCTCTAACTCCTTGTCCGCCCTTTGTTGTGGCTCATGCCCGGGCTCGGTGCGGCCTCCTCTTTTGCCCCCTGGGGCACCGCACGGCTCAATGCTCCTGCACTGTGTCTTCCCGGCAGATGCATGCGCCCCTGCCTCCTACGATGTGCACAGCCTGGTTTCACAGATTTAAAAAGGCAGTATGCCCTTTATTGGTTACCACTTAACACACTTACCTATAAATGCTGCACCTGTCCTAACCCTCCCTGTTGGAGCCTCTGCATTGCTACTCATAGAGTGTGGTCCCAGCTTGCCTGTGATTACGGCCCATGACTCCTGCCTGTGACTCCTGCCTCCTGTCCATAAGTCCTGCCTGAGTTTCCTTCTGTGTTCCTGCCTACTGTCCTGCCTACGTGTTTCCAGCTGCACCTCACCCACCAATGCTAGCAAGCCAAGCCAGGAGTAGCGACCAGGGGTTGCCTGCAACAGCAAATCCAACCCACCTTATGGTGGGCTCTGATGAAGACTCCCCTCCACTACTCTAGCTGTTACAAAAGCTATACAAAAACACCCTGGGAGAGTATGTACAAAATTGACTCCATACAAATATAGGCTAAGGGGAGACGAAACATGAACCACTACAAAAAAAAACATCTAAAAGTATTCAACTCAAACAGAGCCCACTTGAAATAAAGGCGAATGAGACATATATCTAACCCAAGTAGGGCAAACCAGTTTGGTCCCATGAACCAAATGCAGCAGGCAGGAACATGTGGAAACATAAAAATCAGACCTTGGCGGAAATAATTTTCCCCCAAGTTCCTCACGACTGCCATAGTCACTGACTGGCTGAGCGGGCAATCCATCAGCTGAGTTGTGACGTTGCTAATGGAGAAGATCCAGGAGCCTGGCGGGAGTCCTGGAATGGTAAAGCAGCACAGTGGAGGCGTGGAGACAGGTAAGTAGCACTTGTTTATTATGTTTATCCCTGCCACTACCTGCTGGAAAACTTTCATTTTCACCATACTTCTTTAAGGGGCTCTTATTAGTAAAAGTACTACCAAAGTAATTCCAGCTAGTGGTGCCTCTCAAAAATGGAAACACTGTCAAACAGCCAGGACACTAAAGTTGGCAAAAGTTCTATTTGCTGATTAATCCAAGTTTGACATTTATGGCAGTAAAAAAAAGTGATTGATGCGAGTGTGTGTGAAAACAAAAGTGAAATATTGTGGTGGGAATATTCAGCCTCTAGGGTACCTGAACCGGATCAACTACACTGCTTGATAAAGTATCACTCCATTCTTTAGAGACGTTTTACCCACTGGTTTAGGTCTTTGTCTATCACTGCTTGAAGAGTGCTCACATAGACATCCTTCCTTAACAGTCATAGACAGCCTTCCTTAATACCTTTAATCCTTTCCAATATGTATCTGCACCAGGAGAAAGGCAAGCCTTCATAACATCACAAGATACTATTTGGAATATCTTGCTTGGATATTAAGAATAATCAGGTTGTGTGCAAGTTTTAGTATCTATGCCAGTTCTGGCACAGTCCTGTGGGTCACATTGAGAAGCATATTTTTAACAGCCACATAAGTTTTGGAATATTTTTTCAACATCCATCTGGATTATCTTTTTGCTAAAATTATTTTTGGGCAACATACTTGTAGAAGCACCACGTGTGATTAATCTTCTGCTGACCATGTAATTTGTATTGAAAGATTTTGGATTCAATTACAAAATAAAGGAAAATAGGGGCAATTTTACTAAGAGTTTCCGGTTTCTGCACCATACACCATGTAAAGTAGTGTTTCTTTGTGACACTGACACCAAAATGATGTTTAGTAATAAGGGACATGACCATGCAGATGCACACTTACATCTGTGTGTGACTAATCTTACAGAGATATACAAGTTTTATGTGTTTTCCATTAATCTGAATAATCTGCAGCTTGTGAAACAGGTGCCTTCACACACACAGAACAGTGTCCCTGAAGATTATACAGACCATGCACACTGTTCTGCCAGAAATATGTGAACCATGAACCAAAGTTCTGTAGCTCACAATCTCATGTATTCCACACCCATTAAGAAACTGCACAGAGACTAAGAGTGTTACAGAAGGAAAGCCAAAAAACATCCAAATGTTTTATTGAAACATGTTATTTGATGTTGTAAGCCCAATTGGTACAGTAACATGATTAAATGAGCATGCATATTTCTCTTCAAAATGTCTGGATCATTCTCTTTTTTTAAAAGTAATAAAATATGATGTAATTTTTGATTTGTATGTTTAGGCTATGTTCACACTACGGAAGAGACCGGCCGTTCTGTGACCCCGGTACTTAAGTACATGACATGTCAGTTATTTGCGGTGTGTATACGCTCCGGCCGGGATCCCATTGAAGCAGAGGCAGTGTTCCACTCCGCAGAAAGTACGGCCGTTGTTGCCGATGGCAACAATGGCCATACTTTTACGTAGTGTGAACATAGCCTGCTGTTGGCCCGCAGTATTTTTTGTAAGGGATGGGGCTACACAGCGATTTCTGATCACACAACCAGGAACTGGTATGTCATGCTGCCTGTTATGCAAGCTCTTTACTCTTACAAGGATGGATTTTTTTGTGACTACGTTGACTTATATGAGAGAAGGCTGTGGGAAAAGCAGTGGAACTCTGCAGTTTCTAGTCATGGGATCCTGAATCATAGTATAGCCTTAAAGGGGTTATCCAGCGCTACAAAAACATGGCCACTTTCTTCCAGAGACAGCACTCTTGTCTCCAGTTTGGGCGGGGTTTTGCTGCTCAGTTCCATTGAAGTGAATGGAGCTTAATTTCAATTTGCACCTGAACTGACAAGAGTCGTGTTGTCTCTGAAAGAAAGTGTCCATGTTTTTGTAGCACTGGATAACCCCTTTAAAGGGAAAACTGATTGAAACTTCTTCCCACAAACCTTACCTACCTCCCTGCCCCTCAAACTGCCGCATTTCAGTCACTGCTGGAACCCTGCCGAACAGTCCCTGAGTACCTGGTCTCCAAAGGTAAACACTGGCCGCAGCGGTGGAGCCATCTTGCCCATTATGCACTATTTTACATTTGGAAACATCGAACTTCAGTTTCCATCATTAGTATCTTTTTTCCAGATTAAAAATCTTCCTGGCCCGACTATTGCAGAACATGGTGCTATCATTAATTTTGCATTTGAAAATGTCAGCTTTTAGTAAATGTAAAGATGCAATCGTATTTTTTCACACCATAATTATCAGTTTTTAAAATTATTGTTATGAGAAAATACAGCATAACACTGTAGAGCTACATCCCATTGTTCCATTTGCAACAGGCGACCAGGATTGTTAAAGCTGGCCATACGGTACATTATAGCTATCTCTCCAAATCCCCGCATACAGATGCACACACATAGTTTGTTTGAATTACCAAAAGTGTGACCACCTGAATCTTGGCAATACCCACTAAATGCCAGACCAGTTGCATTCTAAACATTGTTGTCCAGTTGAGACAACCACTTTGAATGTAGAATAGTCAATAATTTAACCCCTTCGTGCTGCAGCTAGTTTGGGCCTTAATGACCAGGCAAATTTTTCAAAATTTGACCTGTCTCACTTTAAGCTCTTATAGCTCAGTGATGCTTTAATGTATGCTAGCAATTCTGAGATAGTTTTTTCGACACATATGGCACTTTATGTTAGTGGCAAAATTTGGTCACTACTTTGTGTTTTTTGTGAAAAACATCAAAATATCATGAAAAATAAAAAAAATTAGCATTTTATGAACTTTGAAATTCTCTGCTCCTAAAAAAAGAAAGTTGTAGCACATAAATTAGTTACTAAGTCACATTATGAATAGGTCCTCTTTATTCTGGCATAATTTGGTAAACATATTTTACTTTTTTAGGGTGTTATGGGGTTTAGAAATTTATCAGCAAATTATCACATTTTCGTGACAGTTTCCAAAACTGATTTTTTTAGGGACAAGTTCTTTTTTTAAATGGATTTAGAAGTCTGGTATCCTGAAAACCCCCATAAGTGACCCCATTTTGGAAACTACACACCTTAACCTACCCTACAGGGGATGGAGGAAAGTATTCACAATTAGGCAGTAAAAAAAATGGAAAATTAAAATTTTCCAATAATATATACGTTTAGATTAAAGTTTCTCATTTTCAAAAGGAACATGAGAAAAAGCACCCCAAAATTTGTAACGCAGGTTCTCTTGAGTACAACGGTACCCCATATGTGGGCTTAAACCACTGTATGGGCACACAGGAGGGCTCAGAAGGAAGGGAGCGCCAATTAGCTTTTCCAATGCAGATTTTGCTGCAGAAGTTTCCGGGCGCCAGGTGCGTTTGCAGTGCCCCTGTAGTGCCAGCAGAGTAAAATCTCCCAATAAGTCACCCCATTTTGGAAAGTGTACCCCTCAAAGAATTCATTTTGGGGTGTGGTGAGCATTTTGAGCCCACAGGTATTAGAGGAAAGTGTTCAAAATTAGACAGTAAAAATGAAAAACTCAAATTTTTCCAATATTATGTTCTTTTAGTTTGAAATTTCTTAATTTTACGAGGAACAAGAGAAAAAAAGTACCCCAAAATTTGTAACGCAGGTTCTCCGGAGTAAAAATGTACCTTATATGTCGGTATAAACCACTGTATGGGCACACAGGAGGGCTCAGAAGGAAAGGAGCGCCAATTAGCTTTTTCAATGCAGATTTTGCTGAAGAAGTTTCTGAGCGCCAGGTGCGTTTGCAGTGCCCCTGTAGTGTCCGCAGAGTGAAATCTCCCAATAAGTCACTCCATTTTGGAAAGTGCACCCCTCAGAGAATTCATTTTGGGGTGTGGTGAGCATTTTGACCGCACAGGTATCAGAGGAAAGTATTCAAAAGTAGACAGTAAAAATGAAAAACTCGAATTTTTCCAATAATATGTTCCTTTAGTTTGAAATTTCTCAATTTCCCGAGGAACAGGAGAGAAAATTCAGGGGGGGCGTGGCCTGCACTCGAGGAGACCAGATGTGTCCCGCTCAAGCTCCTGCTTTCCAAGCTCTTACTAGCGGCTACACAGCTTAGATTTTATTTCTTTTCGAACTGGGGAATCTTGAAAGACCTCTCTGTCTGCCCAGATGTCCACCACATCAAAAAGCTTCGGCGGCAGCCCGGAGAAAAGCAAAGATCTCTCTTCCGACAGCGGGGAAAAAATAAGATGGCGTCGGCTCCATCCCAGACTATTGGCTGGATGCTCTGCATGAGGAGGTACGGACACGAGGCAGGCTTCTTCACCTCCCGAACCTGCACCTCCACATCAAGAGAATGTGGAGAAAGACAACACTCCCTCTCGAGCATCTAAACGGAGAACCCGGAGAATTAAGAATGCAAATACAAGTTTTCACCGACAGGACACTGCGGACTCTGGTAAGCGTCAGATCCAATTGCTCCCGCCTGTAGAGCCCCCGCTAACCTCTTCTCTTTTGACACCTGGAGAAACCTTGAGCTAGTACACATCATCCATTGCGGACCTTTCCTTACTGTTCTCGGAAGATGTGAGTATACTGGAGATTTTGGACTCTAATCTAACACCTCCAATAACACACTTAGCTACAACACCAGAGAACAAAGGATTACACAATCGGGAGCTCCATGAAAGCCGTATTGAGAGGTCAAAGAGGTCAGTGCTGACTGTCAGAGGAGATAGCCGGTGATGTAGCTGTAAATTAACTCTTTGTTGTCCTGTTTTGGTGCCTCATCTCCCTCCACTTATCCCCTCTCCATACACAATTATAAAGATGGGGGAGAGCTTCAAACTGCTTTTTCGTGATAAAAATGCATTTTTCGGCTAATAAACCCAATTACAAAGTTTCTTAAAATCACCTGTACTATGGATTTCTGCAAAAAAATTTTAAACGACAGTGACACTTTAACCCTTTAAGGACATGGCCCATTTTCGTTTTTACGTTTTTGGTTTTTCCTCCTTGTGTTTAAAAGGTCATAGCACTTGCATTTTTCCACCTAGAAACCCACATGAGCCCTTATTTTTTGCGTCACTAATTGTACTTTGCAATTACAGGCTGAATTTTTGCATAAAGTACACTGCGAAACCAGAAAAAAATTCAAAGTGTGGTGAAATTGAAAAAAAAAACGCATTTCTTTTATTTGGGGGAAATGTGTTTTTACGCCATTCACCCTGGGGTAAAACTGACTTGTTATGCATGTTCCTCAAGTCGTTACGATTAAAACGATATATAACATGTATAACTTATATTGTATCTGATGGCCTGTAAAAAATTCAAACCGTTGTTAACCAATATACGTTCCTTAAAATCGCTCCATTCCCAGGCTTATAGCGATTTTATCCTTTGGTCTATGGGGCTGTGCGAGGTGTCATTTTTTGCGCCATGATGTGATCTTTCTATCGGTACCTTGATTGCCCATATACGTCTTTTTGATCGCTTTTTATTAAATTTTTTCTGGATTTGATGCGACCAAAAATGCGCAATTTTGCACTTTGGGATTTTTTTGCGCTGACGCCGTTTACCGTACGAGATCAGGAATGTGATTAATTAATAGTTCGGGCGATTACGCACGCGGCGATAGCAAACATGTTTATTTATTTATTTATTTGTTTACTTTTATTTAAAACCTGGGAAAAGGGGGGTGATTCAGACTTTTATTAGGGGAGGGGGCTTTTTACTATAAACAACACTTTTTTTTTTTTTTTACACATATACTAGAAGCCCCCCTGGGGGACTTCTAGTATATACACTTGGATCTCTCATTGAGATCTCTGCAGCATAGATATGCTGCAGAGATCCATGAGATCGGCACTCGTTTGCTTTCGGCTGCTGCAGCCGGAAACAAACGAGTGCCGAGCCGAGGACGGCGCCATCTTGGACGCGTCCCCGGCCGGCATCAGTAACGGAGATCGCTCCTCCGGGACAAGGTCCCGGAGGAGCGATCTCCCCCACTAGACACCAGGGAAACGTTGCCTCCGGTAATCGGAGGCAGCTGTCAACTTTGACAGCTGCCTCCGATTAGCTAATTAGCGGGCACGGCGATCAGACCGTGCCCGCTAATAGCGGCGGTCCCGGGCTACACGCGGCACCCGGGATCGCGGCACTTCAAAGCAGGGCCGCCGCGCGGCCCCGCTTTGAAGTGCAAGTGAGGACATAGGACGTACCGGTACGTCCTATGTCCTTAAGAGGTTAAGCCAAAGAAGGGAAGCATACTAAGAGTTAGCCAGTCACATCATTACACAGCAAATTTCTTGTAAGCAGTTTCCTGAAATAACCTTTTTAGGGGCATTGCATGGTTGTGTAAACGCTAAGATGCAAACAATTTACATGTCAGAACACTGCAGTTCATGTGAAGTCATTAACTTACACTTAACTAAGTAAGTGGGATTGCTTGTAACAATCTGACATCAATAGTGTGTAACTTGTGAAGCTTCAGTACTGTCATAATATGTCATGGAAGAATTTCCAGTTCTTAAATATTTGTTTATTCTGGGAAGTAAACCACCATAAATTTCTGCTAACAGGACAAAGTTAGAGCTTATGAGGAGGCACAGGCTTCCTAGCATGTGTCTCCCGCTTGTGAGACTGTCACAGAACATTTCTCACAGCCTGTAAGCTATGAAAAAACATTTCTTGACCATAAATTAGCTCTATACATAGTTTAAGTTTTACCTGGACATGAAATTCAAGGTTCAAAAGGTCCAATTAAAGGGGGTGAACACCCAGATCATACAATTTTTATAGTATAGGGTCAAAACACTTCAAATCTTTAAATCCATCTGCTCGTGAAATTTGGGTCTTCCGCATAGGATAGCCCTAGGAACCTTTGTTGGATGATTTGACAGGTGAAGGTAGCCATCTCTGTTGACTACAGTATCACATGGATTATAGGGAATAGACACTGGATCCGCAGCGGATTTCGCTGCGAATACACACCGTGAAATCCGCTGCGGATCCCGTGTGTGTGAAGGCACCCTAAAGGGGTATTCTACAGGATAGGGGATAAGTGTCAGATTGCAGTAGTCCAACCCCTGGGACTACTTGTGAGCTCGGGAACAGGGCCTCTGTTTTAAACAAGGGGAGGACAACTCAGCCATGTAAATCACTGCTTCGTTGATTGTCTAATGATCTGGCGAAGAGAACCAAGTACAGTGCTAGGCTCTTTTGGCAGCACCATAGACAATAATTCGGGGCTCCAGGCTGGAAAGGACAGGAGGTCCCAGCAGTCAGATCACCCACAATCTGATAATTACCCTCTACCCTTTGGGTAGTGCATACATTAATTTAACCTGGAATACCCCTTTAACTGTTTTTAGGTTACAGTCTCATAAATTCAAGTATCTCTTGTTAATTTTCTCAAACTAAATTCCATGTATCAGTAGTGCTGTTACAAAGCTTGTGCTGTGCTGATATGACTGATAGGACTGTAGGAAAACAATAGTCCTGCATACCATACATTTTATTCTGTCACCACTCTTTAAGCAGGATAGCACTAAACAATATAATATATACATAAAAAAAGACTCTTTCAAATGGTTAAAGAGAACTATACAGAACAATACATTTCACCTGTATGCAAAGCTGTCAAATGTCAACATACAGCATCACAGGAATTAATCTGCACAGGGACTATAATACAACATATAGCTTCTCATCCACAGGATGTTAACACATAATATTGAGACATTTATTCTTTATTGAGACATTTATTCTTTATTCCTTGAAGGACTTGGAAGCAGTTGAGTTTTGGAACTGATAATGGTAGATGGCTCAGGCAATAGGTCCGCTAGTTTATAATAATGGATTCTCTGTCTGGTAGTTGAAAAAGGCGCAAGCCGGAATGCGTCCTGTACCGTATTTTTCTGCAATAAACTTTCTGTAGCTTCAGTTTTGGTGAGTGCTTAGAATCTCTATTTGCCACGTGTGGGACTTGTTTCTATCTACAAGCACCACCATGGATTGGAGTGATGATTATTTTGTTGTTAGTTTATTATAATAAAACATCATCCAAGTATAAGATTTATCCCTGTCTCTATGGGACCCTCACCCATCTGAAAAACAGGGACACAATAGCCCCTGCAATATATGGAGCAGTCACTAAGCCAATGGCTAATGCATCCCTTGCTTCATTCATTCTTTAGGGCAGACCCCTAGATTCATTGCAGGGCGACTGCATCTCCGTTCTCAGGATAGGTGGGGTCCTAGTGGTTGTAACCTTAGCGATCAACTTGTTATGCATAGGACATAAGTTAAATACCACTTTAAGGAAGTTTCCACATCATTAAAATTAGTGTAAGATATTTAAGGGCACCCTGTCACCAAATGCTGCACATTAACACAAAGGCTCTTCAGTAAAAAATGATACCCCAGAGCCACACTTTACCATTAGTGGAAGAATTCAAATGCATGCCTTTCTGATACTGTCATTGTGGTATAATTACTTAACATTTTGGGTAGAATATATTAATAAATGCCAAATATTCTGAATGCTTCAAGTAATTGTACATCCAATTATCCTAGGTGAGGGCAGCATAGGTTATTAGGAGAGACTATATATGAGTCTTGTCTGCATTTGTAAGTAACAAAAGAGCCCAAACAAGTAAAAATATGAACAATACATCTAATAAATACACAAATTCGCCCATCATCATAATTCAGCCAAGAAGCAAAACAGCATAGTCTGTCATACATAAAGAATTTGATTGTTTAGGTCAACTGGTCAATTTCATGAAACACTAAACTAAAGCATGAGCATAACTAAAGCAGTATGCCTAAGATCACATAACAGACATAAAGGAGATTCAGGAGGATTTGCTATGGAAAGCATTCACAGCAGTTTTGCCACCCACCCTGAAGTTTCCAATTAAAAACCTTAAGTTCCATAAAAAAAAAAAAAGACATGAATGACAAAACGTATGTAAAATTTGTACTTACACGACTTCCTTTCTCTGGGTAACACTGGCACCCCTCACTGCAATCTCGTCCTCCACAGGGTCCTGTGTATGACTTCCCACCCTAAGAAAAAATAATATATTAAATAAAATACAATATATATGTAAATAAATTTTCTATATTTATTAGCTTAGAAAGATATGCGCTAAACTGTTATTGAATGTTTTTCTAGATTGCTCATGAAATACTGTACATGGACAGTGCAGATGGAGTTAATGAATACTTGTTGCAATTTTTTTTTAAAAGAAATCAAAAGGGGTTATGATCGCAAGCAGTTTTGCAATGTACTCACTTTTTAAAAAAGTTTTCTAGGTTTAAATCAACATTATACCTATGGCATGACCTTTGGTCCATGATCCCTTTGTGCCAATATTTGGTCTTTTCTTTGTTCTAAAAAAGAGACTAACCACAGGAAGTTCCTGTCCTTTGAACGCTCAGGCAAGGAAAAGACACCTGCTCATCATGCAGGTTGTATATCAACGGAGGATAATTAACTTTTAATAGGTTATTTATAATATTACCTTTTGCTAAATATATTATCATTTACAATATGCATGCTTACCAGGAGACAATGCTCTTTGTTATGCAAATTTTAGTCAGTGTATTGTCACTGTGTGATTACAAGGTTTTTGTGTTGTGTGAAAGGAGAGCTGACCATGCAATGCAAGCTCCCCAGATTTTCAGCAACTGAATGTGGATGTGCAGCAGTGAAGACTTGAGACTTGTCGTGCTCCGTGCACGCTCAGGAATGGCTGTCAATCAATATCAAGCCATGTCTGTGAGTGTGCTATGGACATGCTCACATCGGCATGGAGGGTGCATAGACCACAATTTGATAGAAAGGGAGACACCTAGTGGTTATATATAATGTTGATTTAAACATAAAATGTAAAAAAAAAAAAAAAATAAAGAGAGTATATTGCAAAGCTGCATGCCATCACAACCCCTGTTGATTTCTTTAAAAAAAAAAAAAGCAACAATGTTTTAATTGAGGACACATTCTTAGCTTTTATTTTTGTACAGTGCTTCGTAATTGATGTAAAGTAAATTGAGGGTTGGACTCATAGTCAAAGTCATATTATATTGTCACAAACAATATAACCCCTTTAGTCCAGAAACTCAAAGCACACTTTAAACGCTGGAGACATTTACCCCTTACAATCAGGGCTGTATTTACCACTAGGCACCTGTGGTCTTGTTCCTAGGGCAGCACCTTGCAGGGGGGCAGCACCACAGAGCAGGGGGAAAAAAAAGTTTTATTTTAAATTTTTAATTTGTTTAGTCTCCCATCTCCCGGTCAGACTTGCCAGTAAATCTAGTGACTTTTTGAAAGTGTTGGGGGAGAGGTCTGGTTGGGCTGTGACGCCTGGAGCTATTACCTACCAATCTACCAATCCTGTGGTGAGAATTCCTTCAGACAATATGCAGACAGCTCTAATCATTGATTCAATGTGGACATTTCTTTATGTTTTAATCAGTTAAAAACCATGAAAATGCAATTGAATGTTTCTACATGTAGAGAAATGCATGTGGCTGAAACAACTCTCCCCCATGCTCCCCAAGATGGGGCATCTTCAGGTTTAGTGGGCGCCAGCAGATGTTATTACGGCCCTGCTTACAATAACTGGTCATACCAACTTATACATAATGAAATCTGTCCTTGGCCTATTATACTTATTCTATAACTATTATATGGTTGCGCATGTTATTATTTTTGGGGGATATTAGTTCCTTTATTGCAGTGGGTGGAATTCCTGTTCTTGTGAGAATTTCAGGGATTGGAAGCGATTACACCTAAGCATAGTCCAACACTGTAGGGATATTAGTAAGGAGCTAAAGCATCAATAGTCTAATAAAGCAAAGAGCCCATTCACAAGAGGTGAAAGAATTGTAATTAGTTTATCACTGTAATGTTCTTTCTTTTTTCTTATTAAGGTTATACTTAAGGTATTCAGAACAAACATAACATACAGTATGGGTTAACCACTACTTAGTAGTGTATGCTGAAGGAGAACAAAGCGTGTCTGTTGATTCTTGCTAAATATAAGAATGGTCCATTGTCTTTTTGCTGACTTAAAGTACAATGTGTGAATTCAAAGTACAAAATATTATATCTCTAAGGCAAATAAACTGTCATTTCCATTGTCTTGGTATGAGGAGAGTACATTTTGTTTCATTATTAGATACTTATGAGGTGTCTAGAATTGTCTAAGTATACTATATCCCATACAATTTATTACATTGTAGCCTTTTCATCCATTTCATTAAAAAATGTTATAGCCAAAGTTAGCTGTTCCTTCAGATAATGTTAAAATGTGCTGGCTGTCCTGTTTGTTATATAGTAACTGTAACGAATCTATTGAGATTGCAGTGGAGTGAAACCATTTTAAGGTGGGTGGTCCTTGGCATTGAGACAGGCTGTAGGCTGCTGACAGACTCCCAGGGGAACTACAAGAAATTAGAATTTTGCAGCTGGCCCGCATGTTATCACTGGAACGTTCCTACAGCTACACTATATTAGCAAACCTATTAGAAAGTGAAAGATTTAGTTTAAATCTATTATCATTCTAGTCATCTATGCCGGAATTATCTCAGTCTAACAGTTGCTCAATTTCCAAAGGTCGGGGCTGCTAATGACAGCCATTACAGTTTCCATGAGTTCTTCCCACACACACAGAATACAGAATATGAAAAAAATCCACTGCTAACAATGTTAACATGTTATCAATAACATGGCCAGGATGATTCAAAAAACATATGGATTATCCTTGCCACCTTATCCGCCTTGCTGAAAACCAGGGATAGGGGAGATAAATGTTATATGTATTACCAGCTTCAAAGAATAAAAAAAACACAAAAATGTTTTCTGTTTAGGGTACAAACACACGAACCAGATCCACAGTGGATTTCTTGCTGCGAATTCACTGTGAAATTTACTGCAGACCCCTTGTCTGTTAGGTTCTATGAGAAGACATGCGAGTGTGTAAGTAAGTGACAGCCCCGTTAACCTCCCGCTGGCCGCAGCATACATTACCTGCGCCTTTCTGACTGTCAGTCATCCCTCTAAAGAGCTCTGACAGGCAGAGAGCCATGACTAGTTCCTGCCTCTTCCGCCGGAATAAAAGACGTTTTTTCTCAATATACAGATACTGCTGAAGACAACACAGATATGGTAGAGGGGCTGCGTAAGAGATCTTTTTGGGGCAGCTGGGAGCTATAACAGCACAATCCTGCTGATTGGGTCTTTTTAAAATTGAATTAATAAGTTAATAATGTTTTCTTTTGTTCAAAAAGTTTCAAGGTATTCCTGAAAGTAGGCCACAGGGACTGAACCCTTTGCTATGTGAATAAATGAGTTGGTTATGTTGGATAATGTACATGAATACCTTACATTACATTTATACTGATGTTCCATTAGATTTGTGGTTCTGCTCTGGAACCAAGAATGCTGTTATCGTTGTGCAAACAACTTGTATAATAAGATACAAACACATAAATATTTAACTTCCTCTAGGTTTATCTAAATCATGTCAGCTGGTACATCTTTCACGTCCATTTTATTAAGCCCTTATCCTTTATTTATTTTGAGAAAGCTTCCCCATCATGCAACTAGCAATAAACATACTTGACAAACACCTGTATAATGAATAATATATTATAAATATTAATGGGCTACAGCTGCACATTTGGGGGCAATACATTAGTCAAAAACTAAACAAATATCTTTCATGTTTAGTAAAGTAGACTTTTGCTTGTAGCAGATTTTAAATGTAGAGTCTAAGGGTGCCTTCACACGTACTGGATCCGCAGCGGATTTAACACTGCAGATTCGCATCGAAATCTGCTGCAGATCCAGTGCCATTCATCCCAATGAGAGCACATACTCGCAGCGGGATTGACATCCAGCTGTTAGTATGTGAGTTAACCCACCGCAGTCCGCCACCGAGAGCATACATTACCTGCTCGGCGACACGGCTGCATGCAGCCGCGTCGCTGAGCAGGTAATTTATGCTCTCGGTGGCGGGCTGCGGGGGAATTAACTCACATACTCATAGCGGGATGTCAATCCCGCTGCGAGTATGTGCTCTTATAGGAATAAATGGCACTGGATCCGCAGTGGATTTCACTGAGGATCCGCAGCGTGAAATCTGTTGCAGATCTGGTAGGTGCGAAGGCACCCTAAAGCTGACCATGGACATTGGACAACAATATCACATACAGGTTCAGGCTATGTTCACACTACGTATATTTTCGTAAAACTACGGGCGTTGTTGCTGACTGCAACAACGGCTGTGGTTAATACGTAAATATACGTGCCGTTGCACGTCTGGAATCCAGACCGGAGTGTATACAAATAGTATACACTTTGGCCGAGATGCCTAGTGGCGCAGCGAGAAACTGACATGTCATTTTCTGCAGAAAACCCTGTCAGTGCACACTGTGGAGCGAGCGTCTCCGGCCACATGCTCCATAGTGTGCAGTGGAGAGTTCTGATGCGGGCGCACATGGATGCGCCCGCATCAGAACTAAGTGTTGCTAAAGATCATCTGCAGTACCTGCAGTATTGTAGTACTGACCAGGATGATTTTTTCTGAGAGCGGACGTTCCATGACCTGGCCGGGTCACAGAACGGCCAGTCTCATACAGAATGTGAACTTAGCCTCAAAAGGTTCTTATTCTCTGTGTTTCATCAAGAAAGTGATTATGTTTGTTGTTTGTATTACAGGGATATCCCATCAGGGAATCTATGGCATATCCACATGTTATGTCATAAATGACTAATAGATGCAGGTTCCACCTCTGGGTCTTGAGATCTAGGACCCCTAAATTCCTCCAGCCTGCTTACAGTCTGAGGTAGTTGGAAGCAGAAAACAGCTGAATATGCTGTCCTGCTTTATTTGTATAATTCCTATAGATGTTAAATGGGAGTTTACATAACTTGGCTTTCTGACCTTCTCCAGTGACTATTAGGGTCCTATTAGACAGAGCAATTGCAAAGAAAAGTTTTTGCAAACAACCTGAAATTTTTCACCATAATACATGAAATGATATTTGTAAGCTACTCTAGTATACAAACAATCACAATAATAAACAAATGATGTGTACATACAAAGAAAGATTAAGAATAGAGATGAGCGAACCTCGAGCATGCTCGAGTCCATCCGAACCCGAACGTTCGGCATTTGATTAGCGGCGGCTGCTGAAGTTGGATAAAGCCCTAAGGCTATGTGGAAAACATGGATATAGTCATTGGCTGTATCCATGTTTTCCAGACAACCTTAAAGCTTAATCCAACTTCAGCAGCCCCAGCTAATCAAATGCCGATCGTTCGGGTTCGGATGGACTCGAACCCGAACCCGGTTCGCTCATCTCTAATAAAGAACGATTAACAATGAAGTTTGGTTAGCTAAAAAGATGTGATCAACAACATACATACAAATTTTCAGACGAGTGTTCAGACCTTTACCGATTGGGAGAACAAGCTGGGAGAAGACTACGCTTCAGTGGGTCCTCTATGGAGTCGGGCCATGTTTTCACCTCAAAATGACGGCTGTTCAAATATATGAAGTAAAAAAGCGTGTGACTATACCCTTAGGCTTGTATCTGATAAGTTAGGAATATTTATGTTTAGGGGTTTGTTTTTGGGGAATCTGTCAGGTCCATACCAGGTATAGAGCTGTAGACAGAGGCAGATAGGTGATAGGGAGATGCCTTTGTCTTTGCTGTTGGCTATTTTGAGAGTTATAAAATTGCATTTTTCCATGGAAGCTAAAGTGCCACAGAGGTGATGCTGAGCCACAGCATGCACATCTGCTCCCCCACCTCTTCCTGCCTTAATTAACTGACTGAGCCTCCAGTCTTGTACGTTAATCAGCCAAGACAGGGAGGGTGTGGGAGGAAAGAATGGATGTTGTGGCTCAGCATCACTTCTGTGCCACTTAAACTTTTATGGCAAACTTTTTATTCCCCTTTTACCTATCTGCCAGTTTCTGCAGCTCTGTACCTGGTACAGACCTTACAGATTTCCTTTAGGTCCACAGTTCTAGACTAAATATCATGTTTGTCCACAGTCATGTGCCTGTCTACCCTGAAAATGGCAATTTTGATTAGAACTAACTAACTAACTAATTAGAATTAACGCTATAAATGAATAGGTGTTTTGCAGCAGCCATTCCATTTCATGCCAAAAGTGTTTGATTTAACCACTGGACTGACACACACACACACACGCACACACATGCATCCCTCTCTGACCTGATACTAAACAAAAGTTACATACTTTTTTATATCAAATGTAACATTTAATATATTATTAAACCTTAAAGGGAATCAATCACCAACCAACAAAATGGCCATGAACATATGTATATACTGTAATAAAGCATGCAGCTGTGTTTCCAAACATTTAAGTGATTGTAATAAGCTTTCCTCATCAACATTGAAAATCAACTTAATAAATTTCCTGCGTCATATGTTAATTAACTTTAATTAGTTATGTGGGTGGAGCTCCGAATTAGTTACCAATGGTGCGAAAAATGTACCTGTAATCATGCCTCCCTGGGTGTGATTCTCTCTTTGGGAGCCCGCTGCATCACAGAGAGGACGTCCAGAACATTTCCCTCAGTGTTGATGTCTTCTCTGGGCTGGACATGTGCAGTACAGGAAACAGTGCATGGATATCAGAGGCACAAGTACTGCTACTGTCTGGTCCCCAAAAGACGTCGGTGCTGAGGGAAGCGTACTGGAGGGCTCCTCTTTGATGCAGCAGGCTCCTGGAGAATCATGCTCAGGGAGGCGTGATTACAGATTAATTTTCACACCATTGGTGACTAGTTTAAAACTGAGGACTGCCCATATGTCTAGATAAGGTTAATTCACATATGGAGAGCCCTATGATATTTGTAAATGGTTTCAGTTTCTAGATAATGGAACATATAGTAATTAATAGATTTATCCTCAAGATCTCTAAAAAAGACAGAACAGGCTCAGCCATGTTACTGATGTGCACTGCTCATTGAACTTGGACTGCATATTTATGCTATTGAGGCTTACACTTGAACTTTACGCTTTAATTTTTTTTCTTTCAAATAGCTGAACTGGAGAAAAAAAGTGAATGTTAAACTAACTCTATGGGAACTCTGCAATTCATAAGCTGATCAAGATGGTTGTGTATGTATTCTATATGACATTCCCAGCATGACACTTCTAAAATGTAAAACACACTTCTTGGCTGAGTATCCATATAGGAGGAAGTATCACCACTAGAAAACTGACACTTGTAATGCACACTTTTCTTTATTTACTTATTTTAATTTGTAAGTTTTATGCTGTGAAGGTCAAGCACTCCATCTGCTATACCATATATGAAATGTAAATGACTAGAAATGTAAGCTTGTCTGCCAAACACAATAAGAATTATCATGCTTACATATCTTTCCATTTTCTTTTATTTAATATCTGTAAATCTCCAAATAAATTTGAATTGTGAAAATAAACAAAGTAATAAAAGGAAATAATACTTCTGCATGCACCATGGAATCTTATTGGGCACCCAACCGCTGTGTAGTCTGATTATGCAGTCATAACCCTACACATGTCTTTTCAACTTTGTTTATCGTGTACATCCAATATGTAGGCAAGACAAAGAAGACTAAAGCAAGAGAGTGTTAAGTCCAGGATCAGAACACTTAAGGACTGCCTTTAAGTCTGCAACCATGGGGACACATAAGAGCTATTGACACAAAATGGTTGAATATTTTAAATCCTTTAAGGATGCAGATAATCTGAGGTCTATGGTAAACACCTATTTTTTATTGTTTTTTTTTTATAACTACCTTTGTAAAGCCATAACTTTTTATTTATTTTTAATAAATATCATTGGAATGTCATTGTATCAGAGCTTGTTTATAATGGTGTGTCTGAATTGGGTCAGATTAATATATCAGTTGTAAAAGCTATGATGGGCAAGGGGAGGAAGTTTGGAAAAAACTGACACTAATAGTAAATCAGAGCCATTAGCTTGTTAACCTTAACCCAATCAGGCTGATATGGTTCATTACACCACTGTATACAGCTTCTAAGCAGTCTGCGGCATGTACTGGCTGCGGCTGCACCAGGAGCGGTATACCGGAAAAAAGCAGTTTAATCACCCGGGGGCGTGTGACAGGCACAGACGGGGAGGTAGTCATCTGGGCGTTTCCCCCCCCTGTGTCACCGCACTCTGCCTGTCAGCGCGCTCCGAGGGGATGACTGCAGAGAGGTCCGTTACTGGCCTCTTAGCCTGTCAATCATCCCTCCGAGTGCGCTGACAGGCAGAGCGTGGTGACTAGACACGGGGGGGACCCAGATGACTACCTCCCCGCCTTTGCCTATCACACACACGGAAGATTAAACAGCTTTTTTTTCGGGTATACAGCTCCTGCTGCAGCGGTAGCTGGTACGGCTGTATACAGCGGTTTAGGGAACCATATCAGCGCGATTGGGCATATTGGTTCCATTTAATTCACCAAAGAATAGGCTATTAATATGACCTACCCTTTAACTGGAAATACTTCTTAACTAATTTATTAAGATATGTTATACTTTTAGGTCTTTGTTGAATCTCTGGTTGCAACGGCTAATGCCCCACCCTTTGTAGAATGACTTTACACCGCCCGATATAGGGCCCTGCAAGGATGCAAACAAGCGAGATTGGTGGTCACTTGCAGTGCCTTTACATGGCACAGCGAATGACACTGTGTGGCCACATGATCGATCGCTGTATCATTGAGATGGCCATTAAAATTCATTGTTATTGCTCGGACATTTCCTGCTTACACAGAGAGATGCCGGCGTACACACTGTGGTCGTGCTGATAGATCGAGCATCTCTAGGAATGTTCATTGCCGATAATTGGCCAGTGTGAAAAGGCCTTTAGGTTACACAGTTGCAATTGACTTAAGGAAATACTATCCATAATTATCTAAGAGCCTGACCTTTGCAGTGGAATGGGAGCTATATAGTACAGTATATCCAGCATTCATTGCTAATGGGTGATGGCTATACTACTGAATTTAACAGAGTCAAAAGATCAGTAGTATTTGGACTATTGGCATTCTTACGTGGGAGGTGGAAATTTAGAGGTGGAAAGGGTTTTATTCATTAGCCCAGAGAAAATGATTACGAGGGCAACGACACAAAGGAGTTTTTACATGAAGATGTTGCCTACATTTCTTTAATGTCATGACGCTCATAAAATTAAAGAAACAGATGCATTTTATTTGAGTCATTGAAATGTTACCAAAACATGAATGTTTCCCACATAAAGGAAATGATAGACAAATATAAAAAGTTATATATGTTTTAGAGAAAGGAATGAAGATAATTGTAATGTTTGGTTACTGTATACGTGGGAATGTAGAGTGCAGATAGTTATAAACATATGTAAAAATGTATACATTTTCCCTGTTGCTTGTGTACCTCAATGCAGGTCACCTACAGAGGGCTTATACCGAATGGAAACAATTTTATTCTGGGTTATTTATCATAGCCTGGGATACCTATGTATGTATCAACAAGACCAAGGGTTCTCAGTAGATGCAATTATTTATACAGAAACCAGATGTAGTCACGATACGCCCTGTTCATGGAGGCCTTCAAAACATTTGTTAACTAAAAAGATTATTTTTCATTTAGCAATTAATCTTAAATATACCAGCTGTCAAACTTGTCTATACTACAACTGAAGCAGGGGGGTAGAAACTTCCTATATATATATATATATATATATATATATATATATATATATACACAGTGGTGCCTTGGATTACGAGCATAATTCGTTCCAGGACGGTGCTTGTAATCCAAATCCACTCTTTAACCAAAGCAAATTTTCCCATACGAAATCATTAAAATGCTGAAAATTGGTTACACACCCCAAAAATAATGATTTTTTTTAAAATTCTGAATAACATATAAAACAAATACAACAAACATTCTGAAACAGCTGAATATGTCATATTATAAATTACTGTACAGTAATGGAGAGGATGGGAAACACAAGGGCTGACAGAGACTGCAGGGAGCATGAAGGAATGAGCAGGGCAGATGTGGGCACATACATGCAGCACTCTCTGTCCAGGGAGAGAGGGGTTACAGCTATGGCGAGATTACCTCCACAGTCCTGTCCCCTGATGTAAGCCCCAGACTGAAGTGTACTGTATATGCTATGATTTGGAAGGTGAGGGAGACTTCTCGGGTCAGTGTACAGTGCTGTAGACCATGCTATGCAGGCCATGCCTCTGCCCCCTCCCGCTCCCACCCAGTACAGGGAGCTCTTAAACCAAAGCAATGCTCTTAAACCAAGTTACAATTTTGTAGTTTAAAAACTGTGAGCTCTTCTTGCAAAGTGCTCTCAATCCAAGTTACTCTTAAACCAAGGTACCACTACACCACAGATAATTACAGCATAACTACCGGCCAGCACATCAGGTAGCCCAATGGCCTGGTATTGTAACAGACTGGGCCCCCTGAGCCAGCATCACTTGTAGCACTTGGTGGTAGAGTGGGCCTCCTGGGTGCTGCAAATGGCCCTTTAACTGCAGGCGCTCCCAAGGACATAAAGTAACACTAACCCCTAGTGTTTTAAAGCCCTGTTTACAAACTGCTAAGATGTGTATGCCATGAAAAATCTATCCATTTATACTTATACAGAAAGGACACATTGGCATACATCATGCCTACTACAGGCTATGGATACATGCATAGTGTGAAGACAGCCTTACATTACACAGAATAAGCATTATTTTATCAAATGAAATGAATAAAAACCTTCAGCGCCATAACGTTTCTGCTTACAAAACTACATGTGCATATCATGTAAACAAGGTATAACTTTCTACGTTTTTTAGGGTTTAAAGCTATCCATATGAAAATTAAATAGAAGTAGGTATATATTTAAAACAGTAATATTATATTTAAAACTAATGTAAAAATAGTCTATGTCTAGACTTTTTATGAATGTATACACTTCTTGAGCCATTACTTGGTTGGAACCCAGCTGTGTGCTGCTGCCTGCTGCCTGTAGTACTTGGACCTTCATTAATGAAAACAACTAACAGATCACAATGACTCTTTAGGGCGCATTCACACATACCAGATTTTTATTCCACTGTGAGAATGTAGTGAAAGTCATATTTAACTAATGAGCTGCCTGGCTGGTAAAAATAATAAGCAGCAAATGCTTATCTGTCCACATTTCTTTATCGCGCTCCTGCTTCAGTCTCCTGGCTCACTGACAGCCTGCTCAGTCAATCAGTGTACTGTCCCTATGCAACCAGTGATTGGCTGAGCAGGCCGTCAGTGAGCCAGAACCAGGAGATTGAAGCAGGTAAGCATTTGCTGTTTATTATTTTTACCAGCTGGTAGCTCATTAGTTAAATATGGCTTTCACTACATTCTTGCAGTAGAATGCAGGGTCATACAGGGCCGTATTTGCCACTAGACACCTATGGTCTGGTGCCTAGTCTCCCACTTCCCATTTAGACTTTCCAGTAAATCTGTTGTCTCTTTGAGGGGGGAGGGGGTATGGTGGTATTGGTCAGGTCTGGTATGGCTGGGTTATCCAGTCACAGTATGGTGGTATTGGTCAGGTCTGGTATGGCTGGGTTATCCAGTCACAGTATGGTAGTATTGGTCAGGTCTGGTATGGTGGGGTTATCCAGTCACAGTATGGTGGTACTGGTCAGGCCTGGTATGGTGGTGTTATCCAGTCTTAGTATGGCGGTATTGTTCAGGTCTGGTATGGTGGTGTTAAATGTGGCCCCTGGAGTTTTACCTACCAATCTATCAATCCTGTGGTGGGAATTCCTTCAGACAATATGTAGACTGCTCTAATCATTCATTCAATGTGGAAATTTGTTTATGTTTTAAGCAGTTAAAAACCCTGAAAAAAGCTATTCAGACAATGTTTCTCCATGTAGAGAAATGCATGTGGCCAAAACTATGCTCCCATTTCTTCTCAGGTAGTCATGTGCTGTTATCAGGATTACTGGCCACACGCCTATTGGTTACCGCATGAGCGTCTGGTTTCAGCTGCATGTATTGACGTACAGTATATGCGGGAACGCAACCTAAAGGCCCTATTCCACCAACAGATCTGACGACAGATTATCTGCCAAAGATTTGAAGCCAAACCCAGGAACAGACTATAAACAGAGAACAGAGATCTGTTGGTGGAATAGGGCCCTAAGACTGATCAGGTATCAATATGATGTTCAGAAACTAGAAAATAATGATGACAATTGGTGAGTGAAGATGGGGCGTCTTCAGGTTTAGTGCCTAGGGCAGCATCAGCTGTTAATACAGCCCTGGGATCATAGACTGTAATTTTACCGAGCATCGTAGCAGATTTCACTGTGAAACTTGCATTGTGAGATCCGCTGCGAATGCGGTACGTGAGAATACACCAAGTGCATCTATGCCTTGGACGTGCATAACCCTATTGCCAGTCCACTGGAACACTTTGGTAGATACTAGAGATAAGAGCAATTTGAGCATGCCAAACGAAAGGACTTGAGAATTCTTGAGTTGCACTTATCTCTATGTAGCAGTGCTAAGACCCAGGGAATAAAAGATTCTGCTTCTTCGACACTTATCACAGCCCGAATAAATTCCTGGAAAACATGAATACAGCCTATGGCCATGATCATATGGCAAAACATAGAGGCTGTTCCGTGACCTGGCCGGGTCACAGAACGGCCGCTGTCTGAGAAGATCATCCCAGCCGGTACTGCTCTTTACCGCCGCTGAATTCTGATGCAGACGCATCTGTGCGCGCCCGCATCAAAATTACCCATTGCACAAAATGGAGCGTGCAGCCGGAGCTGCACGCTTTATTGTGTGAACTGACAGGGATTTTTGCGGCAGCTATTCAATGAATAGCGGCCGCAGAAAAATGACATGTCAGTTTCTCGTGGTGCCGCTAGGGATCCCGGCCAGAGTGTATACTATGTGTATACACTCTGGCCCGGACTCCTTAGAAGGTACCACTACATAAGTGCCGTAGTAATAACGGCCATGATTATTACGAAACTTACGTAGTGGGAACATAGCCCATGGTTGTATTGATGTTTTCCAGGCAGCATTATGGCTGCATCCAACTTTTCAGCCACCAGTATTCAAATGCTGAATGATCAGATATGAGCATGCTGAAGTTGTGCTCATCTTTACTGCCTTACCGTGATTTTTTTTTTAATGAAAAAACAAAAACAAAAACAAAACACAGACACAGAGGTCTCTTCTGAATACTTTTACTGATATGTATCCAATGGTGCTGCCAGTTCAGTAGGCAGTCAGGGGGTCACAGATTAATTTTAAGGGTGCCTTCACACGTACCGTATCGCTGCATATTTATTGCTGCGAGTTTTTCGCACATAAATCCACAGTGAAACTGATTGCTATAAAGTCAATGTATGTGTATTCTCGCTGTGTGTTTGGTGAGATATTGGTGCGTGTTTGGTGCAATTTTTACATGAGAGTTTTGATTTTCAATGGAGAGTTTAACACCACAAAAAACGCAGCTACTTTAGTGCGAGTTTTGTGCGATAAATACGCAGCGATACGGTATGTGTGAAGGCACCCTAAAGTCTAGGGAGGAACAGCTGTCCATTTTGATTTTAATTATGTGTGCACACAGACATTTTTACATAGACTTAAAGAGGATGTACCATCAGGTACATCCTCTTTAATTTGACCCAGGGACAGAACGGCGCCGTCACGGGGAAGCTGGTGCTGCGGTCCGTTTTTCGAACCGCGGCCCTGTTCCCGTGTATGGCGCCGTTCTACCCACGGGTCCCGGGCCAGAGCTGAAGCACAGGAGGCGGGCTTTCCCGCCCCCAGTGGGAGGGAATTCCTTCTTTTCTATGACACGGCTTTATTAGAATCAATGGAGCTGCGTCATACAGGGGCTCGGGATTCCGCCCGCCGTACACGGGAACCAGGCCGCGGTTCAAAAAACGGACCGCGGCACCAGCTTCCCCGTGACGGCGCTGTTCTATCCCTGGGTCAGATTAAAGAGGATGTACCTGATGGTACATCCTCTTTAAATGTAGAAGATTATTAGATTACAAATACGGGCACCTTTTATACCTATTTTACAGCCATATTTTCCTTTAACTTTCCTATGTATGAACATAGCCTTATTGCTATTAAACACCCTAATGTAGAAAGAGAGGCTGCCACTATGGCAGACTTGGCACAAATATTAGTACATTTCTCTTGCAGGTGCTTACTTTTTGGAATGGTTTGTTCTGTTAGCACAAACACTTTATAATATTAGATACTTCTGGAAATTTTAATGCACTATAATTTCTTTTGAAATGTATAAAAGCAGAACATGTGAACCTTAGCATGTGCACAAATTTGGCAGTGAATGGGTACTATATCCCATCTATTCTGCTTATTTCTCTGCCTACCTATGTCTTTCTTGTACACTGGTGCCCAAAACTGTACACAATATTCCATGTACAGTGTAGTTAGTAATTTGTACAATGATAGAACCATTTTCACACCATTGTGCGCATCTATTCTCCCTTTGATGCCCCCTATAATCTTATTTTCCATGTCTGATACTGTTTGCTACAGTTCATTTACTGTCAGCTAAAATTCCCTTTAAGTCCTTTTTTAAGTCAGTTTTACCAAGTGTACTCCCATTAAGTAAATATTGTTGGCATGCATTTTTCTTTGTCCATATCCTTACATTTGTTTCTGTTACAATTCATCTGCCACTTCACAACACAAGCCTTCAACGTATCCAACTCTAGTCATATTTGTTTTCTGGGCATCTTGCATGGACATATTTTTCTGATCTTTACACACAGATCAATATTATATATTATATTATTCACTTCAGAACTGCAGAATTATTCAGTTTACATAATGAAAGGTATTCACCAAAATAAAACTTAAAACTACATAAAGAAACCTCTTGCCTATATTTGGATATATTTTTTTACTTGTGGCCATATGGATTAGACCCCATAGTAGAATTCACATGGAAATAATGATGATGGCTAATCCTGAACTTTCTGTGTCACCCCGTCACACACATGTATTCCCCTTGTGCTGTTTAAATGGATGAATGGCATCCAAACAGTGTGTCCATGCACTTTCTCTCCCACATGACAGCTGAAATTCAGATATCATTTCCTTTTTCTCATAATACAATCAGTAAAACTTGTAGAGAAATTCTCCCTGCCCTTTAACACCGGCCAACAGCTTGCTCCTCTAATATAAAACAGAAGTTAGTCAACTGACCTGTAAGGTTAAAGATTAGTCCTGTCTTCTAAGGTTATTTATTTCCTGTAGAAAAGCAGCTTCAGCTCACACATTTCACCAAGCAAAAACATAAATCTGATATTCTTTTCTTGTGTACAGTCCATTACTCTTTTTTTATCTTCAATGCTGTTAAACCACCCAATTCCCAAAGAATCCTCATGTAACCCTTAAAAAATAAATATTTTTTTAACCCTTAAAGCAGATATTAATATTTTGCAGCTATTTATACAATTGTTCTTTATAAGAAATATTTACTGCCTCCTTACTAACTTTACTCCCTCCGATTTCTGTTATATTTGATCTAGTTATGGGGAAAAAACACAAGTAGAAGTAGTTTGGTAGCCAAAGCAATAAGGATGAAATGGAGAATGGTGCAACACTGTTAGGGTTGGTTCACACTATGGAACGCGAGCGGAGAATCTCCGCTGTATTGCGTAGCTCGTACCCATTCACGGCCACGCGCCTCTTTGCCTGAACCATAGACACCATTGTATGCATGGGCGGATTCTGCATTCCGCCAAAAGAATTAACATGTCAATTCTTTCGGCGGAATGCGGAGTCCACCTGTGCATAGAATGGTGTCTATAGCACGGGCGGAGAGGCATGCGGCCGTGAACGGGTACGAGCTACGCAATACAGTGGAAATTCTCAGCTCGGGTTCCGTAGTGTGAACCCACCCTAAAAAGGTATGCAGGTGAATGAAGTAAGTTAACAATTTTATTCTAGGAGGAATTTGCAGCCAGTAGAATGAATTGCATGGGGCAGAAGTGTCATCTTAAAGACTGCTCAACATAGAGTGAATGATTTACAAAGAAAGGCTATGTTCCCACTACGTTTAACAGCTATGCAACAGACGCTGTTAAACTGTCTGTCACCAGGCTGCATTTAGGACATTCCTGCAGCTGATACTTCTAATTAGATTTTTCACCCATTTTTGGTCTAAGTTCTATTTATGAACCAGTATTCAACAGGCAAATATTTTTTAACCCTTTGAGGACCAGGCCCAAAATGACCCAGTGGACCGCGCAAATTTTGATCTTAGTGCTTTCGTTTTTCCCTCCTCCCCTTCTAAGAGCTCTAGCACTCTCAGTTTTCTATCTACAAGCCATGTAAGTGCTTGTTTTTTACAGGAATAGTTGTACTTTGTAATGGCGTCATTCATTTTACCATAACATGTATGATGGAATTCCAAATATATTATTTATGAAGATATAAATAGGTGAAATCGTAAGAAAGAATGCAATATGGTAACGTTTGGGGGGTTCCTGTGTCTACGTAATGCACTATATGGTAACAGCGACATGACACTATTATTCTATAGGTCAGTCCGAACACAACCATATGCAGGTTACACAGATTCTCTAATGTTATATATATTTTTTTTTTATGAAATCCTTTTTTTTGGCAATTAAATATTAATAAAATGGGCCTATTGTGACGCTTATAACGGTTTTATTTTTTCACCTATGGGGCTGTATGGGGTGTCATTTTTTCCGCCATGATCTCTAGTTTTTATTAATACCATATTTGTGAAGATTGGACGTTTTGATCACTTTTTATTGATTTTTTTAAATATATAATGTAACATAAAATCGGTAATCTGCGCACTTTTTCCCCTCTTTTCGTGTACGCCGTTTACCGGTCGCAATGACGTTTGTTATATTTTAATAGATCGGACAATTACGCACGCTACGGTATATTATATGTTTATTTATTTATTGATTTTTATATGTTTTATTTATATAATGGGAAAGGGGGGTGATTTAGACTTTTATTGAGGGAGGGGTTTTGGGGTAGTGTGTTAGTGTTTTGAACTTTTTTTTTTTACACTTTTGAAGTCCCTTTGGGGGACTTCTACATACATTACTTTGATTTCTACACTGATGAATCCTATGCCATAGGCATAGCATTGATCAGTGTTATCGGCGATCTGCTCATTGAGCCTGCCTGTGCAGGCTCAGTGTAGCAGATCGCCGATCGGACCGCACGGAGGCAGGTAAGAGACCTTCGGCAGTCCGTTTCAACGATCGGACCCCCGCAGTTACACTGCGGGGGTCCCGATCGGTAAGTGACAGGGGACTCCCCCTGTCACTTACACTTAAACGCCGCGGTTGCGGCGTTTAAGAGGTTAATGACACGCGGCAGCGCGATCGCTGCAGCGTGTCATTACCGGTGATGTCCCGGCTGCTGATTGCAGCCGGCCCCCACCTGCTATGAAGCGCGCTCCGCTCTGGAGCGCGCTTCATAGCGGGAGAAACACCCAGGACGTAAGGTTACGTCATGGGTCGTCTGGGGACAGACTTCCATGACGTAACCCTACGTCCAGGGTCGTCTAGGGGTTAAAGAAAACTTTTTAAAAAATCTTTCAGTATTTACCCAAACATTTGCATAATCCGTGATTTGTGCCCAAGTTATCATTTGCAATTTTTTAAAAAGTCATATAAACTGTTGCAGGCCTACTTCTAGTGAGTACCAGTACCTGATTTCGGTTGAAAAAAGAGTGACCAAAAACTTGACAGAATTACTAAGTGTGAGCATAGCCTAGAAACAGAATTACATACCTCAATAATAACCTTGGATTTAGAGGGGTTGTTTGGGGAGGGGAATTTTTTGATATGCCCTGGGAGGGGGTGATTGAAAATAATAAACTACACTTTCCTCCCTGACTCCTGCTGTGTTGCTGCTTCCAGGCTCTGGAACTGTAATGCTGCAGGCCCCCTTGGCGAATCAGTAACAGTGAGAATGGAGCGGTAAGATACCATCAGCAGTGCAGGAGCCAAGGAGGTAAGTGTAGATTATTATTTTCAATCACTTCCTTTCTAGGCAGATATCAAAAACTTCCCCTGTTCAGACAACCCCTTTAAGTGAAATACGGCATACCCTCAGTAAAGAAAAAAGGGGCCCAGGTAGTGGGCCATGGCTCTTTCATTGTTAAGCTCTACGGTATGTAAATCATCAACATTATCTTTAGAATTTACCTAAAGGAGTGACTATAAAACTGTACAGTGGTGTTAAATCAAGTTTTGTATTGGAGCATATTGAAGATACTTTAATTACATTAAATTAAATTACATACATTATCTATAAAATATCATTCCGGACAATTGATTTTCTATATAGAACCTTCACACATGAATATATCCCAAAGTTACCTCTGACTAAAATACATGTGCCTAATTTATTTCATTCTTATTTATATTACACTAGAAAATGTACCCAGCGCTCCCCGGGTATAAAGTGTCAGTGTGTTAATTAGATTTGTTCTAAGGTGCCTAGGAGGCCCATCTAAATGTATTGTTTCATCTGAGTTAATCAGTGGAGTTAGTGTATACCTGTAGTGCATAGTTGGAGGGGTTCTGTATACCTACAGTGTATAGTTTTTAGGGGTCTCGCATATCTGAAGTGCATAGTTGGGGGGTGGGGGGCTGTATACCTATAGTGTATAGTTGGGGGGGTCCTGTATACCTGTAGTGTTTAGTTGGGGGCGGGGGCTGTATACCTGTAGTGTATAGTTGAGGGAAGTCCTGTATACCAGTAGTGTATAGTTGGGGGGGCTGTATACCTGTACTGTATAGTTTGGGAAGTCCTGTATACCTGCAGTGTATAGTTGGTGAAGGTCCTGTATACCTGTACTGTATAGTTCAGGGGTCCTGTATACCTGTAGCATATAGCTGGTGCTGTATACCTGTAATGTATAGTTGGTGGAGGTCTTGTATACCTGTAGTATAAAGTTTGGGGGTCCTGTATACCTGTAGTGTATAGTTTGAGGGTCCTGTATACCTGTAGTATATAGTTGGTGGAGGTCCTGTATACCTGTAGTGTTAAGTTTGGGGGTCCTGTATACCTGTAGTATAGAGTTGGTAAAGGTGCTGTATACCTGTAGTATAGAGTTGGTGGAGGTCCTGTATACCTGTAGTGTATAGTTTTGGGGTCCTATATACCTGAAGTGTATAGTTTGGGGTCCTATATACCTGTAGTATATAGTTGGTGGAGTTCCTGTATACTTGTAGTGTATAGTTTTGGGGTCCTGTATACCTGTAGTGTATAGTTTGGGGTCCTGTATACCTGTAGTGTATAGTTTTGGGTTCCTGTAAACCTGTAGTGTATAGTTTGGGGTCCTGAATACCTGTAGTATATAGTTGGTGTAGGTCCTGTATACCTGTAGTGTAAAGTTTGGGGGTCCTGTATACCTGTAGAATAGAGTTGGTGAAGGTGCTGTATACCTGTAGTATAAGTTGGTGGAGGTCCTGTATACCTGTAGTGTATAGTTGGTGGAGGTCCCGTATACCTGTAATATAGTATAGTATAGTTTTGGGGTCCTGTATACCTGTAGTGTATAGTTTGGGGTCCTGTATACCTGTAGTATATAGTTGTTGGAGGTCCTGTATACCTGAAGTATATAGTTGTTGGAGGTCCTGTATACCTGTAGTGTATAGTTTTGGGGTCCTGTATACCTGTAGTGTAAAGTTTGGGGTACTGTATACCTGTAGTATATAGTTGGTGGAGGTCCCGTGCACCTGTAGTGTATAGTTTTGGGGTCCTGTATACCTGTAGTGTACCTTTAGGCACCCATGGTCTGGTGCCTAGGGTAGCACCTTGCAGAGGTTCATACTTGCCAGATATTCTGGTGTCTTTTCGAGGGGGGGTATGGTGGTATTGGTCAGGTCTGGTATAGCGGTGTTATCCAGTCACAGTATGGCGGTATTGGTCAGGTCAGGTATGGCAGTGTTATTCAGTCACAGTGTTTCGGTATTGTAAGGTCTGGTATGGCGGTGTTCTCCAGTCAAAGTGTGGCAGTATTGGTCAGGTCTGGTATAGTGGTGTTATCCAGTCACAGTATGGCGGTATTGAACAGGTCTGGTATGGCAGTGTTATCCAGTCACAGTATGGCGGTATTTGTCAGGTCTGGTATGACAGTGTTATTCAGTCGCAGTATGGTGGTATTGGTCAGGTCTGGTGTGGTGGTGTTATCCAGTCACAGTATGGCAGTATTGGTCAGGTCTGATATAGCGGTGTTATCCAGTCACAGTATGGTGGTATTGGTCAGGTCTGGTATGGCAGTGTTATCCAGTCACAGTAAGGCGGTATTGGTCAGGCCTGGTGTGGCAGTGTTATCCAGTCACAGTATGGCGGTATTGGTCAGGTGTGTTATGACAGTGTTATCCAGTCACAGTAAAGCGGTATTGGTCAGGTCTGGTATAGCGGTGTTATCCAGTCACAGTATGGCGGTATTAGTCAGGTGTGTTATGACAGTGTTATCCAGTCACAGTAAGGCGGTATTGGTCAGGTCTGGTATAGCGGTGTTATCCAGTCACAGTATGGTGGTATTGGTCAATTCTGGTATAGCAGTGTTATCCAGTCACAGTATGGTGGTATTGGTCAGGTTTGGTATAGCGGTGTTATCCAGTCACAGTAAGGCGGTATTGGTCAGGTTTGGTATAGCGGTGTTATCCAGTCACAGTATGGCGGTATTGGTCAGGTCTGGTATAGCGGTGTTATCCAGTCACAGTATGTTGGCATCGGTCAGGTCTGGTATAGCAGTGCTTTCCAGTCACAGTATGGTGGTATTGGTCAGGTGTGGTATGACAGTATTATCCAGTCACAGTATGGCGGTATTGGTCAGGTCAGGTATGGCAGTGTTATTCAGTCACAGTGTTTCGGTATTGTCAGGTCTGGTATGGCGGTGTTCTCCAGTCACAGTGTGGCGGTATTGGTCAGGTCTGGTATGGCAGTGTTATCCAGTCACAGTAAGGCGGTATTGGTCAGGCCTGGTGTGGCGGTGTTATCCAGTCACAGTATGGCAGTATAGGTCAGGTGTGTTATGACAGTGTTATCCAGTCACAGTAAGGCGGTATTGGTCAGGTCTGGTATAGCGGTGTTATCCAGTCACAGTAAGGCGATATTGGTCAGGTTTGTTATAGCGGTGTTATCCAGTCACAGTATGGCGGTATTGGTCAGGTCTGGTATAGCGGTGTTATTCAGTCACAGTATGGTGGTATTGGTCAGGTCTGGTATAACAGTGTTTTCCAGTCACAGTATGGCGGTATTGGTCAGGTGTGTTATGACAGTGTTATCCAGTCACAGTATGGCGGTATTGGTCAGGCCTGGTGTGGCGGTGTTATCCAGTCACAGTATGGTGGTATTGGTCAGGTGTGGTATGACAGTATTATCACAGTGTGGCGGTGTTAAATTTGACCTCTGGAGCTATTACCTACCAATCTATTATGATGCTAATTGGTGAGTGAGGATGGGGCGTCCAAAGGTTTAGTGCTTAGGGCAGCATCAGCTGGTAATATGGCCCTGTATACATGTACTGTATAGATGGAGTAGGGGGTCCTGTATACATGTACTGTATAGATGGAGTAGGAGGTCTACCAGTTATTTCTGTGGATGTTGTGAGGCAGCTCCCTGTGAAAATGAAAGTAGTAATCCTATTGGTTGCTAAGGCTCCCAACTGCCGTTTCTGCTAGCAAGGGTGTGCAGAGTGGAGATTTTGCCATTCATTTCTATGGGGCGCCGCTCTTTCTAATCCCCCTCCCCTCCTGTACATCTGGGGGGGACGGGACCTTCACTCTAACCTTTCCTGGGCACCCAATGTATCTGTGGGCCAAATTTGGGGTCAAATGGTACAGGCGTTTGGAAGTCTATACGGGACAGACAGACAGGCTCTAATTTTTATTATATAGAGATTTGATTATAATATACTTACCGCATCAACAGACTTGAGAAAAAAACCTGCTAGCATAAGTGACAGGAAAATCCTAAAAATAAAAACAAAACAGAAACAATAATTAAAAACATATTATTATGCCCATGACCATATTGCCTGGACTTTGACTTTGCCTATTGGATTCTGATTTTGTACTTTTGCTGCCCAAATGTTGTGACCCAGGCTGTTTACTATTCTTTATTGTGTTTGTTTGTCTGTGACTGTTCTGTGTTACACTTTATAAGTGTAGGGACCTCCTTCGTGGTTGTCCGCGTCTGCCTAAGGCCGTTTGAGGCAAGTAGGTAGGGACAGTTGGTGGGTTCAGCGTCAGGGCTCACTGTCTTGTCTTGTCCCTGCCATCCGGTTCCTGAGAGATGATGGTTACTTTTGATCGTTCTTGTGGTCATCTTGTCCTCGCTATTGCGAATGACCGAACAACGTCTTATTTCATGCGAACGATTTGCGAACAAAGATAAAAATAGGTCCAGGTCTCATTAACCAGTCAACAATTTCTTCTTCGTCGTTTAATCGTTAACTGCTATTAAACCGAACGATTATCGCTTCGTTCCGAACGTTTTAACGATTATCCGAAGGATAATCGTCCCGTGGAATAGGGCCCTTACTCTGCTCTTTGCTAGCTTGATTCCTGCAGCTGAGCAGTGTGGTCTTTCCCTAGACTGACAGATGCCTTTGCCAGTCAGGGTCTTTGTGGATCTGAGCGTCGATCCAATGGGGATCTGTCTAAGGTTCCTGGTCCTCATAAATAGTCAGCATGGCCAGCAGCAAGTTGCTGGCTATTAGTGAATACTAAGCTAAGCTGTACCTCTATTTCTGGTGTATCTGCTCTGACCTTTGCCTGTCTATTCTCCTGTCTCATCTGCCGCCTGCCCTGACCTATTGTGCCTGTCGCCGACTATTCGTCCGTTTACCGATTATGTACTTTTGTTGCCCGCTGTTACCAACCCGGACTGTTGACCTTGGCTTATTGTGTTTGTCCGTCTGTCTCTGTTTTGTGTTCCACCCTAGCAGTAAAGGGACTATCACTGTGGTTTCCCGCAGTTGCCAATAGCTGTCTTGAGGCAAGTAGGTGCTCACTGTCCATGTCCTCTCTCCTACCTTGTTGTGTCTGTTCCTGACACCACAATTTCCATCTTGCCTAGACAGATACGATTTTTCTGACCAGGCATGAAGGTGCTGTAGTTTAACAGATTCCTCATCGCTGCCTAAAAAGCAAATCTAGCACTAATCCTTCCTATGAATATTCATAAGGCAGGGTCATGGGCAGGCAGGGCGCACTGGGGTCAATGGGACCACCTCCAGTACACTAGAGAAGCTCACTAGCATATTAGCAATATCACTAATAACACAGGAACCAGACCTTGTTTTTTAAAAAGCAGCACAGTGTCTGCAAGGTTAGTGATAAATCTGCTTTAGTCAATATTTATCCCTCTGCAAAAAGAAAGAGGCCAGGTACCATAGAATGTGGCTCACAAGCAAGAGTCCTAAAGAAAAAAAAAATCTTACCCTTGCCTGAAAATCTAGAAACCAGTTTATACATATATGGCTATGAAAATAAAAAGTGACATTGTCCTATTCAGATGTGTGACTAGAATACAAATGAGATGTTCAGGTATCAGAAAGTGTGCTTGACAGGTGTCTACCAATAAGTGTCTCTGGTTTGGCTGGTACCCCTAGTTATGTTTCAGGGTTCTTTAATGTGACTATAGAGACAGTGTGTATTGTCTGTAAGACTTCCTATACAAGCTGGATATCTGCATTAAATGCATCTCACTAGCACCCTGCTCTATACTTCAGAACAGCTGTCTGAAAATTGATGTTACTGGTTTACCTGATAATCCTAGTAATTGTTCAGAGGCCTTTCATGTGTCAGACTTTAGTTTACATGGTACTTGCCTATAGTAACCACATGACAGATAAAGTGGGGCTGCAGTCCAGTCACTATTTCTTCAAATCTGGTATCTTACATTATACCTGCCACCCCTTCCCTCATTCCTCTTATACCACAGACTAACAGCCTGAATCAGTGCAGATGTTGCTGTGATCACAGGGCTTTTTTACATTTGAAAACATGTTCAAAGATCAAAATGAACGATTTCTCGCTCGTCGTTTGATCGTTCGCTGCGTTTACACGTACGATTATCGTTCGAATTCGATCGTTATCGCGAAAATTCGCACGATAATCGTTACGTGTAAACGAAGCATTAGCCCTACAGCTGCTCTGTCCCTTCTCCAGCAGCTCTCTGTCAGATAACAGAATGCAAATTATTTGAGTATCTGGAGACCTGGGTCACCTGATGCAACCAGCCAATTACTGCTCTGACAGCAGCCAACTAAGCTGCTACGCAGCAGGACCTCCCGGCCCCTTCCCCACGTGTTTATTGGCTGATTAAAGCTGCTGGGAGGAGACTATTAATTTAATTGAGCACCATGGTATTTGTTCGAGTATCAAGTACTCTTGAGTACCGCAATACTCAAGCAAATAGTGAGTATACCCGCTCATCTCTAGTGGCTATATAATGTGTGCAATAGGCTGTCTGTACTCATATCCCTTGTTTCTGTAACGGGATGTAGGTTACATTTTGTGAATTGTTTGCATGTTTTTGTGGTGAAAGTACCCTGTGAGTGGTCAAATGGCACCACTCAGAATATGCAATATGGAAACTGAGAAGCACCACATGTCATTGATATGAGGTGTTAAAGGGGTTATCCAGCGCTACAAAAACATGTCCACTTTCCCCCTACTGTTGTCTCCAATTTGGGCGGGGTTTTGAAACTCAGTTCCATTGAAGTAAATGGAGCTTAATTGCAAACCGCACCTGACCTGGAGACAACAGAAGGGGGAAAAGTGGCCATGTTTTTGTAGCGCTGGATGACCCCTTTAACATTGGCTATGAAGGTACACAAGGCTGGACCGATACATTGCAGTGGAATAGCTCACCACCTAAATGATCCAGGATGCTACCAGACATTTGTCTTAGGCTAACCTTGACACTCCATCTGTTGCATCATAACTAAACAACTAAAGATATGGCTTTGGCTGCCCAGGTATGATGGTTAGCCATCACCGGTTTAATGGTCCTATTATACGACCCTACAAGCTGTGTAAGCGAGTGCAGATCTGCTAGATCAGCACTTGCTTACTGAGCCAATTCCACAGCTCCAAATTGTGCAGCAAGGGCTATATATATGTTAGCGATTTTCGTGAAGCCCTAGCCTTAAGTGTAAAATAATAAACATTATTCATACCTGTCCAAGATCCCGTTGTTCTTCTAGGTTCTGCCTGCTCCCTGCAGCCGCCACTCGAACTTCTGGGCCGGTCTCTGAAGTGAAAGGCCACTCAGCCAATCACTGGCCATGGTGCTGCCCTGTCTCTAAACTAAAATGTTATATGGCACTTGTTTTTTGCTGCAGGATTTTCTGTTTTGTAATTGCTGCCCTGTCTCTGTCACTTCAGAGACCGGCTCAGAAGTCCCAGCAGCTTCAGGCAGAGGGCAGAAGCGAGAGACCTGGGGAGAGTGGACAGGTATATATAAAGTTTATTATTTCTTTTACACATTCATCCGATGTCGACCATGCATCACTAATACACGTAGCGATGTATGCCCGGCGGCTGATGATTTTTAGGCAGTATTAAATGACATGATGAGCCAATGATGGTCTTTATCAACTGATTGTTGTCTTATTACATGCAGCAATAACCTGCCGAATTGGCCTGATTCCGCAAATTATCGCGCCAAGTAATAGGGCCCTAAACTCAGCAAACTCTATTGTATATGGGACTCCAAGTAGACAGATGGTGACCATAACTCGGCTAACAAAGTTACATTGGTATAAAAAGCTTCAATTATCAGTATCAGAATGCCTGCTGACTGCATTGGGTTGCATTTTCCAGTGAGTCACATTTTCTTCTTCATGGAACAGTGGCATTGCTATGGTCTGGGGAATGTTTGTGTGGCATTGCTATGGTCATGTGTACCCATATGTACTGACTGTCTTCCCTGGAGCAGATATGAACTACCAGTAGGACAATGTGACATGTGACATGGCTAGAAATGTCTGACATTGGTTGGAAGGGCATAACCAAAAGTTGCAAGTACTATCCTTGCCCCCCGATTCTCCAGACTTGAATCCAATTCTGTAGGACCATCTCGATCATTGTTATATGTATCTGTGTCCTCCCCCTCGCACTCTCCAGCAGCTGTTGGATGCATTGTAGACAAAATGGATCCAGATACCTGTGACAACCTACCAACACCTTATTGAGTCACTCCCTGCCTGTCTAGCTACTGTCCATACTGCACACTGCAGTTATTCTTGATATTAGCTGGTGCTTATACTAATGTGTATATCTGGAGCCTATCTTACACTATTAAACCCACATATTGCTGGAGGGTATCTGAGAACGTCCATATAGAAACACACATTAAACTTTATATTTGTGCATTTACAATTTATGGTGTTTTATATATAAATGGTTTATGTACCTATTGGCAACGTGTGTGTTTAGTAGTGTAGGACAGTCTCTGGACATGTATGTACACAGTGCTGCCTTACTAAACTTAATCTCCCTCTCCTTTTTAGTCTGCAGGCATCACAGGAACAATAGCCTAGGCGTTAGTTCACTGTATAGAGTCATCCCTTTTCTCCTGTACTGTTGCTGTCTCTTTCATTTGTGCTCATATCACCTTACAAGTCTTGTGCCTCATTAATCCCTTCTCGCTCCACATGCAGTCTATGGTAGGTCTATCGTAGTGTACTGTGAATCACCCCCAGCACAGTGCCAGCCTGTTCAGTCAAGCGCACTTTCACCAGCACTATATCATGACATAGTAGTTAGGAGTAGGTGCAATGCTGTGACTGGACAGGCAACTAAAGGAAAGAAAGTGTCTGTGTGTCCACTCCTGGCAAACAGCCCATCCAACGGTGGTGCCCCCTTTCCAGGAATTCAGAAAATAAGAAATTGCAGTGAAATCCCCTGGTCACTACTTTATAGGGTAAGGCCAACAAAACCATACTCCTACTCTACCCCATAGTCAAAAGAATGTGAGAAGAGTTTGCAGCCTACAACTGAATGAAGCCGCTATGCAGCATAGAAGTGTGTAAGTGTATATATGGCACATACGTAGTTTAGGAGGATCAGCAGAGGTAACAGCAAGTTCTTATTATAAATGCATAAAAAAGACAAAGAATAATGATGTTTCCAGTAAGTACTGCTTGTGACTACTTAGGCCAATAACTGGCTGCAGCAGTCCATCAAGTCATCGCTGACAGTCTGTTGGCAGAGGATAGTGAGGTGAGTAGGGGTTTTAGGGGAAAAATATATCTATACTCATGTTCTTTTCATCCAGAACCATAGACTAGTATAACAAATATATAACAGAGTGGGCAATAACCTTCAAACAGCACTATTATTGGATGAACCAAACAATATGGTATCAAACTATAATAAACCAAGGTCTCATAAAGAAATAAGTTTGTGAGACACCCTATACAGATAGACTGGTTGCTGTAACAATTTCTTCTTTACAATAAGCGATAGTAACTTATTGAATTAAACTTATTTAAAAAATCTTTTTAAAAGAGTAATCCCATGTCAGAACCTACAGTGCTGTAACATCTATACATGTGAATGTAACTGTACAACACAGATCCCTTGTAGTTTCTACTTACCATGACAACATATTCTTCCATTGCTGGTAGTTCCTATGGCATGGTGACATGCCGTTGTTGAGCGCCATCCTGCCTACTTCTTTCCTGGCTATCTATCAGAGGAAACAAGTAAAATGTAGAACATACAGAAGTTACACCCATAGCTTTAATTATATCATGAGAACATAATTACAAGAATTCATATAAACAAGAACAGCAGTCAAATATTGGCCATAATGGCAAGTAGAAACAGAGTGCAAATATCTCTGCCATTTAGGATTGTGGGGAAAAAAAATAAATTAATAAAAAAAGCACTAGTTTAATCCTCTCAACTGGCTTTGTTTATAGTAATGTGCTCATATACCCACTTCATCAATGTGACCAATCACTGGTGTCGTTGGACTCGCACCATATTACATTGAGCCCAATGATTGGCTACTTCTTCAGAGATAAATGACAACTGGGATATTCTGTCATGGTGGTCTGGGCCAAACAAAGAAGAAAGTGAATGGTCCGACATCACCTGTAGTTACTGGATGTAACTGTACTGTAATCACTGTATACGGTAAAAGGCTGATTTAGAACTGGTGTCTACCATAGGTATCTGTCAGACTTATAATATTACAGTATAATATATATAGTGTTCAATTATTTATGCATATAACCGCAGTTTTTGCAAAAGGCTCTAAGGCCCCAGTCACACCACATCTTTAGTCTTCTTCGCCAGTATACAAGAAGATGTCATTAAAAATGTATAGCCACATACTGTATACCACTACTAACTGTGCACCCATGGCCTGTAATAGACTGAGTATACTGTACTATTTACTGCCTTTGGTCTGTTTTCTGAATAGATTGTATTTTGGCTTCCAAAAACAAGGTGTGAATGAGAACAAAAGAAAACAAAAACATTTTTATACATGTCCTGCAATTTATTGGAAAGTTTGAGCGAATTTAGAAGAATAAGTGATGTAGCTAAACAGTAAAACTCCCCAGTAGTGGTCTACCCTCATAGATGGGGGGTCCTGGTGGGAAAGCCCTCACACTGCTGTATGCTGAACAGCTGAGGGACTGGATATATCATTGTGTATATATAGATGCCATGCCTGACTCCTCCAGGCTGCACTTTGTTACAATGTAGCAGCCCAGGGAATTCTGTGGGAGCTATAGCCAGCAATAGCACAAATAGCTGCCATATCCGAGACTGCTCAGCTGTCACACATTGTATCCCACTAGCCCAAGACCCGCTATAGCCTTTCTGTAGAAGCAGTAATATTCCCACCCTGGTAATGCTTATGGCCCTTACTGATGGGACACAACAGCCGCAGTACATAGACAACTACCGGTGTGAACGGGGCGCTAGCACCTGGTCCTGACAATCAGCACGGGTGGCGCTTCCTTCTATCGCGATATTGTTTACTGTCCTGACAATACAAGCAGTGCACCGATATCCGCTCCTTACAGGGGGACACTACTGCTCTCCCCGGTATGTAAGAGACAGTACAACCCCCATCATGTACCGCTATGAGGCGGCGCTGCCCCGGTGCACTTACCAGCAGCCTCTCATGTCAGCCCGGGCTCGGTGCAGGGTTCCGGGCTGTGTCTTTCGGGTCCCTCGGATGTGTACAGTGTGATCTTGTGCTGGGGGCTGCAGCTCTACACACAGACGAGGGGTTCAGCTTCATTGAGGTCCTGTGTGAGGAGGGTGGGGGATGCAGTGGGAGGGGAGTTAGCGCCAACAATCTGCGAACTTTTCCTCAGCCATCATTTCACATTGCGCTCGTCCATGTGTACAGGGAGGCTGCGAGGAGATGCTGGCAGACCACACATCGTACTGATACCAAGAGCAGAGGAGCCGCCGCCGCTGCTGCTGAGGAGCCCGGCGTGTATGTGACGGGACCGACCTGCCAAGGACCATGGGCTGGAAGCTGCTGGCGCTGCTCTTCTTTCTGCAGGAGCTGATCAGCTGCGCCGAGGCTGCGGTGAGTGCCAGAGCCCAGCATCACTAGCCACACTGACCACAGGCTGACCACTGACCCTCACAGCCAGAGCCCAGCATCACTACTACTGTGGCTGCCTCACTAGCCACACTGACCACAGGCTGACCACTGACCCTCACAGCCAGAGCCCAGCATCACTACTACTGTGGCTGCCTCACTAGCCACACTGACCACAGGCTGACCACTGACCCTCACAGCCAGAGCCCAGCATCACTACTACTGTGGCTGCCTCACTAGCCACACTGACCACAGGCTGACCACTGACCCTCACAGCCAGAGCCCAGCATCACTACTACTGTGGCTGCCTCACTAGCCACACTGACCACAGGCTGACCACTGACCCTAACAGCCAGAGCCCAGCATCACTACTACTGTGGCTGCCTCACTAGCCACACTGACCACAGGCTGACCACTGACCCTCACAGCCAGAGCCCAGCATCACTACTACTGTGGCTGCCTCACTAGCCACACTGACCACAGGCTGACCACTGACCCTCACAGCCAGAGCCCAGCTTTGGCAACTTTATATCATTCTTATACAGTACTTAGACCATTGAGCTCCTACCAGGGCATGCTGGGAGGTGTAGTTTTTCAACAGATGTACTATGGAAGGAGATTGTACTATGAGGAGATTGAAGTGATACTGATGTGTATCTTTATAACTTGTTAATACAGACTAGACACCTCACCAGGATACCAGAATAATAGGAGCAGCTGGTTACAGTAACATTTATCAGACATACTACTTATCAGTGTCTGTATAATGTTACTTCTCTTGGGCTATATTGAAGGTATAGAAAGTGGTAAAGGTAGCCATCAATCTGAGGCTCTATTCACACTTTATTACTTTCTGTCAGGACTCTGTTGCTCTTTGACAACCAGTATAACAGTACACTGTGCCATTCTGACCAGTAACTACAGAACCTTCACACACCATTTGAAGTCAGTGGCTCCATCAGGACCATAGCTGGCCCATAATGGCTCCTATAATATTAGATAGCTAGGACCCTCATATATATATATATATATATATATATATATATATATATATATATATATATACACACTTTGGAGTGCTCACAAAAGTAATGCAACCCAATAATGCTGTAACATGTACAGCCCTTAAAAAACTGTGGAATGTATGAAGATCCTGTTTTTTCTTTTAACTTAACTGTATAGCAAATAAACAAATCACAGATATGTCTCAGAACAATGTTTGTTCTAAATGAATATTCCGGTTGCTGCCAAATCAACTGCTGCAATAAAGTTATACAGATTTGTAAATTACTTCTACTGAAAAATCTCCAGTCTTCCACTACTTATCAGCTACTGTATGTCCTGAGACAGGAACTGTTCAGAGCAGGAGAGGTTTACTATAGGGATTTGCTGCTACTCTGTACAGTTCCTGTCAGCAGAGAGCACTGTGTCACACTGAAAAGAAAACAACATTTCCTGCAGGACATACAGCAGCTGATAAGTATAGGAAGACTTGAGATTTTTAAATAGAAGTAAACTACAAATCTATATAACTTTCTGAAACCAGTTGATTTGAAAGAAAAATATTTTCACTGGAAAACCCCTTTAGGCTATATTCACACTATGTAAGAGACTGGCCGTTCCGTGACCCGATCGGGTCAAGGAATGGCCGGTCTCTGCAAAGATCATCACAGCCGGTACTGCAGTACCGGCCGAATGATCTTTATGGCCATAGTGTTCTGATGCAGGCGCATCAGCGCTCGCCCACATCAGAACTCCCCATAGGACACAATAAGGCAAGTGGCCAGAGTAGCTTGCTTCATCGTGTGAACTGACAGGGTTTCCTACGGCCGCAATTCACTGAATTGCGGCCACAGAAAACTGACATGTCAGTTCTTTGCGGCGCCGCACGGGATCCCGGCCGGAGCGTATACGATGTGTATACGCTCCAGCCGGGATCCCATAGAACAATAGGCATTGTTCCACAACGTGCAAAGTACGGCCGTTGTTGCATTGCTTATTTGTGCCTGGACTTGGAATAAAGATTTGAAGATTTGTTACACTGTTTTGGATGCTGTTGGATTCTTTTTGCAACTAATTTTTAACTGCCTATACTAGGTATCGTATATCCATAGTGCTGTTGCACCACCATACTCTTTAAGGCTATGTTCACACCTTGTAAAAACTGGCCGTTCTGTGGCCCGGCAGAACAACGTAAGCCTGCAGCTCAACATAAGTTCCGTACGCCTGCAGCACTACGTAAGTTCCGTACTAATCACCGCAGGACTTACGTTGTGTGAGCATAGCCTAAAACAACAAGAGATTTGTCAATTATCAATGGGAAAGGATGATAAAAGCCCATGTTATGCAATGATGTGACATCTGTAGTGAAATCATATGACCCGACTGCACTGCTGCCAGTTCCTGCAAATGCAGTGACATTTTCTGCATAGTGACTTCCAAGATGTCCCTATAATGAATATCAGTTAAAAATGGAAGTATTTATGATGTTATGATTATTAGCCCATACAGCTCTATTCTTAATCCTGTTATCACTTTTGAAAGGTCACTAGTAATTATTTTACGCCAGTTTTGTGCTAAATTTGTTAAGAGACGTGCACCTTTTCATAAATTGGGTGCAGTTCACTGAAGATCTACTTGGCTACTGTGCATCAGTAGGTTATATTGGGTATCTAAATTACATTGTTACATGGTATCTGCTATACTATAAAAGAGATATTTGTATCCTCAATAGAATAATGATGCTGGGACATCTTTTTTTCTTAGCTTTTCGAACTGACACTACACAATCACCACTGGACCGCTGCTTTGTTTGTGCAACAGTAAAACTTATTATCATCTGCAGATCTCTCTGTGTAAACAGGTGATGGGTGGCCAATTACAATCTATTTAAATTGCTGCAGGAACAATACAGCGATCATTTGTTCAATGTACAGCACTCCACGCGAGCACAGATCTCACTGATTGATGCTTGATGTAGATGGCTGAATATCAGCCCATCTAAAAGGACCCTAAGGGCCCTATTCCACAGTAACGATAATCGGCTGGATCGGCCCCATTTGGCCCGATTCGGCCGATTATCGTTCGGTGAAATAGAGAGAATGATCAGCCTATGATCGTGTCATCGGCTGATCGTTCATTTAGGGCCAGACTAAAATCATCGTTCCCCCACCGCGCATCGCTACGGTTGAATAGCGGTGCACGGCGGGCGATCGACGATTTGAGAAGAAGCAGCATCATACATTACCTGTCCAGGCTTCTTCTCCGCGCTGTTTTCATCCCCGGGTCCCGCGCGCTCTATCTTCAGAATGGCTGGTCAGCTGACGGAGCGCTCAGCCAATCACAGGCCGGGACCGCCGCAGCCTGTGATTGGCTGAGTGTGGCCTGTCAGCTGACCGGCCATTCTGAAGATAGAGCGCGCAGGACCCGGAGATGAAGACAGCGTGGAGAAGAAGCCTGGACAGGTAATTATGATGCTGCAAGGGCTGCAAGGACATCGGTAACGATGTCCTTGCAGCCCTCGCTCAACGCTCATCGGGCCGTGGAATAGGCCCAGTAAACGAGCGGCGATCTAGCAGATCGCCGCTCGTTCACATCGTTGATCGGGCCCTCCACGGCCCGTGGAATAGGACCCTAAGGGCCAGTTCAAATGGAGCAAAAGCAGTGAAATTCCGCCGTGGAACTCTCCACCTTGTAATCCTGTCTGCCTGTAAGTCTGCCTTGTAAGTTCTTCCAGTACAGAGCGACGGAAGCGGAAGCGGGCGAGCGAGCCCTCCCATAGATACACTGTGTGAGACTGCAACTTTTGCTTAGTGTGAACTGGCCCTAAGGCAGCAATATCCAAACTTCTTGTGGTTCTCCTGAACCACATGTTCAGATGTGCTTCACATGTGCTTCAAATATATAAGGTGTTATCTCATCTACTGTTTGATATAGTCAGTTAGTAGTACTTTCCTTAAAACGCAAGTAGTTGTTAACATATTGATAAAATAGAATGGGTCCAAAGACTGGCTACAAAAATGTTGGAGGATCTGAAGCATATGGCATATGAGGAAATACTTAAAGCGTAACTGTCATTTCGGGGGCCATTTTTCTGAAAACATTAAATATCAACAGTACAAGCGATTTTAAGAAACTCTGTAATAGGTTTTATGTACTAAAAGAGTTTCCTTCTGTACTGAAAAAGCAATCTCCCAGCCTCCCCCCTGACTTCAGAAGAAGCAGGATTTCTGTGTCCATTATGTGGCTATGGAGAGGGGAGGGGCTGTTAGGAGTGACTGAACACGGAGCAGTCCAGCACAGCACAACACCCTGCAATCTTCTCTCAGTAAGTTCATAGATAAGCACTGACCTTTCTGACACCTGAATTTAGCGTTTTAGAAGCCCAGAGAGTCTACAAACAGCTGACCTTCATGTCACCTCTTCCTGCTCCCTCATCTCCCTCAGCCCCTCCCCCCTTCATAGACTTACAATGGAGAGAGCAGAGCCCATCTTCAATGGCTTCTCTGTACTGAAGACGTGTTTGCCTGATAATGCACAGATAAGAAGTCAGGGGGGGAGGCTGGGAGATTGCTTCTTGAGTACAGAAAGAGGCTTTTTTGGCTGATGAAACCTATTACAGAGTTTCTTAAAATCGCTTATACTACTGATTTCTGCAATAAAAAAAACATGACAGTTACGCTTTAAGGATCTAAAGTTGTATAGTATGGAGAAAAGAGGAATAAGGGGGACGTGATGGAAACCTTTAAATATGTTAAAAGCCTTGATATTGTTCAGGAGAAAAGTGCTTTTAATAAGAACCACAAAAAAACAAGCCCTTACTTAAACCCTTTGGACGTTCATGTGTTAATAAGCATTGTACCATGTATCCCTATTAATGAATGAGCTGTACTTGGTATTCACACTAGCTAAAATATTAGGTACTATAGTCGCTTTATTACTGGTGGTAAAACATTAATAGGTGGAATATGTAAAGTATCCCAAGGGGGTTGGTGTAAAATGTAACTGGTCACTGGACCATGAGCTAAAAGTTAAATTGCTAATTGTTTTTTCATTGTAAATAGTTTTAAAATGTAAATGTCCATTTGTAAGTAGTTTCACATGATCAGCGTATGTTACAGTTTATTGTGTGCAGCGGTGATAGTTTAGAAAACACATTGTCAAATATTTTTATCATACAAAATTGTGGGTAAAATTTATGATTGTGTTTGCGCTTTTTCTTTTTTTGCATATTTTGTGCTCTTTGTCAATGCTTTAGACACATTTAAGAAGGCAATGCCCTTGTTCATCCTGGAGGGAGATTTGTAATTTACTTCTATGAAAAAATCTGAAGTCTTCCAGTACTTATCGGTTGCTGTATGTCCTGAAGAAGTTGTGTTATATTTCCAGGTTGACACAATTCTCTCTGCTGCAACCTTTGTCCATGTTAAGAACTGTTCAGAGCAGTAGCAAATCCTCATAGAATAGCTCTCCTGATTTCCAGACTGGAAAGAATACAACGTCCTGCAGGACATACATCAGTTGATAAGTCCTGGAAGACTTGAGATTTTTTAATAGAAGTAAATGACAAATCTTTGGCACTTTCTGGCACCAGTTGTTTTGAAAGATTTTTTTTATGTGAACTACCACTTTAAGACAGTGAGGAGGGAGGAGAACATGGCTGATCTACTAGGCCACCAAAAATTGTTATATGTTTTTGATGTTTTCCACACAAGATAGTGACCAAATTTAGTCACTTATATAAAGTACAATATGTCACAAAAAAACCCCAAAACATTCTGTCTAGCGTACGTTAAAGCATCACCTAGCTATAACCACAAAAAGTGAGACAGGTCAGAGGTCAGATTTAAAAAAAAATAGCTTGGTCATTAAAGGGAATCTGTCACTAGGTTTATTCCACCTTAAATGAGGGCAGCATAAACTAGTCACAGAAATGCTAAACAGATCTGTGTATTACTTACATTATTGTGTTCAGCCGTTCCCCTAATATGCAGGAGAATATGATTCTTGCCGCACTCCTCCCCCCTCCAGCTGCTGATTGACAGTTGGCTGTCTATACACAGCATGGGTAGATAACTGCCAATCAGCAGCTGGTGGGCAGAGTTTTCTGCTTCTCATGAATATTTAGGACTACTGGGCTCATGAGAGGGCTACTTATTGTCCATGGTATTCAGGAAGATATCTCTGAATCAGCTGCACAGAACAGTGTAAGTGATACATTATTTTGTTCAGCTTCTCTGTCACTAGTTTATGCTACTCTTAGGCCTTATTCACACATTCGTAACATTTGCCTGTAATTGCTGATTCTGTGGAATCACCAGTTACCCCCCCCTTTTACTTTAGCAGATCCGCAAAAAATACGGAGCATACGAAGTACACTACAGATGCACTGCAGAGGTTAATATGCGGATTAATAATTGCTAAAATTTACTGATGTATGAATGTGGCCTTAGGTTGGATGGTATAAATCTACTGACAGAGTCTCTTTAAGGCCCAAACTAGCTGCAGCACGAAGGGGTTAATTTTATTTCTAAAAACTTTTCCTTGAATGGCCCTGTTGGAGGCACATACTTTCTGTATAGGTAGTACAGCAGGATGTGTGTGCTTTATGGCAGCTTTAATGAATGGGAGTCAGCTAGCAGGGAAATATCAAAGATTCTTACAGTTTCCAGGAAGTGATACAACACCCTCTCTCTATAGACCCAAGAGTCCACTCTACATACATACAGAGCCTTATCTGTGCGTATTGTGTATAGTGTTACTATCCTGCCTTATCTAGGCACCCAGTAGTACAATAGTACTGTCTAAACTTCCCCAACCCTCTGCTGACTCTGTCCAAGTTGCAGAAGACAGGACGTGTCAAGCTATTTTAACTTCTCCCATAGTCGAAGTAAAAACAGGGATTTATAAACCTTTTTTTATATGGGTAGTAACAAAAAGCAAAATAACACAAACAATTTTAGGTTTTATAATAGGAAATTAAATTAAATAGTTATTTTTAAATGATTTTTTCTCATTAATGTGCCAGTTTACTGGATGACAAAGCTGAAATCTTTTTTCATTACTTATTACCCAAACCATATTAAAGGGGTTATCCACCACTACAAAAACATGGCCACTTTTCCCCCTTTCTTGTCTCCAGTTCAGGTGTGGTTTGCAATTAAGCTCCATTTACTTCAATGGAACTGAGTTCCAAACTCCACCCAATCTGGAGACAAGAGAGGGAAAAAAGTGGCCATGTTTTTGTGGCGCTGGATAACCCCTTTAAGGAAATCTACTCTTGGTGCTGAAAGGCAGTACCTCTGCTTGCACTGTGAGGGCCCTATTACACAGAGCGATAATGTGCCGAATGAGGCAGATTGAGCAGATTATCATTCCGTGTAATAAAGACAACGATCAGCCAAAGAAGCAATCATCTGCTGATCATTGTCGCTTAAGCTAGCTTAAAAATCATCGGCCGCCGACTGCACATTACTACGCCTCATATCGATGCATGGCTGAAGAATGTGAAAAGAAAATAATAAACTTTATACTTACCTGCCCACACTCCCCGCAGCTGCCGCTGTTACTTCTGATTTGATCAGTGAAGTGACAGACTGCTCATCCAATCACTGGCCATGGCACTTTCCTGCTTCGGCCCGTGATTGGCTGAGTGGCCTGTCACTTCAGAGAGTGGCACATAAGTCCCAGCGGCAGTAACAGAGCAGACCAATGGAATAAACAGAACAGATGTAAACCCTGCCTTGCTATTTGTACTATTTGCTATTTTTACATTTTTCATCTATATATGGCATTAAAAATAAACAGCATTTTACCTAATGCAAACACACCAGAAAAATTACATTAAAGAGCACCTGTAGCCACCACCCTCTCCCCAAATTGGCATTTTACTATCTTTAAAAGGCTTAGTATGGCCAGAATACACATCTCTTTACAGTTTCTCAATATGCCCTTCCTTTCCAAAAATATTTGGGTTTATAATTAGACAAATTAGTTATTGTCAGATGGACAATGGGTGTAACTATGAGGTGATAGGTGTGATTATACAGTCAGGGGGTGTGAATGTTTTACATTGAGGGGTGAACCTAAAACCCCGATCATGAGAATGGGGTTCTCTAATTGTATTAGAATTACTATAAATCCATACATGGCGTGCTCTGTTTCTTCCAAGGACAGTTGAGCTTTGCCAAGTGAAAACTGCTTCCCCCAACATGTTTAAGCAATCAGTGGTGTTCTCTGCTCTGCACATAGACCCTGACCAATCTGACATGTTACTATGACCTAAACCAATAGTTACTCTTCAAGAAAATACTTATTTTGTTTTAGTGGCATGCTTTGCATCATCATTTAAAGGGGTACTCCAGAGAAAAAAAATGTCTTTAAATCACCTGGTGTTTAAGTTATGCTTTAGTTATGCAGGTGTGAAAATGACTTCTCGTTAAAAAACCTGAAGCCTTCCAATACTTATCAGAAGCTAAAAAACTTTAGGAGGTGATGTATTCTTTCCAGTTTGACACTGTGCTCCCTGCTTCCACCGCTGTCAGGAGCTGCCCACAGCAGGAGAGGTCTGCTGTGGGGATTTGCTACTGCTCGGGACAGATCCTGGTGGCAGCAAGGATCACTGTGTCAGATTGCCTGCAAGGCATACAGCAGCTGATAAGTACTGGAAGTTCTTCATGTAAGTTATTTACAAATCTGTACAACTAACAATAGATGAAATTTTTCTTTAGAGTACCCCTATGCACTACTTTTTCTGGCCATAGAATTTTAAAGCATATGAAAGACTCCAAACACATAGGGGGAGATTTATCAAAGGGTGTAAAATTTAGACTGGTGCAAACTGCCCACAGCAACCAATCACAGTTCCTCTTTCCTTTCAGCACTGCCTAAAGCTGAGCTGTGATTGGTTGCTTTGGGTAGTTTGCACCAGTCTAAAATGTACACCCTTTGATAAATATCCCCTATAGTGTACTCCCATACTTCAAGACTAGTGTACTTCAAGATGCAAGATGCTGTTGCTTTCTCAGCAGGCTCATCAAATTATACATAACTTATTACAAACATATGACTCGTTATGATATCACAAATGTTGTTAAGTGATTGTTGTGTTTTGATGGTCTATTTATCATTGCCCTAGTAGCCAGAATCCTGCTCCACACTGATGAGGGGCGAATACCCCGAAACTGCAGTCTGTGGATGGATGCCTAGCCTTGGTAACCCTTGTCTTATGTCGTTATACTCGCCACAGAGTTAGACTTTGACTCACAGGGGCCACCCTGGTGTTTCCCTATTTAGGTCCTAAAGCTCGCAACAGAGTGAGGGCCTGAGGGACTACGTATCAGAGTGGTTTGGTGCTCTCCCCACTAGGAGGCACCCCTTGGCAATGGGCTTCCTTCTCTGGAGAGAGGGATATCTGGCTATTCCCGTGTTTTGAGACTCGTAAATGAGGCTCCACGGACCCCTTTTTTGCATATTCAAATTTTGTATGGGACAATCAATGGAGACTCGTAAATGAGTACTCCATTGGAATTTTTCACTGTTCTCCCTGAGTTCAGTGATTGTTGTGTTTTGTTGGTCTATTTATCATTGCCCCAGTAGCCAGAATCCTGCTCCACACGGACGAGGGGCAAATCCCCGCCGAAACTGCAGTCTGTGGATCGATGCCTAGCCTTGGTAACCCTTGTCTTATGTCGTTATACTCGCCACAGAGTTAGACTTTGACTCACAGGGGCCACCCTGGTGTTTCCCTATTTAGGTCCTAAAGCTCGCAACAGAGTGAGGACCTGAGGGACTACGTATCAGGGTGGTTTGGTGCTCTCCCCACTAGGAGGCACCCCTTGGCAATGGGCTTCCTTCTCTGGAGAGAGGGATATCTGGCTATTCCCGTGTTTTGAGACTCGTAACTGAGGCTCCACGGACCCCTTTTTTGCATATTCAAATTTTGTATGGGACAATCAATGGAGACTCGTAAATGAGTACTCCATTGGAATTTTTCACTGTTCTCCCTGAGTTCAGTGATTGTTGTGTTTTGTTGGTCTATTTATCATTGCCCCAGTAGGCAGAATCCTGCTCAACACTGACGAGGGGCAAATACCCCGAAACTGCAGTCTGTGGATGGATGCCTAGCCTTGGTAACCCTTGTCTTATGTCGTTATACTCGCCACAGAGTTAGACTTTGACTCACAGGGGCCACCCTGGTGTTTCCCTATTTAGGTCCCAAAGCTCGCAACAGAGTGAGGACCTGAGGGACTACGTATCAGGGTGGTTTGGTGCTCTCCCCACTAGGAGGCACCCCTTGGCAATGGGCTTCCTTCTCTGGAGAGAGGGATATCTGGCTATTCCCGTGTTTTGAGACTCGTAACTGAGGCTCCACGGACCCCTTTTTTGCATATTCAAATTTTGTATGGGACAATCAATGGAGACTCGTAAATGAGTACTCCATTGGAATTTTTCACTGTTCTCCCTGAGTTCAGTGATTGTTGTGTTTTGTTGGTATATATATATATATATATATATATATATATATATATGTCTAGAAGGAGGTTGGTAACACCATCAAACCAAAGTAAGAGGAATTGTCTTAATGGTGAATACTTTGAACGTTGGTTTCTCATTCTGTGGATTACAAGGGTACAGGAACAACTAATTAAGGTATTCACAAAACATATTAGAAAGTCATCTCTCTCACTGTCAATAATATAGCAATAATGTGTGTCATGGGCGAATAACATGGAGGAACCCTCTGTAATCCAGAAGTAAAACCGTGCATGGGAAAAATGAGGTGGCTAATGCCATGTGAGCTGGGCCTGAATATTTGGTATTTGGATGAATAAGCAATTGTGTATTTAAATCCATAATGATCTAGAATCATTACTTCTATAACCACAAAACCCGGATAATGTGCCATCACATTTTTCTTTGAAGACTTTTTTTGGTGATTTAATTACTATGTACTGTAAGAAAAATTTAACTGTTTAAATCCATGACATTATCCCTACATATTGCACTATTTAAAGGTTTTTTTTTTTCTATTATGGGAAGTCAAGGCATATCGCTAGGGTGACATATTGCCTTATGAACACAGGGGGTCCAACATCTGGCCATTAATCATTTGACATCATTCAGAAGAGCAAAGAGAGAGGCCACAGATGGGAAACTGAGTGCCGTTTATAATAATGGCAAAAATGTTCCACATCAACAAGTTCAATGCAATAACAAAAAATGCTTTCAAATGCATTATGTTAGCTTTTATCCCACAAAGTATTAGTGGATAATTTGGTGAAAGTAAAAGTAGTGTTATGATAGGGACAGGAAGACACAAGGACAGGTGAGCCCTGACACTGGCACCCGCCCCTTTGTCTCTACCTACTTGCCTCAGATGCTCTAAGCAGCAAAGGAAAACTGAACGGCAGTCCCTGATCTTACCAAAGAACAACATAGAACAAAACAAGACAGACACAACACAATAGGAGCAAAGTAAGAAGTCTAAGTCAGTAATAGCTGAGCGGTGCAGTACAAAAACATGTCCAAGGGGATAGTCAAGTAGTCAGAAGCCAAAAGTCAGATAACCAGAAATACAATGCAGGATAAACGATAGGTCAAGATACACTAGTAAACTAGGCACTATCACAGGCAAGGACTGAGTCAGAGGGGAAGATACTTATGGCACCTGGAGTCCAAGCCCTAGAAGCTATTGGGGCTGAGGCTCCAGGTCCGCCCCAGTTGCTGACAGCTTGTCAGCTGTCATTCAATCAACGCATATAACAAACACCTTATGCTGATTTGCCGGGGGCAGTGAAACCCCAGCCGCAGCTACATCAAAGCAAAAGCACTTCAGCGCTATACAGAAGCAGGCCGGCTGCTAGGGATGCAGTCAGCGCACTCCCAGCAACTGGTCTGAGTGGTTATCAGGGACGCCGTCCACGTCCCCACAAGCCCGGCCACACGCTTCGGCAGAGCTGTTCCAGTTCTAACAATTAGACATACTTGCATCTACCTATTATATCTACAGGATAAATTCTTATTTTTTAATGTTGGATTGAATAGGAATCAAGTGGGCATGTGTCCACCCACAGCGACTTCCAACAAACAACAGGTCACAGCAAACTCAGCAGGTCATGCATCTGTTTCAAAATGCTTTATTGCCAGTCCACCTGAATACAGTACAGTAGCATATTTTTTATACTTAAAAGGCATAATGCAGCATTTCAGATTTAATAGATGTCACAATCCTTAGAAGTAGCTGTGTGACTGGACGTCTTTTTTAGTATTTTACCAACTTTACTTACCCACTTATTGTCTACATGCTTTTTCATATTTGCTATGAGTTTTCTGTATCAGTGAGTATATTTACTTTTTTAGGCTATGTTCACACTACGTAAAATAACGGCCATTGTTTTCACTGGCCGGACTTTTGCGATCAAAACTACGGCCGTAGAATTACGATCGTACAGGCTAGTCGTGATACTACGGCCGTTGTTTAATTTTGATTTCTAGCATGTTTATAAACGGGATGAAACAGGTCATTTACTTTAAATACTGCGCCCAGCCCGAGAAACCACTCAGAAATTTTTTTACATCAAAATCAAGTTTAATTTTGCAGATATAAATTTTACGTTCGCGGCCGCATTGAAATCCACGGCTGTTGTTGCAGTATTACTGGCCAGAAATAATTGACATGTTCATTTTTCGCGGGGCATATAAACAACGGCCATTATCTGATACGTAGTGTGAATTCAATGGCCGTAGTTACATTGCATTGCAGTCATTATAGGGAACCTCAAAACAACGGCCGTAGTTTTGCGGTGCAGACAACGGCCGTTATTTTACGTAGTGTGAACATAACCTTAACTGGTAAAGTAATTTTGAACCCGATTTATTAATTATTTTTTTTTTTCAAATGAATCTAACACTGCATATGGCTGTTTCAGGGTACAAAAAAAAATGCAGCCATAATAAGCAATCTCTGTGACCTTGGCACAGTAACCTTACTGCAGCTTGAAGTCTTCCTAACCTTTATTAGTAGCTACATAATTTAAGAACCTGTTCTGCAGATGATTCTAGAACTAACTAGCTAGGGAGAAGTGATTTAGGATATATTTGTCGCAAGAAATGAGTTTACATGAAAAGGATGTCTTTAGTTAATGATGCTTTTAAAGAACCAGACTTGTAAACTAGAACGTCTGGAGTTTATTTCCTAACATTGGCATGTAGCTTCTAGAGGCCAAGAGGTAGGAGTGCAGTGGCTTTAATGTGGGTGTGAATCCTCCCAAAAAAGCAGATGGGTTATTCATTTTATTCTCTGACTTTATTGTCAATTTAACATCTGTAGTAATAAAAACAGTGGAAACTCTCCTGAAAAAGAGAATAATTAATTGATGTCTCAAAAATATATTGCCTATTTTGGTTTTAAAAGCTTTGATAACATAAAAAGCTGATACATGAATTATTGAAAATTCGATAGATTGGAAGCCCCAACTCAGGGCAGCTTAAAGTAGTAACAGAGATTCTGATTCCAACACTGAATTACTTTTTCTCCTTATGATAGTTTAGAAATAGAATAGGGGATAACTATGTGATCACGAGGGGTCTGACTGCTGACTGCTGCTGAATACATTTGGCTTCCATGACTTCTATAGAAATTGAATGAAGTGCATAACCCATTGCTTCTGTCCAACAGGAGAGTTGGGTCCCCATCCTTTGCTGGGGGGCCCAGTGATTGGACCCCTCGTGATCACAGTTATTCCCTATGCTCTGTATGAGGGATGACTTTGCAAGATGGGAAACCCACTTATTCCCCTCTTAAAAACCTTTAAATTGCCACTGTTATCATAATTTTCAAAATATAAATCAACAGGTAATGTGATATGAAGCAAGTTTGCAATTTACATAATTTTTTTTAAAGTTATCATGCTTTAAAATAAAGCAATCTTAAGGCCATATTACACCCATCGATTATCATCTGTATTTGTCCGATTATCGCCCATATTTGGCAGATAATCGCTTGGTGTAATAGCTACTGTTTAAAGGCAATGATGAGCCAACATGCATGGTGTCCGCTGATCCTTGTCTTTCAACATGTTGAAAAAAATTACAATGATAACAATAGTTTGCTGATCATTACACCACTGCTATCCCCTATGGACTCCACGGACAATCTTAATATCGTCCAGGGAGCCCCTCCGGCAGTTCCCCGTGAAAATTCCCCCCCCCCCCCCCCACCACTGCAGTGTCAGCCAAGGTATTCCTATTCACTTGGCACATATGCTGAACATATTATACATTTTCTCTTATTTAGTGCATGCGTAGTAGAAGCATGCCTCAGAGAACTAGACTAGTAGTTCAGGATAATGGAATGTAACATAAGGGGCATTCAAAGCCTAGAATTTAGAAATGGCCTACTTACATGAAAATCCCAGTTTCAGTTCCATGACAGGGAGTCATTAAAATGTAATAATAAAATATGAGAAATGTTTATTTCAAAAGAATCTGTCGATGATAGTTGAGCAATAAGTATTTCTCAATAGCTGCTATGTTTTCTTTTGGCATACTGAGAACATTCACAATTTTATTTATGTCAAATACATTTTAGAATGAGTATTTTCAAGTTATTTTTCCAGAGTTTTTCCCAGAGGGCTTATTTGCGTAGGAAGAATTCAGAACATGATCTCCACCCCCATGTTATCTTGGCCAAGCCACCAGTGTTGCTGTAAGGGCTTTTCTTATTTTAGGTAAATAATTCTTAAAGGGTAACTATCATTTAAACAAACATCTCACGTGTAACAGCGTGAAGAAGTGTGTATCATTGGGGACCCAGGTGCCGAGACTCTCAATGATCGTTAGAACAAAGTAGCAGACACACTCAGCAGTGCATGCTCTGCCCCTTCAACTCTGCTATAAACGGCTAATACGAGCAGTCTAGAGCATTATAATGAAAGCCTATGGAACTTCCTGTAATTCCGTGGTACCTTGGTTCTCAAACTGCTCTAAGTCAAACAGTTCAGTTCTCAAACAGTATTTTAAAGGAAAGTTTGCGTTAGTTCTCAAACTCTTGCTTTATTCTCAAACACGTTTTGGCACCCAGCCTTGAAGTACAGTAATACCTCGATGTTCGAACACTTCTGAATTCAAATGGAAATTTACCCAGAAGTAGAGGTCAGAATTCGAACTTTGCTCGATATCAGAACGTTTTTGGAAGCGTGGATCGTGTGTTGTACCTAGTGAGTTAAGCACTGGTGAGGCTTCACATACAGTACAGAACTGTATAAGACTGCTGGAGTGCATATACAATACAGTAGTAGTACAGTCAGTGCACCACCACCTCCCATTCTGTACTGTACTGTATAGGATTGCTGGAGTGCGTATACAGTACGGTAGTAGTACAGTCAGGACACCACTATCTCCATCCCTTACAGTGCTGGGGTGGGGAAGCACTATACAGTAAAGCATGAGTGAGGAGTTGGTGACTACTGTACTATAATTCCTGGTTTTGTTGAACATTTCTTGTTTTAAATGTACTGTACAGAATAGTAATGTTGTGTGGTTAAACTAGGCACTTCTCAATGTAATAAATGAGTATTGTAGGTAATTATTGGTGGGTGCTGGAACCAATGAAACACATTTACATTATTTCCTCTAGGAAGACACTGCTCAGTTTTCAAACTGAACCAATTAACCAATTAAGTGAACCAAACTGAACCAAAGTGAACCAATTAAGTCCTAGAACCGAGGTACCACTGTACCAAAAGTCCCATAGGCTTTTGGTCAAAACTGCTTCTAGCGATCGGCAGGGGTCTCAGCACCTGGACCCCCACTGATACAAACTTTTGACCTGTCGCTGTGAGATGTCAAAATTTTCTCTTTAAATGATGGTTACACTTTAAGGCTATGTTCACACTACGTAAAACGTAATTTTTAGCGGGGTGGAACAATGCCTTAGTTTCAAAGGGATCCCGGCCGGAACGTACACACATCGTACACGTTCTGGCCGGGATCCCTAGCGGCCCCGCAAATAATTGACATGTCAGTTTTCTGCGGCCACAATTCAATGAATTGCGGCCATAGTAAAACCCTGTCAGTTCACACTATGAAGCGAGCGGCTCCGGCCGCTCGCTCCATAGTGTGCAGGGGGAAGCTCTGATGCGGGCGCGCGCTGATGCGCCCGCATCAGAGCTCTGCAGACGGAAAGATCATCCGGCCGGTACTTAAGTACCAGCCGGGATGATCCGGGCAGAGGCCTAAAGGACTCCTGTGATTTTAGCGTGTTTAGCGTATGTTGTTGTGTCTGGCACATGACATTTTTGGTCTATTCCTGTTCACTGGCCCAGCCTGAAGCACGGGAGGCAGGCCTGCCCCCCCCCCCCCCCAGTGTGACATTCTGCCCTCCCCTCTGTGACGTGGCTCCATTGATTTTAATGGAACCACGTCAGAAGGGGGGGTTCCTCTCACTGGGGGGTTTCCTCCCTCTGAGTTTCCTCCCACTCCAGTGCTTCAGGCTGGGCCAGTGACCAGGGATAGACCGGGATTCGGGCTGCGGTTCAAAGACAGGACTGGCATCCCTGTGTCTGCGTCGGTCTATTGATGTTAAAATATTAAAGTGATGTACCTGCTGCTTTGGGTAGAATTTTTTTTGTGCCTTTTTTATGGTAAACATCATATTGTGTCCCCTTTAGGTGGGGGGCCCTTTACTTTTCCTGGTAACATGAGCAGCCAGGACATGTCTGTTTGCAGCTATGTACTTCACCTCTGTGATTACATCACTCTCAGGAGGAATCCTGGAATACAGTTACAGTTAGGAAAGCTCAGATCTTAGGCAGGCAAGTTACAGCATCTCACTTGTTATATGATAATCCGCTACCCTTACCATGGCAAGAGTTTATTCAACGTCCTCATGTGAAAGTGTGCTGAACTTAAGAAAACAATAGAAAATGTATTATGTTTGATGTAATGCAAGAGTCGAGTCCTGGCCTGCATTTTGGAAGTGGCTTTGCCTCAAACAATTTTCTTAAAGTACAAACAAACCCTTATTTTATTTATATGAAAGCACAAAGGAAGCTCTCAGAATAGAGAAATAAACAGTCGTTCAAAGGTGGAATGTAATGTAGAGGCACATATTGTATTGTATTGAGCCTGAATAATTCATTCTCAGGAAGGCTCCTTATTTGGCTTTATTTCAGTTGTCATGTTCCATTTATTCCATGGTCACATGTTCTTAATCTGTCGATTACCCATGGGTTTCAGCTGAATAAACCGTGGTCATAAGTTAGACTGAATAATTAACTTTGTCGTTCTCTCAGTCTGAAGAAATCACTAAGTTGATACATGGTGACAGTAGAAGAAATGAGATTAGTCTGCACTCCATAGACATCCTAGTCATAACATATTACTCCACCCATGTGATGCAGTGGTAGTTGGTATGTCATGTTTACATTTATACAAGGACAGCAAGATTAATCTAGCATAATAGGCATTCACAAACATCCGTTCAGTGTGGGTGCTTTGACGTGCTTTCAGTTGTTCAAAGCTCATAAACGTCTTGGTACAGTTAAGCTGACCATACTCATAATATAAAAGTAATTCACATTTGCAGTTTATTGTAAGATCACCTGACAATATATTGGGATCTCTGTATTGTATCGCAGGAGATGTGACATGAAATGGTGGATCAGGCTTGTTGGAGTTTAACATGTGGTTAGGTGTGTCCAGCTTAAAGTGTAGCTGTTGTTTCAGGTAACTTTACAGGATGTGCTGTCTTGTGTGTGTACATGAGGAGTAGCACCATGTCCGTTATATAACTTGTATTTCTCCACTCTGCAGACTCCATCTTAAATCTCATTTGGCCCTCAGTTAGTGGATAGAGATTTTCTTCTATGATGGCTGCCATACACTGCACATGCACACAGGAGATCCTTCTCTTTTATATCTTTATAGTACATTCTCAGATGCAGTAGTAGCAGCAGCATGCTGTACATTATAGAGCATGGGTCTCCAAACTGCGGCCCTCCAGCTGTTGCAAAACCACACTTCCCATCATGCCGGACAGCTAAAGCTTGGAGTGAATTGAGTTTGTCACCATTGCGTAGCGGTGGTGACCCATAGCTGCAGCTCAGCTTACGTTAAAGTCAATGGGAGCTAAGCTGCAGTCACAGGTTGTCACTATTACAGAATGAACAGAGACAAAATCCATTCACTGTGTAGCTGATTGTCGCGGGTGCCAAGTTCCATCACCCTGCAGATAAGTGTCTGATGAACTATCCTGTGGATAGTCTGTTAGTCTGTTTTGCCTAAAAAACATGTTTAAACCAAGTTCATACTTTGCTGCTTGCCAAGCTTTTTTTCTTGTTGGATTGGTAAAAACCTTACCATTTGGAGAGCTCATAAGAAATATATAAATATATATGTATTATTTTTATAAATGTGTATATATGACATGAAACAAATCATTTTTGATGTTGCCTTGATCACTAGTAACATTTTGCATAAGTGTGTGTTTGAATAAGTGTGTTGTGTTGGTGTAAGTGAATAAACATATGCTGTTACCTTTCAGTCTTTTCAGCCACAAAGAGACTGTAGAGGCATTACCATAAGCGGAGGGTTAAATTAATACTGAAAGACAAGACTAGACGATCAATCTATCCAGGTTTCCAAGAAATATGCAGTAGAAATATGGAATCATATTCCCACATACTGAGTTCACATAGGTCACAAAGAAAGGGAAAAATTCTTGTTACAGCTGTGTTTTTACTGATCAAATCTTTTTTAAATACATTATATAGCTCATCAGTGTTTGAGCACACACCAGTCCATGAAAGTCTTCTATAGCTGCTCCTGTCAACAAACAGAGAATAACAGCTAAATTGCAGCTAATATAAAAAGTTGCCAAAAATACACAGGTTAATTGGCATCTACATATGTCCTAGGTTCCCGGCTGCAGTATTTAACCATCGGCAGTTGGAGGAAGAAGAGGGCTCCATCTTTACAGCACTTACCGTAGTTGCTACAATCTTTGTTGACCAAATCATCTACAGGTTTAAGTGGCCGGTTGTCAGTCACAACGGTCATCCCACAGATAGGCTATGTTCACACAATGTTTTTTCAGCTCCGTTTAAAATGAGTCTAAAATAACGGACGTCATTTAGCAGCCTGGCCTCCCCTTAGTGCAATGACTGGTGTTTGTACATTATTTTAGTTTGGGATTACTAATTGGACTTTGGATGTGGCTTAATTGAAAAGTCCATTGAATTTAATAGTAAAAATGGAGAAAGAACGTTGATTAAAGAAAAACTGTGTGTGAACTACTAATAAAAAACGTCTGCTGTTTGCAAAAGACGTCCGAAAATTATGATCATGTTCATTATTTTGACGCCCGCGGCAAAAACATCCGTTATTCAATACACTGTGTGCATTGGACGTTGATCTTCCCTTTGACTTCTATGTATTGCCATTGCAGTCAGTTAAATCTCGGCGAAAACAGACGTTATTTTAAATATGAAAATCGGCCGCCTTTTCAATATTTTTGACGTTATGTGAACATAGCCATAAGCTGTAATAACCTGTTATTGCCAGGATAGCCCTGTTTAGGTACACATACTGCAGCATTACATTGTGACTATTCAGATATCTTTAACTTTGACCTTTCTACTGTGAAATTCTAGAAATTTGACACAATAATGTATTGTCGGTGTATTTACTGCTATAGCAAGGCAGCTGTTACAGCACATTTGTCATGCTATGGAAACCCCTAAAAGTGTCTGCTGTGATCTCAGATTGTTCTCTGCTTATTCTATGAATCATGCTCACTTTAAAGTCAAGTTCCTGTAGGTTATTTTCTAGTTGTGATGTGGTTGCCTAGCTGCTGGGAGCGAACAGCACACGCTACCTAGACTTCTGAAAAGATTTCCAGATGCAATGTAATAGCCATAATTCCTACCAGAGGATATGCCTTTCTTCAGATTTCTTGAAGCCCCTTATTTGGACCCCTGTGAAAATATTATCTTACATGTACACAGGACAGCAGTAGAATTACGCTAACCTAAATACACAATAAAAAAGCAATTTACCGTCACTCTACTGAAAGCCATGACAATGAAAATGCTCTCTGTCCATGGGGTTAATATGAAATAAATGCATTAAAGAATACGTGCAAGGAATAGTTGTTTTGGTAAAAGAACGCTGACTAATGTGTTTCCATGAAATCGACTGAAAATGTAATACAGATGTTATTGAAGTCTGTCAAATCAGTTAATTGCATTATATTTCCAAAAGCCGTTCTGGCGCGGAGCTGCAGTTCACACGGATATTTCGTTTCAGGAACTCTTGTTTTTTTGGAATGTCAGCCAGAATCTTGTTTATAACTCTAGTGAAGTCTATGAATATTATAAAGCATTTTACAATGTATACATTTCCTATAACATCATGGCTAACTGAATGCAGAAAGTGAGGTATTATAACCTTTTCCGTCAATTACGGCGCATTTTTCCAATTCTTTTCAATGCTTATTGCTGCGTTCTTGTGAACAAATGTTACTTTAAAGCATGTAGTAAAATATAAATGAGATTTATAGTGAGATTATAGTGTAAAAGAAAAACTCTCATTGTTGTCCAGAACCAGTTACAGTATACAGTATATATACTGCATTTGTGGCTCCTATGGGCAATAAAGAACAGTTTTTATAGACAGTATCACCTTAGACTATACAGATTTATCCCAGTGGTTCTCTAATCTAAGTTTACGCCAAGCTATTAGGTGTAAAACTGTTCCAGGATCTTACATTGGTGCAGAGTGGCACATCATAAACCGCAATTTATTTTCCTGAAGTCATGGCAGGGCATGGAAGAAAAAACTTGTAATGCACATGCTTAGATTATTTTCACACACCTTTTTTTAGGGTAGCTTCACACACACACACACCTTATTGCAGCGGATTTGATGCTGTGGATCCGCAGTTGATCCGCAGTTGATCCGCAGCAGATTTGATCTAAATACCTGTACAGAGCATCAAATCTGCACCATCAAATCTTCTGCAGATCTTCAGCGGATCCTGTACGTGTGAATGCACCCTAAGGCCGGGTTCACACAGCGTGAATATCATCCCAGCCAGTACTGCGGTACTGCAATGATCTTCATTTCTGTTGAATTCGGATGCAGGCGCACCTGTGTGTGTCCGCATCCCAATTCACATTGCACACAAAGGAGCGTGCGGCCGGAGCAGCACTCTCCATTGTGTGAACTGACATGTCTGTGCGTCAGCACAAAACTGACATCAGTTTTCCGTGTGGCCGGTTGGAATCCCGAACGGAGTGTATACTTTATACTGAGTGTATATGGCAAATTGCAACAACTGCCATGATTTATGCAAAACATACTTTGTTTGAACGTAGCCTTAAAGTGGAAAAAAATGGGCACATTTTGTCATAGCTGTAGAAATGATCATTCTTGATCAGTATACTCTGGGTGTGGCCCTTTTCTGTTATTTTGTCTATAGGCTTATGGCTATGTTCACACACTGTATTTTTTAGGTAAAAAACTGTCTTTTTTTTATAATGACAGCTTTTAAAAATGAACACAATTGTTATTTTTCTCCGTCATTATTAAGTAGCGTCCGTTATTTAAAAAAACACCAATTATTTCACGTAAAAAGACATTGTAGGAACATAGGGGGAGATTTATCACAAAGGTGTAAAGTGAAACTGGCCAAGTTGCCCCTAGCAACCAATCAGACTCCACCTTTCATTTTCTAAAGAGTCTGTGAGGAATGAAAGGTGGAATCTGATTGGTTGCTAGTTTCATTTTACACCATGTTTGATAAATCTCCCCCTATAGCCTTTGACTTGAACACTAGATAAGAAATTGCATAAAATGCTGTAAATAACACCCTTAAAAACCTGTTTTAGGCCTCATTCCCACAAGGTCTTTTTAGGCGAAATAATGACTGTTGTTTTGATGGCTGTAAATAATGATCATGATCATTTTAAATGGCCGTCATTATAAAAAAAAAACTGCATTTTTTTCCTAAAAAAGACAGTGTGTGAACATTGCATTACTGAGAAAAAAGACACTGTATGAATGGGGAGCCCACAGACTTCATACACACTGCAATATAACAGACTGTTATTAAACAGATCAATAATATATCATCTTTATGTTGCTATGGGACCATGCTGGAGCTTCATGTGTTTCTGATCTTACATGAAAGCATATAAGGTTATTTTTTCTTACAGGTCCATATGGAATCCATGAGCAAAAAAATGGTGACATGCTCCGTTGCATGTCATATTGAGCAGATTTATTTTGGCCAAGTAGCTTTGCCAGCTTCTAGTGGAAAATATAGTGTGGCACTGAGGTACCACATGGCAGTGCATGGAATGCCTGTAAAGCAGTGTTTATTGTGGGTTTATTTCAGTAACCAGAGATCTCTGCATTTGTGAATATTGATATTACTAGAGAAGTGAATTGTCGGTCAAATGTTTTGAAATAACTGCTTCACACAACGTCAAAATAAAAAAAAAAGGTTTCCGCTTTTTCTATTTAAAAAAGTCTGCTATTGCCGCGATTTAACTGACTACAATGCAACTTATTGTAGTCAATGGAATGACGGACGTCCAATGCACACATTATATAAAATGATTGACGTTATCTGCGCAGACGTCGAAATAAACAGTGGACATTATTTTTTAGTTGTTTGCACACAGCTTTTCTTTTTTCACTGTACTTTCTCAGTTTTTACTATTAAATTCAATGGACTTTTCAATTAATGATACATCCAAAGGCCAATTAGTCCTCCTACACTAGAATAATGTACCAACAGCTGTTATTGCACTGACGGGCAGCCAATCCTCAAAATAACAGACATCATTTTCAACTCAAAATGACAGACATCATTTTAAAAATTATAAACGGACAAGAAAAAACGTTGTGTGAAGATAGCCAAAGTCTGATCACTTGACATTAGCTTGTACTTTTTCTGTACTGAAGGTGGCCAGTAATGGTCATTGTGGACTCTAGTGGGCACCACAAGGTTGAGAAAACTATTCAAATTCATTGAACGTCTACTTGGCTTCTTCAATGCAAAAAGTTGGAGACAGAATAAAGAATCATAATTAAACAAATAGTAGTAAACTGGTACCATCTGCTGAGTCTGTTAACTATAATATTGAAAGTTCAGACCTGGGACAGTATATTCCAGTGTCAGTCCAGCCTCCAGATGAGTGTAAAGGAAATTGTACAGTGAAAGCAACACAAATATAAAAAATAGCAAACATGTGACAAACAACTGTTCCTTTATTTCTTTTTTGTTTTTCCTTTTTTACTTTTTATATTCTTACTGCCAGATAGTAATGTATTTTAGGAACACTGTTAATTTTCCCTTTATTAGTATTAATCTTTACTGTAAAGAGCAATACTTGCTTGAGCTTGTAGGCTTTTTCATGGGGCGAACCATTCACATTAAAGGGAATCTGTCAGGTCCGTACCAGGTACAAAGCTGCAGACACAGGCAGATAGATGGTAGGGAGATAAAAAGTGATGCTTTTGTCTTTGCTGATGGCCATTTGCAAAGTTGTAAAACTGCATTTTTCCTCAGAAGCTGAGGTGCCACACCTGTCTGCAGCTCTACCTAGTCCTATCCCTACCTACCTATCTATCCCTATCTACCTATCCCTACAAGACTACATGCTAAATTGCCTTCAGTGAAAATGTACGTCAGCCACTACATAGGGCCCTGTAAAGTCAGGGCCCCTCTATAATATTCAGGATGGGCCATTAAAGGGGTACTCTGGTGAAAAAAAAGCTTTTATATTCACTTGTGTCAGAAAGTTATATAGATTTGTAATTTACTTTGTGTAAAAAATCTCAAGCCCTACAGTACTTATCAGCTTCTATATGTCCTGCAGGAAGTGATGTATTATTTCCAGTCTGACAGTGCTCTTTGCTGACACCTCTGTCCATGACGGGAGCTGTCCAGAGCAGGAGCAAATCCCCATAGAAAACTTCTGCTTTAAACAATTCCTGTCACATACAGAAGTTGCAGAATAAAGCACTTTGTCAAACTGGAAAAAATAAAACACTTCCTGCAGGACATACAGCAGCTGACAAGTACTGGAAGACCTGCGATTTTTCAATATAAGTGAATTACAAATCTATATAATTTCTTTCAACAGTTAATTTGAAAGAAATAAAAATGTTCGCCAGAGTACCCCTTTAACCTCTTAAAGAAGACCTGTCACCCCCCATGCCGGGGTGACAGGCTCCCGAACCCCCGCTAGAGCCTCCTATACTTACCTCATCGCGCCGGGTCCCGCTTCTTGATACAGTCCGGTGACGGAGAATTCAGCGCCAGAAGCCCGGCACGCGCGCTCCTGAGATGAGTCCGATGTCCATAGAGAATGAATGAATCGCGATCAAGTAAGTATAGGGGGCTCTAGCGGGGGTCGGGAGCCTGTCACCCCGGCAGGGGGGGTGACAGGTTCCCTTTAAGGGCCCATGGCGTATGGGTGGAGTCTGCCAGTGCTTTAAAATGAGCTCAGGTGGCACTTACATCAGTGGCAGTAGCTGTGTTCCTGTCACTGACCGATCGGGACCCCTGCAGTCTTGGGACCCCCTGCAGATCGTTGTATCTAAATGCTGGAGGTATCTTATCTTCCTCCCGGCAGTCAGATCTGCGATCACTGTATAGAGTCTGCACAGGCAGGCTCTATGCAATGATCGCAGATCACACTGATCAATGCTATGCTATGGCATAGCAATGATCAGTGTAAGAAATCTAATCTAAAAATGTTAAAGTCCCCTAAGGGGACATAATTATTTTAAATAAAATGAATAAAAATTGATCAATACATCTCATCTACACAAGTATGGTACGAATAAAAACTAGAGATCATAACGCAAAAAATGACACCCCATACAGCTGCGTACGTTAAAAAAAAACAAAATAAAAAACGCTATAAGAGTCAAAAAAGTCATTGTAATCACACCTATTTGCAAAAAAGAGTTTTACTGTTAATAAAAATAGTAAAACATTAGAAAAGCTATATAACCTGCATATCACTGTATTCAGACTGACCTATAGAATACAGATAAAATGTCAGTTTTACCGTGAAATGATTATAATCCTAAGAAGAGATGTATGCTTTGTGGCTTATATGGGCAGCTTATCTAATGATAGAATAATACATCAAAGTAGGCACATAAAACAGAAGGGTAAGAGTTGGGAAGTAACATAAGGAGGATTGATGTACAGAGGTGAAGGGATAGCAGGAAAGAGTCTTTATTTACAGGTTGGGTCAGACGTTCATGAACTTTTCTTTTATTAAGTTTATTAACTTTGGCAAGGAAATGTAATTTTGAAAGGGCTTCTACTATCAATAGCTCATATAAAATACTTGCAGTTTTAAAGCCCAAATTCACTGGAGCTCTAGTTTAGCTTTTGTGCAGAGAGCTACGTAAACAATAGGTGTGTGTATTTGTAAGAAATATAGTAGAGTATGATTACCTACCTTCTAATCTTAGTCTTTTTTTTACGACCTGTTCTTTGACAGCAATGGCAGTGCTTTGAAGTCAATGGAAAGACAGCCTTCAATGCACTCAGTGTATTGAGTAACAGACGTTTTTGCCGCAGACATCAAAATAATGAACATGATCATTATTTTCAGACGTCTTTTGCAAACAGCGGACGTTTTTCACACACAGGTTTTCTTTTTCCACAGCTCTTTCTCCATTTTTGCTATTAAATTCAATGGGCTTTTCAATTAAACCACACCCAAAGTCCAATTAGTAACCCAAACTAGAATAATGTACCAACAGCTGTCATTGCACTCAGGGAAGGCTAGGCAGCTAAATGACGTCCATTATTTTAGACTCAAAATAATGGGCGTCATTTTAAAAAGAGCTCAAAAGACGTTGTGTGAACATAGCCTTTGGCTGAAAAAATCTGTCAGACATCTTTTGGTGTAATAGGGCCCTTACAGTGTTCAAAATATGGCATTGTTCAAGTTTCCTTCAGTGTTTTCTATTGTACACCTGGGTGATTTACTGCAGCTTTAGGTAGGACAAGAATCATGTTTACCAGTATGCCATCAATACTGTAGATGAAAATAAGACAATGAAAATTAATTGGAAAAGGAATTTTTTTTCAGCTTATGCACAAACATACTATGTTTTATGTTCCAGGATATGTTCACACACTGTTTTTAAAGTGAAAAAAGAAAACAAAACTGTTTTTATAACAGGTGTGATTTGATAAGGACAACCCTAATTAATGATCATGATAATTATAAGATATAAACAGAGTCTAAAATGGTTTTCTCTTGTTTAAAGTGTCGCTGTCATTATAATTTTCAAAATCTAAATCATCAGGGGATGTGAAAGCAAGTTTGCAATTTTCAGCATTTTTTCATAGTTATCATGCTTTAAAGCAAAGCAATACTTACTTGTATTCAGGCCCAGTCTCCTGAAGGCAACTTTTTAGTCTTTTACTAGTTGAAAAAATAAAGACTAAACACAGGAAGTCCCGGTCATCTACACTGCCACAAAGAGGGCAGTCAGAAGGCAGTGATTGATGGACGCATTAAGCCGTGACATTTTGTACTGGCCGGGACTTCCTGCGTTTAGTTTTATAACATGATAAAAAAAATAATGTAAATTGCAAACATTTTTTTAATTATTATTCACATTCCTTGTTGATTTAGAAAATTATAACCACAGTGACAATTTAAATAATGTGATAGATCAATAGATCATCAAGGAACTGGGAAAAGTAAAAGAATTAGGCTAGACATAGTCTCTACAGGATGTGAAGCTGAAAGAGGAAATACTGCTAAACTGGTAAAACTTTTAATATGAGAATAGAGAAATGGGTGGAAATAGAGTTTTAAATAACCTTTAAATGACCATATTACCATCAACATGTAAATTGTCTACATGTTTTGTGATCTAAAAAAATATGCAGCATACTTTAGAGCAAAGGTCAAAGAGCTTTTTTGGAAAGGTCTTGTGGCAGTCTTAATCAGGAATTCCCTTCAGTTAGACACAACAATGGAATACAAAGAACCTTTATTAATAGTTCTAAAAGGAAATGTGTCCTGGCATCAAACACAATGAACTCTTCATACTTATGACCTGGTATGTCATTACACTTGAAGGGGCTATCCAGGTTAATTGGTGGGCAGACTGAAAAAAGTGATGTTATTATAGTCAAATTTGTCAACAAACTCTAATTCTTACTTTTAAAACATTGAATTATATACTCATTTAATTCTACAGGACCATATGATGTCATAATATATATTTACTTGTGTTACTTGACTTTTTAGAGGATTTGACGAGCATACTTACTTTATGTTTCATGTGGTCATGACAGTTCTAAATTTGTACTAAGGCCATATTTTATAAACGACCCCACTGCCACTATCTGTATCCAACACCCCAAAAACTAGATGGTGCTACCATTAAATAGCTTAGGATGTCCTGATTACACTATTACTATTACCCATTCCTGGGATACAGTATGTGCGTTTATAGTTTACAGTTCACTTAACAGTCAGAAGGGGTTCAGCTTCTACAAGGGAGCGCATATCAGGTAAAAGGTATGATTATAGAGTGTTTGTATGTACATGGAAGATAATCATTACTTATGATCGTTCTTGCGGTTGTCTTGTCGTCGCTATTGCGTTCGTCACAACTGCGAACAACCGAACGCAGCAACAGAAAGAGCAACAATAAAAATAGGTCCAGGTCTTATTAAATAATCTACGATTTCCCGTTCGGTCGTTAATTGACAACTGCTATTCAACCAAACGATTATCGCTCAGATTCGAACGACTTAACGATAATCTGAACGATAATCATCCCATGGAATGGGGCCCTAAAGCCACATATTGCCTATGGGTCCTCTTGAAAGGCTATTGTGGGAGATTAGCTCTGTAGAGCAGGGCAGACAGCAGGATTGTCAGTCAGAGACAGTGACACAAACTTTTATAAAACAGAGATGCCTCTGTTTATTTATTGAAACCAAAAGAAATTCAGCCTTACATACAGGCACAAAGTAAAATAAATCCTGCTTGTCTGAGCTCTAACTAACACAGCAAATCCTAGCTATACAGGTGACTTGCTACCAGTCACCCAACATAAAACATCATCAGTTGGTACAATACCAGTGTGGCTCAAAGTCCCAGCAGAAGCTTTAGCAGCCCTGACCCTCTCCACTGCCAGGCAAGACATCCTTGCACAGCCACAGCTCTATACACTCTGTGCATCCTCTTATGAGACCTGTGATCAGTGGCCTCCAGCACCTGGGCTGACTTGGCCAGATAGAAAAACCTGGACTGGCCAGAAAGGGAATAACAGGCCCCACTACCAACCTGCCTGTCATTCCATAAAAATCTAGGCCCTTTTACAGCAACTAAAGACAGTCCCATAGCAAGTAGTTTGCTATGGGTTTTAACTTTCCTGGATTCCTCCATATCTCACCCAGCTTTCCCTGGATGAGGTATGGACTTTTTGGAACCTAGTATTCACATATGACAGGTACCTCGGGGAGATATAGCGATTTCCAACCACGATCCCTGTCACTTTCTCACACTATCTATTCCAGTTCAATAGAGTTGAGCGATCTTAAATCATGGTTAAGTTTGTCTGAACCCGAGCATGCAGCATTTGATTAAAAGTTGCTTGCTAGAAGTTTGCTCAACTCTACAGTTTAACTAAAATCTTCACTACAGTATTCTTCCTGTGAAAAATAATAAACTCGAGTATACTCACCTTTTCTAGTCCATCACTGGCCCTTTGGTTTACTCTGGTACCTGTGTTTACACCGGTAACTTTGTTTACCCTGGAGGCACGCTGTCCACATGACTTTGTGAGCCCACAGCAGCCAATAACTGAGGCTGCAGTGGGTTAGGACATTTACAACAGGGACCAACTGAGTAGGTGTCACTAGGAGAAGTAAACACAGGCATCGGGAAGACCAGAGATGACTGGGGCAGACTGAAGCACTGAGACTGGGAAACTGGGAGAGGTGATTATACTAAAGTTTGTTATTTTACATACAGTATCTAGCTCACTGTAGTTAGATTTTTGGTTAAACTGAATACCACTTTAAATTAAGCTTTCCTGTAACTCACATAAAATTGTTGCCACCTCTTTAATAAGGTATATTAAAGAGTGCAGTGGCTGGCTGGCTTGCTGGCAAATGACCAGTGAAAGTGAGATTTCAAGAGGTGGAACTCACACCAATTAGCATGTACTGTATGCCAATGATATTCCATTAATGCTTAAGGGGGCCTATATACCATATACTAAAGTCAGTTTAACAACTCTTTACCAACATACAGTACAGAGCAAACGTTTGGACACACCTTTTTATTCAAAGAGTTTTCTGCATTTTCATGACTATGGAAATTGTAGATTCCCACTGAAGGCATCAAAACTATGAATGAACACATGTGGAACAATATTCTTCAAAGTAGTCACCTTTTGCTTTGATTACTGCTTTGCACACTCTTGGCATCCTCTTGATGAGCTTCAAGAGGTAGTCACCTCAAATGGTCTTCCAACAGTCTTGAAGGATTTCCCAGAGACACTTAGCACTTGTTGGCCCTTTTGCCCTTACTCTGCGGCCCAGCTCACCCCAAACCATCTTGATTGGGTTCAGGTCTGGTGACTGTGGAGGCCAGGTCATCTGGCGTAGCACCCCATCACTCTCCTTCTTGGTCAAATAGCCCTTACACAGCCTGGAGGTGTGTTTGGGGTCATTGTCCTGTTGAAAAATAAATGATGGTCCAACTAAACGCAGAACGGATGGAATAGCATGCCGCTGCAATCTACAATTTTCAGTCACGAAAATACAGAAAACTCTTTGAATGTGAAGATGTGTCCAAACTTTTGGTCTGTACTGTATGTAGGAGGAGAGAAGGGTTGGGCATGCTGGACTTTTGAAGCCTAATCCTTTTGTTCTTGGAGTGATATTTTGGAGCTATGCATGTCTACATGTAGCCTGTAGTAAATCTGTATCAGCAATTGCAATGCCACATATAATTGTCCTACCTCAAAATATTCCAGGTGGCAGCTGGTTCTTTCTTTAAAACTTATAAATGCTGTGTGCAGTGCTTGGCTCACTGAATGATGTGGTCTCACTACAAAGTACTAGTATCTTTTTAGAGTGGCAAAACCAACCAGAAGTGAAGCTATAATAGACCACTACTTGGATATTACCAGAGCAGGAGCTTCATCAGTGTTATTTATGATATGACACTGAATGTGTTTTTTTTTTTTTAACAGTGTGAAGAAAAAAACTTTTTATATCCACTGTGATCCAATGCCATTAAAAATAAAAAGGAAGAAAGATACTATTTGGAGATGTTACCCTTGCGTTTCATTGCACACATATTCCATTGTTATAAATTCCATATTTTAGGGTTGTTATGTGTAAGCATTATTAATGTACTATGTGTAAGACATTTTCCTTTGCATAGAGAGAGTAATTGTACATAGGCCTTTTCTAAATGTGATCATAAAGCTCTTCATTCAGAAACTTGGAAATCTGTCTTTATTAGCTGAATTGCCTGTTGACCTTTATGTGAAAAATTCACCCTTGGCTATTTTGTAAGAATAGATGCAGCGTCTTTAAGTCTGCGATATAAAGGCTACTTTGTGTTAAATAAAATGGGAACATTCTAACTTGTGTGTGCGGATTGAGGGTGCTGAAGGGAAGCGCGATTCACAAATTCTCTTAATAAAAGAGAAAACCCCAATTGGATTCAATACATTGTTTATTCCTAAAATTATCATCTAGAATGAAAAATATTCCCAAATACATTGTATCAATCTAAGATGTATGGGGCTCTTCCAAATGATCACCGACAGATTATGTCAGTGATGATAGGGGTCGGACGTGATGGGAAATGACTGCCTGACTCCTATGTTTAGGGGATTATTAGCTGCAGTCAGGGTCTTCTAGCTGCAGCTTACCCCTCAACATAGAGAATACAGCGACGTTCCTGTGTATCGGGAGGATAAACGGTGGGTGGTAGAGATAACTGACGGACGAACGTTCATTCAGCCATCACTTATTAAAGGTGTGTTGCCGCCTTTACTATAAAAGAAGGTGCGATGCCAGAATAAAACATACATTAACCTTTTTTGAACAAACCACACAGAACACATAAAAGTAAAAACTAAGGGGGACACTTATGAAGACCTGTATACAAGTACACCAGTCTTAAATAATGCCTTGCCCCCTTTTTCCCGGACAAATTTTATAAGAGGCATGGGTAAACCCAACCGTGCCTGCACCTGGCACTGGCTCTGCGCAACAAATCTACAACTGCTCTCTGCCTTGCCGCGTTTCTTCCCCTGCCTGCACGTTGGGCAAGCAGGGGATACTGTAGACGTGCGTCAGGGAGAAAGGACAAATCTGCGCCTTCTGCCTGGTGTATGTCCAGGACCAAGGCTTTGTAAATGTCCCCTTAAATGCATAAAGGTATAATAATAAGTTCCCACAGACAAAAAAAGGAGTGCTGTACAACATTATTATGAAGAATCATTTCATTAAATAGGATGCATACATACTTCCATACATACATTATTCAGATATAGTGATAGTGCTATACATTTGAAAACATCTTCGATATGCTCTTTATTTGTTGTTGAAGCGGAATCATGCAGGGAACACATCTGGCGGTGAGCTGTATACTGCCAAGTTGGAGTACACTGTGAACTTTTTAATTCTTTGAGGAATCTTTACAGATGTCCTGGCTGAAATTTAATCCACAAAATATAGTTTCTAACATCTGAAAGGAAAAAACAGATTTATAACTGCAATTTTCTTTACAACCAACAGATAACTGTAATTTGTGTTCTTGTACCTTTCTAGGGTACACAGTCTAGGCCTCTGCAGACAGTATCAGTAGTAGAAGCTGGATTGTGTTTGCGTCAGATTCTGCATTAGTGGTACACAAGTGAAAAGGCAAATGGGGTCCTTTTACATGGGCAGATTAAAAGGAGCCTATTTGATTAGTTATGCTGTCCTCTGTTTCAATGGTCTGCTGCTTATGCTGATTGGTATAGTAGCTTATAAGGACATTTTGAGGCATACAGTGTTTGGACAGTGGTGCCAGAACTGCCAGAGATGTGCGCAGCATATTCATTAGCTGCCACTGATACCACCCACTAATGTTTAACAGGAGAAGTTGCAGCATATTCTGTATGCTCTGTTCACACTAGTGTCATGATTTCTGTTTATAATGGAGTCATCGCAGCTATGCCAATAATAGCAATGCAGACTCTGCTATTCATTCATTCATTCATAAATACCAGAAACTGACCAACATGCAAAAGTGAACAAAGTCTAAAAAAGCTCTAACTTTGAGATATATTCTGAGGAAGAAAACACCCTTAGACCACTTAAATTATCCTAAATTAAATTATCTGAAGATTCAGTAAGATGTAATATCTGCAAAAGGACAACATCTGCAAAAAGTTTTTATGTTCTCTCCCTGTTTGCGTGGGTTTCCTCCTGGTACTTCGTTTTCCTCCCACACCCAAAAACATACAGATAGGTGAAGTGCTGCGAATCTGTGTGCACTATACAAATAAAGCATTATAAAATAAAATGGAGTAATTCCATGAGTATAGGATAAATAACTTACAATTAGTGACATATGCATTGCCTATCTACTGAGTTGTACTGGTTGCCTAATCTGCACCACCTGTGTTCAGTACCAGGGGTGCCAAACTCACGGCCGTCCAGCTGTTGCAAAATTACAATTCCCATCTGGAGAGCCAAAGCCAAATGCTAGTTTTGTAGTTAAATCCCCTAAGTGCCACAATGAGCTAAAAAGTCCTCTGATCAGAATTCCCTTCTCTCAGGTAGAGCTACAGGTACAGTATCAGTCATGTATGTGATACGGTTTCCTGCATTGGTTCTGGTCAGCAGTGGTACAATGCAGATATAGAGGAACGATATTTTATTCAGATTTTTCAAAATCAGTACAAGACCGTCAGGATACATAAGAAATTAGTAAACAGTAAAAAGGCGTACATGAAATGTAGGCAAATGATCAAGTGTCCAATAAAGGATAGAGAAGGTCCGATCCTTTGCACTAGGTCCATATATAGCCTAACATTGTATAGATAAATTTCAAAAATACGGAGGCTAATATTGACCCGCCTTTCATAGCGGTTGCAAATTCAGTCTGGAAAGCAGGGGTATAACTAGAAATGACTGGGCGCCATAGCAAACTTTGAATTGGGCCTCCCCTTCCTGACTGACCACTAAGTCGTCATGCATAATCATAACTTTATAACTGCAACCGGGTACTGCAAATGACAGCACAGGGGTCCCAGTGTATTGCAGGAGTGGGCCACTAGGCCCCCTGGTGCGGCGGGCCCCATAGCAGCTGCTATGGCTGCTACAGTGGTAGATACCCCCCTGCTGGAAAGGTATGTTAAAGAGCTGTCATTTACTGTAACTAACTTAAACCATTAACAATAAAATAACAATCATGAACCATTTAATGCCATAAGCACAGCCTACAGGGTGGTTCAACGCATACCTTAGGTAGGAACGCGTTAACCTTCGTGGCATACTGGTGCAATTTACTGGGTGTGGTAGGGGGCAGACAGTGGAGACGGCATGACTTGAAAATCTATCAAAGAGAGGAGTTGAGTACCGTAGATCTGAGGAAAGTCGTGGTTGGGGAGAAACATTCTCTTCTCAGTGCCCCTAGTCACTCAGTCGCAATGCTCCGTTTTAGATCCTGTAACCTGCTATGATGGGAAGATCTAATTTACCTAGAAAATGGCCCCTTTTACAGCGGTAACTCCAGCCACACCAGGTTATAATAAAGACTCATTTTATCAAGACAGCATTGTTTTGTTAAGATCTAGCTGGATTTAAAATAGTAGGATTCTCATTTTTAACTTAACACCCTGTAGCATAATGTACATGTATATGGGCTTCCTTTACTGCTTTCATGCTTTCAAATCAGCCGTGTGTGAATGCACAGTTTTGAAAAGAAACATTTTTTTTTACACATATGTGTAAAGCTGTGATGGATAGGTGTATACAGTGCTATATTTATATCCATCATAAGAAGTAGCATACAGAATTGTTATGGTAGTTTTCATGACCTTGTGCCAGCTACCACTTGGAGAGGGAACAGTACACCAAACAAAATACTTGTGCCTGTGCTTGTTTACTAGGTTTGTATATTACTCATTGTAAACAAGAAGTAGTCATGTCCTGAAACGCCTGCCAAATATTCCCATAGTGAAACAATTTTTGTATTTTGAAGACAGTAATAGCCAAATATTAGGTCAGCCAAATGCATTAAATTATGTCCATTGTTAAAGTGAAGTAGGGAATTCACATCCAAACCAAAACTGGCATCAAATATTAAAACAGCTTCAAATATTAAAGCTTTACCTGTATAACTTATATCACTTTTCCAACAACCTGCCATGAAATGTCATACAAAAATATCCTGTTAAGATGTTTGAAGATGCTTCAAGAGGATCTGTGCAAACCTCTTGTGGGCAGTAATAGAAGATGAAGGCTCATCCTTACAGGTGGCTGCCAGACAGAGACATCTTACAGAACACTCAATGAAAGCAGGCTTGATGTTACATCTATTTGTACAATCAACCTGAAAGCCAAGTCTTTTGTCTGTACTTTTTCTTCCTGCTGCAAACTACATCTTGTAACTGCTCACATACAGACAACATTACACAGTGTGAGCTCATGCTGTGCCAATATACTGCTACTTTTTATGTTCCATGCAGTACAAGCCTTTTGCTAACTGAAAGCTGATTAGTTGATGTCCATGGGTCTGGCAGCCGTCTGTATTTGTCTGTGCTGCGGTAGCAAAGGCTTTGATAAATGAGTGATTGCATAATGCAAAGTCACATGAAAGGGGTTATCCAGGATAAAAAAACAGCTGTTTTTTTCCAGAAACAGTGCAACTTTTGTCCTCAGTTTGTGTGTGGTATTGCAACTAAAGTATATGGAGCCGAGTTGTAAAATCACACACTGGTGTGGCACTGTTTTTGGAAGAGAGCAAGCTTGCAGCACTCACACCTTTGACCAAATGCAGCAGTTCATATGACTGAGGCCCTATGTGATCTGAACTTTCTGGATGACAAAAGTTCCCAATAATGGGCACTATCACTTTAAAAAATATTTGACATCTTAAAAATTGTGATAGGTAGGAGTCTGGTTGTTCAGCCCTTAACCAATCTTTATAATGTGCCAAAAGCACCTGCTAAGTGCATTCTCTTGCCATCTCTGTGCATGTGCCCGAGACAGAACATACAGCAAAGCAAAAATCCCATATCATAAATACATTATATAAAAACACAATACAGCAAGATGCCTCCAGGGCGAAGCTAGACAAACTGCACATCATGGCATGCAGTTTTGTGCTGTACGTCCCCTTTTTTACCTCCCTTACCCATAGTTATTGTACCAAAATACTGATGTGTTTTCATTTGGTGGAATGGGATAAGCATGTGGCAATATAGTGGTGAACTTAATGTAGAGACCGTAGGAGGGATTTACCATTGTGTGCCCCTGGTGTACACCATGAAAAAGGGCAGATTCACCCCTGCTGTATCCCTTGCTTGCTTGATTTACAAAAGTTTATGCCTGGAAACAGGCATAAACCAGGAAAAAATCTACAACCGCCTCAGAGCAGGTATAAATTTTAGCGCAATGCTTGCGCTGGATGGAGAGCTAGCTGGCTGTACTAAGAGGCATGCACCTCTTAGTAAATCCGGCCAGGGAAAAGGAGGCAGGGCTTTAATTACGCCAGTCTTGTACGCCAGTCCTGATAAATGTCCCTCCATGTGTTTTTGTTGGGGGTAGTTCATCCCCCAATTTTTTTCTTTTAAATCCGCTGCTGTATGTCCTGCAGGAAGTGGTGTATTCTTTCCAGTCTGAGGGTGGGTTCAGACTGAGGAATTCTCGCGGAAAATGTCTGCGGAATTCTGTCAGATGTCCGCCCGCACGGGCACGTGCTTTTCCGCCAGCTCCATAGACACCATTCTATGGGCCGGCGTATTCCGCGATCCGCTGAAAGAAGTGACATGACACTTCTTTCAGCGTATAGTGGAATATGTCCGGCTCATAGAATGGTGTCTATGGGGCCGGCGGAAAGGCGCCCAGATGTGCGGCCGGACAGCTGACGGAATTCTGCGGACATTTTCCGCAAGAATTCCTCAGTCTGAACCCACCCTTACACAGTGCTCTCTGCTGTTACCTCTGTCCATGACAGGAAATGTCCAGAAGAGGAGAAAAACCCCATAGCAAACTTATCCTGCTTTGGAAAGAATACTATTTCCTTCAGGACATACAGCAGCTAATAAGTACTAGAAGACTTGATTTTTTTTTAATTAGAAGTAAATTACAAATCTCTGGCACTTACTAGCACCAGTTGACTTAAAAGAAAAACATTTTTGGTGAACTACCCCTTTAACAGCCTGCATGTATGAATACCATTGTAAATCTTTACAGATTACTTAACCCCTTAACGACGCATGACGGTTATACACGTCATGCAGCCGCTAAGGGTAAACAGAGAGGGCTCCCGGCATGAGCCCTCTCTGCAGCCCACGGTCCCCAGTTGCTATGTGCAGCTAGGGACCGCAGGTATTACCTGCTGCGGGCGATCGCCGCGGCCGGCTAAGTAAAGGGGTTATCCAGTGTGGGGGCACTTTCTGGGGGGGACTGGGGAGGAGGTGGCTGAAATAAAAGACGTCCACTCACCTCCCCGGTTTCATCGGCGGGTCACTCATCGCGGCGCTCCGGTCCCGGTTCCCGGCCACTTCCTGGTGTCTGACACTGCCCAAGATGCTACGTCTCAGGGCCGCTCAGCCACTCAGTGAAGGAGGCGGGATCCGTTAGAAGTCCGCTCGGATCCCGCCTCCTTCACTAAGTGGCTGAGCGGCCCTGAGACGTAGCATCTCGGGCGGCGTCAGACAGAAAGTGCCCCCATGTTGGAGCACCCCTTTAACTATTCAAATGCAGCTGTCAAAGCTGACAGCTGCATTTGAAGAGTATCTGTGCCCCCTGTCCCTGGTATCTAGTGGGGGATCTCCCCCCCGCAATGCAATCGCGGAGGGTAGATCTGTTGTACTGAGCCGCCCGGGCTCAGCGTCGGAATGACGCTGATCCTGGCTCGGTAATATATTTAGATGGTCTGCAGCAGACCATTATAATAGAGCAATGATCTGATGAATCATTGCTCTATTATATACACAGCATTGATCTCAATGGGAGATCAGTGCTGTGTGTATAGAAGTCCCCAGGGGGCTTCTAATTACTGTTAGTAAAAATTAAATAAAGTGTTTTTATTATTAAATAACCCCCTCCCCTAATAAAAGTTTGAATCACCCCCCTTTTCCCATTTTATAAATATAAATAAATAAACAAACATGTTTGGTATCGCCGCGTGCGTAATTGCCCAATCTATTAATTTGTCCCATTCCTGATCTCGCACGGTAAACAGCGTGCAAAGTGCAAAATTGCGCATTTGTATATGCGCAATCAAGGTACCGATAGAAAGAACACATCATGGCGCAAAAAATGACACCTCAAACAGCCCCATAGACCAAAGAATAAAAGCGTTATAAGCATGGAAATAGAGCGATTTTAAGGAACATATATTTGTTAACAATAGCCATCAAATAAAATAAAAGTTATACATGTTACATATCGTTGTAATCGTTATGACTTGAGGAACATATGTAACATGGCAGTTTTTCCATAGGACACACAGTGTAAAAACAAAGCCCCCCCCCCCCCCCAAAAGAAAAAAAATTAAGTTTTTTTTTAGTTATGGAAAAATTCAGCCTGTCATTACAAAGTAAAATTAGTGACGCAAAAAATAAGGGCTCATGTGAGTCTGTAGGTGTAAAAATGCAAGTGCTATGGCCTTTTAAGCACAAGGAGGAAAAAACAAAAACGCAAAAACCAAAATTAGCCTGGTCCTTAAGGGGTTAATAAAATAAATAACAATGAATGTAAACAAACATGTTTTTTTTTAAGTTGTGCTTTAAAGCGTAACTGTCATTTCAGGGTCATTTTTCTGAAAACATTAAATATCAACAGTACAAGCGATTTTAAGAAACTCTGTAATAGGTTTTATGTACTAAAAGAGTTTCCTTCTGTACTGAAAAAGCAATCTCCCAGCCTCCCCCCTCACATCAAATGAAGTAGGATTTCTATCTCCATTATGTGGCTATGGAGAGGGGAGGGGCTGTTAGGAGTGACTGAGCACGGAGGATTTCTGCAAAGCACAACACCCTGCAATCTTCTCTCAGTAAGTTCATAGATAAGCACTGACCTTTCTGACACCTGAATTTAGCGTTTTAGGTGCCCAGAGAGTCTACAAACAGCTGACCTTCATGTCACCTCTTCCTGCTCCCTCATCTCCCTCAGCCCCTCCCCCCTTCATAGGCTTACAATGGAGAGAGCAGAACCTGTCTTCACTGGCTTCTCTCTAATGAAGACGTATTTGCCTGATAATGCACAGATAAGAAGTCAGGGGGGAGGCTGGGAAATTGCTTCTTGAGTACAGAAGGAGGCTTTTTTTGGCTGATGAAACCTATTACAGAGTTTCTTAAAATCGCTTATACTACTGATTTCTGCAATAAAAAAAAACATGACAGTTACGCTTTAATACCTTTTTTTCTTAGTACCCTGGACAGCACTAACAATGCCACCACATGAATTGGCTTATTTGGACATAGGGCCACATGTATCATCCGGCGGACGGATGATTTTTGGCGGAAAGTGCCGATTTGCGTATTATTTTATACGCAAATGGCCGATTTGCGAATAAAATAATCGCAAATCGGCACTTTCCGCCGAGTACGCCAGGGGGCGGAAAGGGGGCGGAAAGTAGGCGGGAAGTGGGCGGAACGGAGGGCGCGGACTCAGAGTCCGCGCGATTTATCATCCGTTCCGCCCAAATGTACGCCGAAAACCTACTCCAGTCCTCAGCTGGCGTAGGTTTTCGGCGGTGCGCACCGGCGCGCACGGGATTTATGTACAGGCAGTCCGCCTCTACATAAATCCCCGTACCGCCGGAGCTGCGGGGGCATTTTTAAGTCCGGCGTAAAAAACGCCGGACTTAATAAATGCCTCCCAAAGTGTTTTAATGCACTAAAAAAAATATGATAAATTTGTTTTATATTAATTAAATTGTAAAGCACTAAATAAACCCATGGTGTCTTTCCCTGCCCAGTTGTGCTCTCAGCTTACTAGCTGAGCAATATGCCATCACTGTATGAGATGAGAATACCCTTTAAACAGATGGCTGTACAGGATTTGAAATACATGTCTGCTTTCTTCCAGAAACATTGCCACACCTAAATTTTTGGCTGTGTCTGGGATTGCAGCTCACCTCCAGTGAGATCAAGATCAATAACAGCCTCCATTTTAATTTAAAATACCGGCTATTGTTTTCAGTCTTTAATGATTTACATTGAAGTCTGTGAAACCAATGGCCATTAGTTCACTCAGTGTATAAAATAAGCTTTTCGCAGTGGACGTCGAGTTAATGTTCCTGTTGTTAAAGGAGAAGTCCGGCCAAAACTATTTTTTAATATGTTATTACTTATGGAAAGTTAGACAAATTTCTAATGTACATTAATTATGGGAAATGCACATATAGGGCTATTTGCCTTAATTTAGTAGATCAGGGAGACTTCAGATTCTCTGAAATTCTGTGACGTCACGGACCAGGGGTGTAATTACAATCGAGTGTCCAGCAGGGGGACTATATATAGAAGCTCCCGGTGCTTCCCCTCTCCCACACGTGCCGGCCGGGGACACCAGGAAGCACCGAGAGCCGGTATGTGTGATCGGGCGGGCGGGGAGTCAGCCATGGGATAGGGTTGAAGTTTGTCCGGATCCAAGAAGAAGTAGGAGGAGGAGGGGGGAGCGGAGGGGCATGATGGCTACACTGTTATGAGCGTCTCCCCCCTGCGCGGCATCAGCAGCATCAGCCATGTAATAGCGATAACTAAGCTACTACCTCCCATCACCTGCTCATGCTATGAGCAGTTGATGGGAGTAGTAGTCCAGAGCGCCGGCGGCCGGGAGGGCGGCGGCAGGGAGCGGCAGTTCGGCGGGCTTACTATGGAGATCGGCCATTGTAGTACAGTGTGTATGTATGGCAGCAGCACCGAGCAGGGAGGGAGGGGGGAGGTAGATGCACCTCTCTTCCTCCCTACTCGGTGCCCTTCAAATGTACTGACATTTATGGAATACTTTGGGGAGCAAGGACAAATTATTTCATAAATGTATTCAATCAAAAACATACTGTATATTACATTCACATACACATTGTAATTCCAATGGAGTGTCCAGCAGGGGCGCACTATATATAGAAGTCAATGGTACTCATTGACTTCTATATATAGTGCGCCCCCTGCTGGACACTCCATTGTACTTACACCCCCGGTTTGTGGCGTCACAGAATTTTAGAGAATCTGAAGTCTCCCTGATCTACTAAATTAAGGAAAATAGCCCTATATGTGCATTTCCCATAATTAATGTACATTAGAAATTTGTCTAACTTTCCGTAAGTAATAACATTAAAAAATAGTTTTGTCCGGAGTTGTCCTTTAATCCATGGCCATTATAAAGCAAACAGTGGGTGTTGTTTCACGTTGTTCACACAGATTTTTTTTCACTGTCCTTTCACCGAAGTTTAAGTAATATTAAATGGAACTTTAAAATAGCCACACCCAAAAGGGTGTGAAAAAAGCGGCCATGTTGAACCTAAACTAGAATAATGTTCCAGTGGCTGTAGTATGTTAAACAAAGACCATTATTTTGCCTGTAGTTTTGAGTATCAAATAATGGTCGTTTAAAATCGTGTGAACAAAGCCTATGTGCTACAGGAAGAAACTCTTAATTAATAGAACATGTAACTGTTATTGTGGTGAATACACTTGTATTCTCTGCCCCGGTGGTCTTCTTTTAGGTCAGAAAAACACATTTATTTATCTCTACACAGATGCAAGCAGCCTCCAATGTAAGTGTTATGTAATGAATTAAAGCTGGAGGCAGTTTTTTTTTAATAAGAGACAGATTTTTTTTAATCAGTTTAAGATACATTTATAATCCCTCAGTAAGTACACATTATAAGTGTCAGAAGGAGCAAGTAATATACTTATAGTCAAACATTGAGGATTACTCTAATTCTAGTCAACCCCTCAGATATTGGCATGGTTGGACTGCCCCCCATTTATTATGGAAAAAGTTTAGTTATAAGTTTAGTCAGGGCCGGCGTTAGCACCTGGCTTACCTGGACAAGTGTCGGGCACAGAGAGTGAGAGGGGCCTGTGAGCGTCCTCCACAGAGAGAGAGAGAGAGAGAGAGAGAGAGAGAGAGAGAGAAGGGGGTTGAAGGACCTGATCACATGACCCGCGGGTCCTCAACCTTACAGTGTGGAGATCAGCCCAACAGAGAGCTGTAACTGCTGTGTGTATGTGTGTCACTTAGTGTCTGTGTGTTTCAGTCAGTTAGTAATGTGTGTGTGTGTCAGAAATGTCTGCGTCCGTGTCTGTGTCAGTAATGTGGGTCAGTAAGTGTTTGTGTTAGTAATGTGTGTGCGTGTCAGTAAGTGTGTGTGTCTGTCCATCTGTTTCAGTAATGAGTATTTGTTTGTGTATGTTAGTAGTGTCCCAAGTGATTGTGCATAGTGTGTGGATGATGGGATAATTAAGTGCACAGTGGATGGATGGATGAGGGGCCCACTGAGGCTTTGTCGCCCTAGGGCCTTCAAATACCTGGAGCCGGCCCTGAGTTCAGTTATGACACTGAATTGTGATAACTTGTGATGAATGCTGTGAAAAAGTAAGAATATGAATTTAAGTTACTCAAGTTCTGTGTACCCAAAAATGGTATGAGTGAAAACAACTGCAACTTGTCTAAAACCTCTGTTGATGGCAAAAATAAATAGCAATAGATTTCAAAAAAAGGACCCGTGTCATTTATGGTCCAATAAAACTTATTTAAAGGGGTGCTCCAGCATGGGGGCACTTTCTGGGGGGGAATGGGGAGGAGGTGGCTGAAATAAAAGACGTCCACTCACCTCCCCGGTTCCAGCGGCGGGTCACTCATCGTGGCGCTCTGGTCCCTGGTTCCCGGCAGCTTCCTGGTGTCTGACGCCACCCGAGACGCTACGTCTCAGGGCCGCTCAGCCACTCAGTAAAGGAGGCGGGATTCGAGCGGACTTCTAACGGATCCCGCCTCCTTTACTGAGTGGCTGAGCGGCTGTAGGATGTCAGGCTGTGTCAGACAACCGGAAGCGGCCGGGAACCAGGGACCGGGGCGCCGTGATGAGTGACCCGCCGCTGAAATCGGGGCGGCCACCTTTTCTATTTAAAAAGATGTCAGTTATTGCTGCAATGTAATTGCATTGAAGTCAATGGAATGACGGACGTCCAATGAACACAGTGTATAAAATGACGGACGTTGTCTGCACGGATGTCAAAATAATATACCTGTCAATTATTTTTGGGCGTCTATTGCAAACACCGGGCGTTATTTTTTAGTTGTTCACACACAGTTTTTTCAAACACTGCCACCGTATCTCCCCTGACAGCAGCAAACTTTTCAGACAACATTATGCTATTCGCTCAATCACCTTATCTAGATGTAGCGAGGGTTGCATCCAAAACAATGCAACATATATTCTTGCTGCTAGAGGTATATATTGTGCAAGCTTATGTCATGCATAATACCTATTACAAGTCCTTATAATGTGACTCAATGTATGGGACTAGAAAAAAAAAACCTTTGATAATATTCCTAAGAAAAAAGCTCAAGAATAGGAGGAATGGTAGTAATCTCCATTTTTATGCAAGTTCTGAAAAAAGCGGAGTATCCCTTTAAATGATGTCTCAAGTGCCCCATTAAACACATTTTACATTACAGCACATCAACAGTATATTTTATGGCATGACATAGAACTATCTTATGAAAGAAAGACCTGTAGGCTATTATTTATGTTGGGAAGTTTTAGTAATTTTGCTCTCCTATTCTTATAAGAGGAAATTTCATATTCCTCAGCAGGATGCAGGTGGAAGTTCCTTCCTCCTCATTTAATTCTGTTTTATTTGTTATGTCTTATTCTTTTGTTTTTCTTTTTTAGACTTGTTAGCAATAGGAGCTTCCATGTATGTCCCTCTTTTTCTAAGAATTTCTTGTGATTTGTACATTTTAATGTAAGTACATACCATGGCAAACTGCTGATATTGCTGGGGTGAAAGTGATATGACAGGGCGTATAAATCAGGAGAACTCAGAGGCCTCCATTGCCTCTTTAAGGTTGATGGCTTATGCTTGATCTGTTAAAATTCAGCTCCAATGCTTAGCAGTACATGGAGGACTGTGGGAAAGCACTGCCAGGGGCAGAGGTGCCACAAAGGTTAGAGGTCATAGAAGTAAAGTCATTAAGTAAGAGGCTGCACTGACAGGAGTGCTGTAGAGTGCTGTTCACCATCAAGGGTTAAAAATATATAATTTTTAGCTCTTTATTTTTATTGTATAGGTTGTTTTTCCTAATTATAGCTAGGCCAGGGCAAAATTTGCATTACAGCTCCTGGCCTGTACAGTTACAAGTCTACAGCAGTGCTTCCCAACCTTTTCCACCTTGGGGCACCCCTTGGAAAAAAAATTAGCTCGGGGCACCCCTACTAAATAATGTTCTACAAAATAAGAAAATCGTCTTACAGGGACTCACAGGTGACGTCTTCTTTGATCTGAGGAGTCACTTTCCCTTTTCCTCTCCATCCACCATGATGATTTCTTCTAGCTACTTTTCATCCCTTCAGAACCTGCAAGACAAACAATTTAGGCTCCGCACATTTCTAGCAACTTCCTTTCCTTTCTCCCTCCTGTAGGCTCCCAAAGTAACTGCACTGTTTGGTGTTATGTGCGGTAAAGCGAGTAGGAATGTGGGATGCCCCCTGTATGTAGGATCCCCTGCTGTGATGAACTAATAATGCCCCCAGAGGTGCTCCCAAGAACTAATAATGCCCCCAGAGGTGCCCCCTATATACTAATAATGCCCCCAGAGGGTCCCCCATGAACTAATAATGCCCCCAGAGGTGCCCCCATGAACTAATAATGCCCCCAGAGGTGCCCCCCATGAACTAATAATGCCCCCAGAGGTGCCCCCATATACTTATAATGCCCCCAGAGGTGCCCCCATGAGCTAATGGTTCCCCCATGAGCTAATAATGCCCCCAGAGGTGCCCCCATATACTAATAATGCCCCCAGAGGTGCCCCCATGAGCTAATGCCCCCAGAGGTGCCCCCATATACTAATAATGCCCCAGATGTGCCCCCATGAACTAATAATGCCCCCAGAGGTGCCCCATGAACTAATAATGCCCCCAGAGGTGCCCCCATATACTAATAATGCCCCCAGAGGTGCCCCCATATACTAATAATGCCCCCAGAGGTGCCCCCATATACTAATAATGCCCCCAGAGGTGCCCCCATGAACTAATAATGCCCCCAGAGGTGCCCCCGTGAACTAATAATGCCCCCAGAGGTGCCCCCATATACTAATAATGCCCCCAGAGGTGCCCCCATATACTAATAATGCCCCCAGAGGTGCCCCATGAACTAATAATGCACCCAGAGGTGCCCCCATGAACTAATAATGCCCCCAGAGGTGCCCCCATATACTAATAATGTCCCTGAGGTGCCCCCATGAACTAATAATGCCCCCAGAGGTGCCCCCATGAACTAATAATGCCCCCAGAGGTGCCCCCATATAACAGTAATGCCCCCAGAGGTGCCCCCATATACTAATAATGCCCCCGAGGTGCCCCCCATGAACTAATAATGCCGCCGAGGTGCCCCCCATGAACTAATAATGCCTATGGGAGTGAATATAGGAGCAGAATGCTGACACTTTCTGCTCCTATATTCTGCTTACTTTAATGTTCCGCCCGCTCATAGTGCGGGCGGAACATGAAAGTGATCTGTGCATCCCGAGAAGCTGCGCGGCCGCAGCTTCTTGGGATGCTTAAAGAGACAGCGCACATTTCCCACCGGGATCCTGCGGCACCCCTGGCGGGTTCTCCCGGCACACCAGTGCGCCGCGGCACCCCGGTTGGGAAACGCGGGTCTACAGGATCCTGCAGTTAGCTCCCCATTGATTCTGCCTGAGCCTAACCTCTTGTGGCAGCTTCTCTGCACACCATAAAAGTAATTACAGTGGAGTTACAGCCAGTGACTCATGGGGGGCATCTTCTATGATTGGAGCCGTTTACTTTTCTTTTTCTTCTCCATCTGGCCCGAGCCATCATAAACACTTCTCCTGCCAATGTCAGTAGAATCTCCCAGACTAACATTTTAGGCTTATCGCTTCAGCACCATCCTCACCTCTATACAAACTCCCCATCTGTACAGTGCCACACAGTAACATTGCCCACTTTGTGCCCCCTTGTAGTATTTAGGCCCAGTTTGGGCCCTTAAATAGTGCTTAGGTCCTCTCTATGCCTTTTGGTTATCTTTTTTACAATAGATGTGTATGGGTTTAAAGGTACTAGTTGGCTGTGCAGGCATTTTCTGGGAAAATCAGGGACTTTCTTGATTGTGAGCGTAAGTTCATTTTTATTTTTAAGACAACTTGGGAAAAAAAGTGCTGCTGGACAGGAATAACTAGAATTGGTCTAATATTTACATTCTTAAAGGGTTAATTGCTTTGAGCGAAAGAAGCTTTATACTTTTTGTTCATATACTGTACAGGGTAAAGCCTTTGTTAGCCTGGCCTAATATGGTCTGGCTGGTATTGTTTATGACGATTTATAAGATGGAAATGTATACACTATGATTTGACTGACATTTTCAAGGAATAAAGTCATTAAACAAATCATAATTTCAAGTGTGTGTTGAGATGTATATGTTTTTAGCTGGAATTATATCATAATCTCTATATCATAATGTCATAATACCTAATGTTAATATTAAATAAACGTAATAGACTATAGGATTAAAAACATATTTTAGTTGTGCATTTAGTTCTAAATAATGTGTCAGTAATACATACTACACTGATCTCTATCTCAGGGGGACTTCTTATTACTGTGTAAGTATTTCTATTAATAAAAAAAAAACCTCCCCTAATAAAAGTCTTAATCACCCCCCTTTTCCCATTTTATAAATAAAAATAAATAAATAAACATGTTTGGTATCGCTGTGTGCGTAATCACCCAAACTATTAAATTATCACATTCCTGATCTCACACAGTAAAGGGCATAACCGCAAAAACCCGCCAAAGTACAAAATTGCGCATTTTTAATCATATCAAATCCAGAAAAGTTGTAATAAAAAACACACATATACGCAATCAAGGTACCAAATAATATAAAAGTTATGCAAGTTACATATTTTTTTAATCGTATGGACTTGAGGAACATACATAACATGTCAGTTTTTCCATAGAACGGCGTTTAAGTGTAAGTGACAGGGGGAGTCCCCTGTCACTTACCAATCGGGACCCCCGCAGTGTGACTGCGGGGGTCCCGATCGGTAAAACGGACCGCCGAAGGTCTCTCACCTGCCTCCGTGCAGTCCGATCGGCGATCTGCTGCACTAAGCCTGCACAGGCAGGCTCAATGAGCAGATCGCCGATAACACTGATCAATGCTATGCCTATGGCATAGCATTCATCAGTGTAGAAATCAAAGTACTGGATGTAAAAGTCCCCCAAAGGGACTTCAAATGTGTAAAAAAAAAAAAAGTTAAAAACACTATTACACTACCCCAAAACCCCTCCCCCAATAAAAGTTGAAATAACCCCCTTTCCCATTATATAAATAAAACATATAAAAATAAATAAACAAATAAACATATAATATACCGTAGCGTGCGTAATTGTCCAATCTATTAAAATATAACAAGCGTCATTGCGAACGGTAATCGGCGTACACGAAAAGAGGAAAAAAAATGCGCGGATTACCGATTTAATGTTACATTATATATAAAAAAAATTAATAAAAAGTGATCAAAACGTCCGATCTTCACAAATATGGTATTAATAAAAACTAGAGATCATGGCGGAAAAAATGACACCCCATACAGCCCGTAGGTGAAAAAATAAAATTGCCAAAAAAAAGGATTTCATTTAAAAAAAAAATATAACATTAGAAAATCTGTGTAAACCTGCATATGGTTGTGTTCGGACTGACCTATAGAATAATGGTATCATGTCGCTTTTACCATATAGTGCATTACGTAGACACAGGAACCCCCCAAACGTTACCATATTGCTTTCTTTTTTACGATTTCACCTATTTATATCTTCATAAATAATAATTTTGGAATTGGAATGAAAGACGCCATTACACAGTACAACTATTCCTGTAAAAAACAAGACCTTACATGGCTTGTAGATAGAAAACTGAAAGTGCTAGAGCTCTTAGAAGGGGAGGAGGGAAAAACGAAAAAACTAAGATCAAAATTTGCGCGGTCCACTGGGTCATTTTGGGCCTGGTCCTCAAAGGGTTAATGGAACTGAGTTGCAAAACTACACCTAACCTGGAGACAAGGGTTGTGCTGTCTCTGGAAGAAAGTGGCTATGTTTTTCCAACGCTGGATAACCCCTTTAAGTGCACCACCTGCTACATACAAACATTAAAAATAAAAACATCCAATATGTATTGAGAAGGCACTACCACAATCCACAATGTACTCTGTAGAGAATTATCACTGGCCTTCATACAACTTAGCCTTTAATAAATAACTAGGTAAATGACAGTGTTAGCATGAACACTAAATAATACTAAAACAAAATACTGTCAATGTTCCTGTCTCTGGGAAATGTAAATCTAGCAGGGCTAGCAGGTGTATGCAGACAATACATAGAAAAACACTTACAGGTGTCTACTAGGCAATCAGCCTACTCCATTGCTGTAAAAATTGCACACTGGTTGAACATAGTATATTACTAAATAGGTTACAGCACTTGATAGTTGGGAGCAAAACTCGTAGACATCCACTGACTGATAACTGTATCACCTAAATGCATCACCCTAGTGTCCACAAACACTTTTACCAAAATTCAGTTATCCTCATCGTGTAGTCTGTTGACAAAGGACATCAACCACACAGTTCCTTTAGATAAAGGCAACTGTACTAAACACTTCTTAAGATACAGTTCAACGCAATACAGTCTTTGGCTATGTTCACACAACATCAAAAATAGAGCAAAGGCGGACGCTTTTGCAATTTAAAATAACGTCCGTTCTTAATGCGATTTAACTGACTGCAATGGCAATGCATTGAAGTCAATGGAAAGATGGACGTCAGATGCATACAATGGGGGACATTAACGAAGCGTCCGCCCGAGGCACACGTCAGGAAAAAGGTGCAGATTCGCCCCTTCTTCCTGGCGTACGCCTCCCGTACGCTCGCTCACCCGATGGGCGCGCTGGGGGAGCTCGGGGTGTGTGTGTGTGTGTGTGTGTTTGTGACGAGGTGGGGAGGAGGCGTGGCTTCGTGCTCACAAGCGTAAATCATGATCCAAATCTACACCTGCTTGGAAGCAGGTGTAGATTTCGTACACCGTGCGCAATTTCAGGCGCCCCACTAGCTGGATTCAATGAGAGGTGTGCGTCTCTTAGTGAATCCTGTTGGGAAAAAGGGGGCAGGGCCTAATATAAGACCAGCGTACTCGTACGTCGGTCTTCATGAATCCCCCTCAATGTATTGAATAACGGTTGTTATTGCCACTGACGTCAAAATAATGTTCATGTTCATTATTTTCGGATGTCTTTTGCAGTGTATGTTTTGCAGCAGACGTTTTTTTTTGTGAACACACAGTTTTTTGTCACTGTTCTTTCTCCGTTTTTACTATTACTATATTAAATTCAATGGATTTTTCAATTAAGCCACACCCAAAGGCCAATTAGTAATTCCAAACTATAAGAATGTGCCAACAGCCGGGGAGACCAGACACCTACAGTAAATGACATCCTTTATTTTACACTCAAAATATCAGACGTCATTTTAAACTGAGCTGAAAAGACGAATATAACCTTTGTCAGGTGCAAAGAAGCTCTTCTGTTGAACACCTCCCCTTCTAATAGTTCATATTTGCTAGCAGGTAAACTGAAGGAAATTTTGCTCTAGGAGACTTGATATGGGAAAGCAATACTTGACGTAGGATAGGTGACAGTATTTAGGGCAGGCTACTTGTTAAAGAGGAAGTCCCAAGAACCTGCCCTCGTCTGTCCGTTGCACCACTCCTGGGTCCCATTCACTGACGCCGGCTGTCAACTTCAGCTGGAAACTGGGTACCCTGCTCTTCCAGCTGATTGACCTGTGTAATGGGGGCTTAACACACTAGCTCAGAGAGTTGACAAGGGGAGAGAAACCTTGAAGGACAGTTCATGCAGGGTTGAGAGAGAGCAGATACAAGGCGGTCAGCAAATCTTTTAGAAAAGCCTTATTTTTGCAGTGCACTTGGTCCATGGTAAAGAAATTGATATGTATGCTTTAACGAATTTGTAGTACAAATATTATATAAGGGTGTCCACTGTGTCACTACTTTTGTGCAATAGAAATAACAAATCCTTCAGCTTTAAATAAAAAAGGACCATATACTTCTAACAATGAATGGGTTACTTTAGAAAGTAAAATGCCATTTGCTGACCTTCACATACAATTATTAACAGCAATGACCTCTCATCTCATTCCACCCCACTGATTTGTTTGTTTTATTGCTGTTCTAGCTATACTTTTTTCTAGCAGGTCTTTTTTGGAAGGCGTCTTTAGTACACATTTGTCTTTAGTAATGTTTATAGATTTATGGACTCTCATCACATAAACTGTATATATATACTTTGAGAATGCAAAGTGCAGACTTAGATTTTCTTCAGTTTGTATGGTTACATGTATATCCCTTATAAGGCTACATTCACACCCTCAGTAGTTTTTCAGGACTGTATATGATGTCTGCAATCATCCACAATCTTTGTCTGCAATCCGCAAAAAAATTATTCGTATGGCATCCGTAACCCACATGCATCAGTGTGGCAGCCATAATCCATATTTTTGCGGATCAGCAAACAAGGACTTGTGGACGTTATGGATGTTTAATTCATAAAGCAGACATTTAATTCATAAAATTTATGGATCTGCAAAAATTATGGACAGTCCAATAGACTTCTATGGGACAATATGTGCCTCAATTATGGTCCGTTCTAGAGCTTGTCAGTAATTTTTGCAGATCCGTAAAACACGAATTACAAACAGCACAAGAGAAATCAATGGGCCCTAAATTTGTCTGTAATTGCGTAATTGAAATTACAGATAAATTTACAGAACGTGTGAATGTAGCCTAAGAGTACCTGAATTCACTGACAGCATGTGTTGCTAGTGATCAGGGACGTTTCTGCCATGAGGCGAAATAAGTTTATTGCTCAGGCAGATTTGTGCAGTCTCTGAAAGGCAGCGGATTTTATGGAGTGGCCATAAATTATACTGTCTGCTACACACCACTGACTTCATTGACCCCATGGCTGGCAAATAATGGACACAGACGTAGAATGCAAGGAAGTGAGGACTGCAAACACTTTGCTGGTATTGTTATATGCTTCAGACATCACTACACTACAAGTGATCACTACCCCTTTATATGGAGCACAGGGTGTAATGGTAGTATGACCATGAATAAGATCATCGTGAGTAGTCACAATGCGTTGAATCTTGTATGTGTCAGGTGCTTTTATTCCTGGGGAAGCAATAAAGATTGAAGAATTGGTGACATGATTGTGGGATTGAAAACTGTAAAACTTCTTTTGTCTCTTTCCTTACCAAGGATGGAAGGCAGTGTTTGATCAGGGGGATTTATAGTGGAGCTGGATTGCGTATGTACTTATACTGTAATTATAAGCTGCAGGTTGTCTGTACACATGGCTTATGCAATTTTAGGTTTTACCGCAGGAAGCAGAAAACCTCGAATTGCCCCTGCTAGTGATTACTGAAGTGAAGATGATATCACAGAGTTATACATGTGCTTACAACTTCTCAGTTACAAATACAGACAGTAATCTGGAAGATAATATAGGCTAATGAGAAAATGTATAGTATGAATTAAGATATTGAGTACACTTAAGCCACCATGTAGCCTTGGGATGTTAAACTCTCCACCAGTTGCAAAAGCTTTGGCTTTGGCTGTCCAGGCATGATAGGAATTATAGTTTTGCAACAGGTGGAGGGCTGCCTATGGACACCCATGAATTGTAGCCCATCCATCGCCATTCCATGTCATTGTCATACATAATTAAAAATGGCATATATTGTAAAAAAAACTCCCTGTCCTGTCCCTAAAGCTTTGTTAAATAAAGTTCTAGTTACTGTTTTGCAGTATAGATAGAGAATGAACTGTGTTGTAGTGCCTGCCTGTGTCATAAAGGCATAGAAATAAAATAGGATATATTTGTGAATATACTAAAAGCTCCGTGCCAGGGAATCCATTCTGGAGAATCTAGACATTAAGCTAGGATGGCATCCAGGCTATTTCAGATAAGTTTGTCGTGAAGAGGTTGCTAGAAATTCCAGAGATAAGGCCAGCAGTAGTTCCATGGCTCCTTATTTGGTAGAGATGCTGGCAGGTTAGAGGCATTGTAATACACGCCACATCAAAGCACCAAGTGAATTAGAATCAGATATCTGAAAGGGGTATTAAGTAGATGTTTGTAAAAACTGCCTTAGTAGATTATAGGAAACCTATATTTTACAATGGGGGCCGTCAATAATTATCATAAACATTATTTACTGTCATCTTTATCAAATGACGGATGTTATTTTTCCTAATAAAGCATAACCTTAGTTGGGTTTTGAAATAAAATAATACTTGCTAATGAAACTATGTGCATACAGTAGGTCCTGCATTGCTCTTTTACTCCTGTGCTGGCCAAGAGTCAGATGAGGTATGGTGCTGCAATACCACAGAGCACCTACTTCCCTTAGAGGTGTGCGGATATAAATCTTCTACAAGACTATGGGGGCAGCAGGTCTGGGTACATCTGCTATTCCTGTACTCCCAATCACTTGGAATCATTTGTTGGAGATTTAATATTTTATTTTCTCTATTTCTGTTATTTTTGGTTTGATCTGATTTAATGTACTTAATGTACCACTAAGGATGTAGAATTTTTTTTTATATGACCTGGTCGACCCTGGCACAGAGATGGTGTGGTCCATTTTTTAAACCACCATCTGGTTTCCACCATCAGTGTTGGTTTCTTCATAAGCAAATGGGGTTGCTCTATGCACTGGAGGTGGGCCCAGCGCTCAGGGCCCAGTATACTGCTATCCCCTCCTCTCGGTGACGGGCCTCCTTCATAATCAAGTCTGACTGCATCAATGAGGGGAAAGGATATCAGTGTACTGGACCTCCAGGGCATAAAGCAACTCCATTTGCATATGAAGATACTGGGGCAGATGGTGGAAACTAAGAGACGATTTGAAAAATGGGCCACGCCACCAGGATCTCCATGCTGGCACCAGGTGATACCACTTAAAATAAAGGTTTAATATTCAGTATTGTGGGTGGTGAGATGTAGGGACCTGCACCGCTCCAGATATGCACTTGTGGTATGGGTCTGTGGATCGGTCTTGAGCCAGACAATGAGAGTGAATGTGGCTGCTGGGTGGGGGTGCAGACTACAGAGGCAAGATGTACCAAAGTTCAAACAGAGAAGAACGTAGTAGCACTCACCCTTTCTTCAGCTTAGCGACTTTATTTCATTCACCAGTTGCGGGGAGGAAAAGGATTCAGGTGTGTGCGCGTCCCAGGACGCGCACACACCTGAATCCTTTTCCTCCCCGCAACTGGTGAATGAAATAAAGTCGCTAAGCTGAAGAAAGGGTGAGTGCTACTACGTTCTTCTCTGTTTGAACTTTAATATTCAGTATATTGCAGAGGTTTTTGGTGGTTGAAGAAATGGAAACAGCTTAGTGGGCTTTTTTCCATGGTTTACACTGAATTTAATGGTAGCTGCATAAACAGTGTATCATCATAAGTTTCCAAATCCTATTAAAGCCAATGGAATTTATGCAAAACACTCATTCAGCTTCCTGGCCACCTCTGGCCTCCACATGCAGGCAGGTCGCGGCCAGGAGGACTTTGTTCTAGAGATAGGTGCAAGTGGGACATATATGCCATAAATGCCCCAGATGGGAACACCACTTTAAGTTCATGCTGTTTTACAAGCCTATGTACAGGTGTAATTTTTATCAGCAAACAATCATCTTTACATGAGTAACACAGATATTCTTGTTTTCTCTCCAGGCATGTAATGGGTGTGGAACAAGCAAATGTGACTGTAGCGGAGTAAAAGGACAAAAGGTAAGTGTGCTGAATGTTGTTTTGATGAAATCCTAGGTAAACAGATGATGTCCATTAGACAATTATTAGAAAACAGAGTTATCTGTATGTTTAGGGAGTCCTTGTTGTAAATAGAAATATACATTGATTATTGTAATATTGTTGTCTTTTGCCTTATGTGAGTACATCCTATTGTGTGTACATTTTATAACATACTGATACCTCTGCTTTCCATCACCTGTCTAATTTACCATTCTATGCCTCTATCCCTATGTGTAAAAATATGCAAAATCTGCAGATACTGTGTTAAGCCATACTTAAAGGAGAGGCCATATAGGTTCTCCAAAACTTGCCTTATGCCATTATCTATTTCCGTTAGGCATTAAAATGCATCAGTCACTCAGGTCTCAGGTTTTCTCATTAGACTTTAGTCACTTACAACCACCACCCTTACAATGTATATACTTACCGATATAAAAAAAATAGCTGTGTTCACACCACATTCAGGCTGGACGTTACTGATATATGTTGGGATACTATCTAAAAAGTATGCCAGCATATACTACTAGTGGTAATACCTGGGATGACCTTGAGTCCATTTGTTAAACATTTACTTTTATTTCCAGGAGCTTTAACCATGGACTACTGTGAGTCCTGCAAAATAGAAGTGAACTGTTCATTTGGTAAATGCACTGAATGTAGTCACCATTTAATTTCACCTGCAGTCACCTAGTGCAGTTACACTGTGCATGTATATGGCAATACCTTTTTTCCAGGATCCCATGATACACTGATGACATGCATTCTCAGGCCATGTTCACACAACGTAAGTAAAGTATTAATCACCGATTTACAATATGGCCGTGATTGATACTTCACTTACATTGTGTTGCAGCTAGAGGGAATCCCGGCTGGAGTGTATACACATAGTATACACTCCGGCCACGCTCGCTAGTGGCCCCGCAAAAAAACTGTCAGTTCACACAATGGAGCTTGTGGCTCCGCTCGCACGCTCCATTGTGAGCAGCGGGGAATTTGGATGTGTCCGAATTCAGCAAAAGTGAAGATCATCTGGCCGGTACTGCAGTACCGTACCAGCTGGGATGATCTTCTCTGACTCCGGCCGTTCTGTGACCCAGCCGGGTCACAGAACGGCTGGTGTCTTACACCATGTGAACATGGCCTAAATGTGATGTGAACTCAGCCCTGGTTAATCAAATTTTCTTCTATTATAAGGCAATCCAGGAAATTGAGTGATATATTTCCTTTTTGTGAAGAAGACTTTTACACATGTATATTTAAGATACTACTTAAAGGCAAAATACATTTTTAGGGTGCCTTCACACGTACTGTATCGCTGCGTTTTTGCTGCGTTTATGGTGCGTTTTTGGTGCGTTTTTTACATGCGCATTTTGATTTTCACATGATTTTCATGTGAAAATCAAAACTTGCATGTAAAAATCGCACCAAAAACGCAGCGATAAAAACTCGATAAAAAACGCAGCGTCAAAAACGCAGCGATACGGTACGTGTGAAGCTACCCTTAGTATGTTATGACATATACAAAGTTGGACAAAATCTTAATATACACTAATTATGGGAAATGCATATATAGTGCTAATTCCCTGTACACACCATGCTAGCGGCGCCTCCTGCAGCAGCTCCTGGACCTCCAAGCTCCTCTGTTATGCGATTGCACAAGCTTGCAGGGCTGCCGCTCTCTGACGATACCGATCCACCTCCTGCAGGTGTCGGCATACAGGGGCTCCTCTTTACCTGCTCCTGCTGCATTAACCCCTTCCTGCCCAGTAGCATCACCAAATGTCCTCCATGTCCCTCTAGCACCTCTCCAGCCATAAATGTCTTTGATATGCTGCCATCCCCTGCTACCTCTTATTTTTACATGTAATGTCATTCAATTTCTATACTATACTGCGCCCCTGCTGGACATATTAGGTATATGGGGGTTGTAATGTCACTTTTTTTTTTTTTTTTTTTAGAAAATAAAGCCAATCTTATCTACAAAATTTTGGGAAATAGCACTATATGGGCATTTCCCATAATTGGTGTATACTAGGATTTTGTCTAACTTTGCTTATGTAATAACATTAAAAATTAATTTTGGCCCAAGTTCTCCTTTAAGTATGACATGAGTTTTGAGAATGTTTAGCATTCTAATGACTGTATTGAAAAGTTACCTTTGTTACCACTAGAGGGCCTGTTATCTCATTGTCATCAATAATTTTTTTTCAGTTGTACAACTGAGATGACCCAGTTGCTTGTTAACATGGGAAAGCAGTGTAAGAAGATAGTGGCATGACATCACAGCATGTAGAGTACTGATGCAACAAGACCATGAAATTCATTACAGTAGAAAAATTCATTACATGGTAGAAAAGCTGAAAATAGCTGTTTCAGTATTTTTGGGCAGCTGTAAAATTCGAGGGCACCTGTGAGTCATAAAAACGATAGTGAAAGAGTATATGACCCACTGCATATGTTCACTAACATGCCTACATGGCTACTCACAGTTGGTTATAACCACTGACCCCAGTGCTGCTGGTAAATCATTTTAATTTAACATTTTTGTCGTCATAAAGTTGATTTCAAGTTAAAAAATTCCCAAAATATGGAATTCTATGAGTGATAATACAAACGGCTAATCCTGGCAGCTGGCTGGTTGAGATCATACAATGCATTTTTCATATCAGTATTACAGCTGCATGTTATCCCAGAAGACTTGAGAGATGTTTTGGCATCCCGCAGCACATTAATACCAGTCTGGACAGCTAATTTGTCATAGATTATTCTGCTGGCTACAGATTACATCCTCTAGGTACTTATTGGATTTACAACAATTAAATGCAACCATAGTCAACTGCTCTGTTGAATATAGCTGTATATGTACACCATGGACTTTTTATTGCAGTCAATGACAGACATACTTAACTGGATATTCATATGGTTGCATATGTCAGGCTTAATAGGACCATTTTAAACAGTCCCTCTAAGGGCAAACACCAAAAATAGTGTGACCCTAGCCTCAGACAATAGCACAAAGCTTAATTTATACTCTTGATAAAATCCAGACAAGGGTGTATCCACAGATATTTCTTTGTACAGATCCCATTGTGTAATTGACCTATTAAGGGTGCTAAAGGGTGCTTATTTTGCTTCATTGTTTGCCTTCTTTCTCACAATACAGATAATGACACATTTGTGCATTATTAGGCCTGTGGTACACCACAACTCCTAGTGGAACTACTGATTGGTTTTAATAATTGAGTGACAGCTGCAGTCCCCAAGAGTCTACACAACACCATGGATTCTTTACGTCTGCAGCTGTCACTTCATGGTTACAATCAATTTGTAAATCTCAGTGTAACTCAACCCTGCGTTTGCATCTCCAAAGGGTTTAGTCATTGTACTGTACATAAAGGGTTACTATAGTATCACTAAATAGAATGTATTTGCCATATAGTAAAACATTTATAAAATTTTCCAATAAACGTTCTCTATCAGTTCTTTGTGTCATTCAAGATGACAAGGTGTATGGCTTGTTAGCATTACTTTATAGTTACCACAGCTGTGAACCAGTCCATCTTGTGAAAATAAAAGTTCCCATTAAATTGTACAACTATTTGTAATACAATGAATAGGCTATGAATATGCTTAGATTAGAATATGCATTGGTACTTGGTAGTGACATGTTATGTAACCTTGCATATTGCAATAAATGCATTGTCTACTCTCTACTGTCTTTTTCAGGGAGCAAAGACTTTGCAGGTTTTTTTTTGTCAGCAGTACACACATGGCACTCCCTTCCCTACTTGTCTGACCAATCACAGCACAGCACATACTCCTCTGTGATATGCCATGACATAATGCTGTTGGAAGTGCACTGATCCTCTGGAGAACAGACTCAGTGTGCAGGCACACAATCTCTATCTCTTTCCTATTCTGCAACACAGACTAGTAGCTAGGTCTCACCTCCACTGTAATCCATCTTGGTGTTACTAGAGATGTTTTAAACCTAACAACAGGCAGTAAACAGCAGTGTGCATAGAAAGAAGACCCCTAACCGCCAAGACTTTAGAGATATTTTCCAGATGTAAGGACCTTTTTGGGGGAAATTAAGTCATTTACAGAAATTTAAGGAATTACTTGGAGGAAAGTTGTTTGATACAACAGGGACCTTTTAACTTATTCTCATAAGTATAGAGCCATTACAAAGAGGATAGTGGAGGAGCCGGCGTACTGATTTAACTGCATGTTGTAATGCTTGAATTGAGGACTTAACAGTAGTACCCCATAAGCTCATTTTCATTGAGGCACCTTTCTGCCAAGGGGCTGTCTAAACTTCCCCTTTAAAAAGTTGTTATTCTGTGTAAAGGAATATCGACTTTGGGAACATGGGAAATCAGGAAACACATAATAATAGGAGGTTTAGTTAACAAAATGGGTTACTGAATAGATACTGAATAGATACTGAATGTACATAAAGGGGGAAGGAACTTCTTCCTCAGACTCCCTTCTCCTGTATCTTGAATAGCAGTTCATAAAGTACTGCATGCCTCGTTCCTATTCTCACAGCTGTTTTCACATTACCACTGTCTGGCCTGAGTATTTGTTATGAATAGTGGTACCACTCAGTTAGGAAAGAGACGGGGAAGACACAAACACTGTACCCTGCACTTGTCCCCACCCACTGTCCCTGCCTACTTGCCACTATCAGTCCTAGGCAGCTACGGACAACGACAGAGAAAGTCCCTAACTTAGTTAAGTGCAAACAAGTAGGGATGGTCGAACAGGCTGAGGTCACAAGTACCAGGCAGCAAAGGTACAAGACAAGATTCAGAATAGTTAGTAACAAAGCCAAAGTAACAACCAGAGGACAGCAGAGGTACCAAATCAGAAACAAACGGAATAGTCGGGTCACTTAGCCAAAAGGTCAGGGAAGGCGGAAAACCAGGATAGTCAGGGTACAGATGCAAGGGTCAGAAAAGCCAGGGAAAAGCACAGAAGAAATACAGGAACGCTTAGCTGCTAGGGAAAACTAGACTCAATAGCCAGCAAAGGGTTAAGACACTGGAGATGCTTTATTCGAGGTCAGGGTTTAGGTCTAGGACGTGATTGGAGGAACTAAAAGTCAATTACTACATAGTTTAAGGCTGGATTCACATGTATTGTGTTTGCCCCATGAACCACAGACATTACGGATGGTGAATCCCTGTACTGGAGTGTTTTTCCGCCCGGCATGATGTATCTGTGGGTCCCAGCTCCACTGGGAGGTGTGACCAGTCACTTGCCAGATGGTCCTGCGTGACTTCACTGGTGTAGTGGGTGGTCGAGATATAGCCCAGACAGTTATGTTGTTTTTAAATCAGTGCCGGTTGGGCACACAGGTATGATGGCACACCTGCTTTTATCTTAAGTAGGCTGGCTATAACTTTTCCCCTTGTGGTCAATAACTGGGCTCTTTGGGGGTCCCTTGGGTACTTATCACGGTGATCTGGAGTGGAGTTGTGACCCACCCGGACTACTGGTACTGCCACCCACAGAAAGGGGAGATGACCCAAGGAAGATGCAATGGCTTTGTAGGTGCTTTCAAAAGAATCATGGAGTCCCATTAAAATAAATAAACAACTCTTTTTTACTGCCAAAATATTTGATACAGTGGTACACAAGGAGTTCAGCTTGATAAGTTACTTTAGACTGTGGAGACAGGATCTAGGCTGAGAGCTGAGAAAGTATACAGTCGTGCTGACTGAGTTGCGTGCTTAGAGGTAGAAGTAGTTCAGAGGAATAGAGAGGAGGATGTCGAGAGAGTCCCAACCTGAAGTAGTACTGTGCTCTGCCGGAAAAGTCTTTGGTCTTTGCACTACGTATTGCCCACCAGTGTCGGGCGACCTGTCCTAGAGGGTGACACAAGCCCCTGACCTTGTTACCTGGGATGAGCAGAATTTTCTGATGACTCCCGCGCTGTGAGATAGAGTACATAATCTTCTAGCAACTTGGCTTTATCCTGATCAGTTCCTCTATCTTCAGGATACTTCCTGCACTGTTAGGCTATGTTCACACTACGTAAAAGTACGTCCGTCTATGCCGTCGGAAACAACGGCCGTACTGTGTACAGAGTGGAACACTGCCTATTCTTCTATGGGATCCCAGCCCTGATGTTCTTTGCAGAGACCGGACGGTCTTTTACGTAGTGTGAACATAGCCTTAGATTGGTTCTCGGCGTGGGCTGGAATGCTCCCTGACTTGTCCTCTCTAAGTGTGCGTTCAGCACTGCATAGTGTGTAGAAGTGCTGCTTTCAAAAGAGAGTGCTCTCTGGTCTGGGTGAGAAGAAAGTGCAATGAAAAGAGAAGGATAGAGATAGGCAGAAGAGAAAAGGAGCTCTCATTTTTGCACAGATCACAGAACAAATAACCCTTTAGACACCACAGCTGTGCAATACTTAGGCATACAGTTTACATACTAGCGACATCTAGTGGCAAAACTTAAAGGGAACCTGTCACCCCCGTGCCTGTCACCCCAATCTCTGTCACCAGACCGTATCAAAAAGCGGGACCCGGCGCGATCAGGTAAGTATAGGGGGCCCTAGCGGGGGGGGGGGGGGGGGGGGGTCGGGAGCCTGTCACCCCGGCACGGGGGTTGACAGGTCCTCTTTAAGCAATACTTCACCATCACTAACACTTTAAAGTACAGGCTTTTGCGAGAGGTGTAAGACATGTAACACCCATGGTGGGGCACCACATATCAGTATCATGCCGGGAGCAGGGAAACTGTTTGAATCTCTACAACATTGTAGTGACACAGTCCCATGTTGTGACTGTCAATCACCACATAACAATTGCTGGAAGACAGTGTTTAGACAAATGCAAATAAAACTCAGAATATGTGCAGATCCATGGCCAAAGCGCAGCCTCGGTCATTCCTTACGAACCGAGGACTGCGCTAAGATCCTAACAGGTACAGTCATTATAGTATTGGTCTCATGACCCAAATACTGTACCAGTTTTCAGGTTCAGCCTGTAAACAAAAGTACAGTGGTACCTTGGTTTAAGAATAACTTGGATTAAGAGCGTTTTGGTTTAAGAGCTCACAGTTTTTTGAAATTGTGACTTGGTTAAAGAGCATTGTTTTGTTTTAAGATCTCCCTGTACTGGGTGGGAGTGGGGGAGGGGAAAGGTCTGCATAGTGGGGTCTACAGCACTGTACTCAGACCCAGGAAGTCTCCCTCACCTTCCAAATCTTAGCAGATCCACTTCGGACTGGGGCTAACATCAGGACTGTGGAGGTGTTCATCAGGACTGTGGAGGTAATCTCTTCATACCTCCCTGGACAGAGAGTGCTGCTAAACTGTGCTCACTCAACACCCTGCTCATTCCTTCCTGCTCCCTACAGTCTCTGTCAGCCCTTGTGGTTCCCATTCTCGCCATTATGGGGATCTGCAGCTCCATCCTGTATCTACAAACAGCAGTTGTTTTTCAGGTTTATGCACTTACTGTACATTATACTCCACATGCTGATTGCTATACTGTACGGTAACTTGACATAATCAGCTATTTCTAAATGTTTGTTTCATTTGTTTTACATGTTATTCAGAATAAAAAATCATTATTTTTGGGGTGTGGAACCATTTGTCTGCACTTCTATGATTTCTTATGGGAAGGTTTGCTATGGTTTAAAAGTGGATTTGGATTACAAGCACGGTTTTGGAAGGAATTATGCTCGTAATCCAAGGCACCACTGTATTCTTATTCACTGACAGCAAACATAAATCTTGGCACTGGCAAGGAACTGAAACACAAAGAATTTTAGAAATTTTTATAACTTTTTGTTATTGTTTCCTTTAAAAATAGAAGAATAATATATTAACATATTGTGCTATAGTAAGTGTTAATTTAATGTTCAGCTAGCTTTCCTTTTGATCGTAACATACTAGTTGGCAGTTTCCTTTTGGGCATTTCCTTAATTTCTTTTATTTACTGTGTTGTTTTATTCTGGGGTGGACAATTCAAGTGATTATCCAGATGCAAGAGTTATTTAAAGGAAGAACAATACATAGAATCTTTTCCTGGTGTTTTGTCCTTACTGTTCAGTGAGTCATCTAACATACACAATATCCCATATAACTGAGGAAACTACAAAAACATGTGGCAGCTAATCATTCTACCAGAACAGATATTTTTATTTTGTCATTTTAAGATACATCCTCTTCTTTTTTGTGTGGTATGCAGACAGTACATTATAATGATAAATGTAACAAGTAGAATGGTGTCCCAGCAAATAAGAAGTCAGAGAGATCTAAGGACAGACATAGCTACAATAATACACTCAGGCATTTTTGCTAATTTTCCTATTCAGTATATAAAACATAAGATAAAAAAAAATGTGTGTGGTCCTAGCCTTAAAGGGGTATTCGCCCAAATCTTTTTCACACCTTATTGGTCAAAGCAAGTTATGTGTTTTGAGTGGTTTTGGTGCTTTTTTGCTTTCTCACCCCCTTTGGATGCAAAAAAAAGAGCTAAACAGAGTCCACTTCGTCCCTGCTCCTTTCTTTTTGCCCCCACCCTTGGTGTCAGGGATCACATGTCCCCTGCCTCTTCAATGAGCTGGGTTAGCGATTATAACCCTTCCCACTGAAGAGATGGATGACAGTCTTTCCCAGGCAAACAGCCCTCCTGCACAGCTCTACCGGCACCCCTTCTCCACCCCTTTCCAGGGCCACAGCTTCCCTTACCCCGCCAGCATAACCCCACCCCCATACATATCTTACTCTGCCGACCCCCCCCCCCCCCCCCCCCGCATACATATTTTATCCCTCCCGCAATCCCCCCCCCCCCCACAGTGGCATGCATACATTCTCTTCTCCGCTGGCTCAATCTGCATACGCCCCCTTAACTGTGGCATATAGCTATGTCAGATAAATCAGTGCTGGCCCACTCTGTTAGTCCACTGTCAATCCCTCCACTCTCGGAGCATACAGCTGTCAGCCCGGTCCCGTGAACCTGCTGTTCTTCCACATCATAAGCTCTGTGACCTAATATATATGTGGTGTGGACGGAGAGCAGCTTGCTGGGACCTATAGTTCTACACAATATATCAGGTTACAGAGCTTCTGTAGAATTACAGGTCTCAGCAAGCTGCTGTCTGTCCACATCACAATATATCAGGTCACAGAAATTCTCATGTAAATGGATAGCAGCTTGCTGGGATCTGTAGTTCTACAGAAGCTCTGTAACCTGATATATATGTGTATATATTGTGATATATTGTGATGTGGACGGATAACGATGGATAGCAGCTAGCTGAGACCTGTAGCTCTACAGAAGTTTTATGATCTTATATACTGTGTAGAACTACAGGTCCCAGCAAGCAGCCATCTGTCCACATTACAATATATGGTCACAGAGCTTCTGTAGAACTACAGGTCCCAGCAAGCAGCAGTCAGGGAGATGCATTCTGGGAAATGTTCTTGGATATAGATCGTCTATTAGAAAAACTTTAACTCAGGGACGGTAGCAGCTAGAAACACGGAAGACGGCTCAAAATACTCATTTAATTATTAGTTCTTGGGGGTACTACCCCTTTAAATGATGGTTTATTAAATGAGGACTGTAGTATAGCCCCAGACCCCTAATACAACTATATGCATAAGCCTTGATAAGAGCATGGCAAGGCATATAAGATACTCAGATCCGAAAAATGCCTTAGAATTTCTTTCCAGACAGTGGTTTGCTACATTGCATATTAATTTTTTTTTCCATTTTAGCCCCTTGATGGTCTGCCGGAGGACTTAAAACATTTAGCGGGTTAAGTGATTCAACTAAAATTATATATAAACGCATTAGAACAGATATTGCGTAGATGCAGGAAAGGAGAGCTGACTGTCAGGGACAGCTGGACCCTCTAGAGATAACAAAGATGCTTTATTACCATTTCTGCTTTCCTGATGTCTGTATAAACACTGATCAATGAGCACTGTGTACACAGCCAGCCGGACATTTGCCTTCCTGCTTCCTGTCTTGGCAATCATGTGATTGCTGTAGAATCTACTGGGTCTTAGCAGATGCAGATCAGCTCAGCAGTGAGTGTTGGGGATTGTATTTTCATGTAACTGGGGCTAATATGTTGGACCCCATCAACAGGGGAAATCAGCAATAAAAAGTTCTGTAGTGTTAAAATGTCCCCAAAAGGTATGTTATGACCATAAGGTCATAAGGCCACACAATATGTAAAAAAATATGCAAACATATTAAAACAAAATAAAATAGGTAAATAACACAAACTCAATAAACCCCAACAACAGAACCACAGCTTCTGGACCCATTCCCTATATAGATCCCTATGTGTGAAGGAACATAACAGAAAGAGAACACAACTTAGAAAAGTATTTTAGTGGCACTTTGAGGTATGCATAAAAGTTATAATAAAAAAGGAATTTATTTCAGTTTTACTTATACAGATTCCTTAAAATCACAAAAAAACATAGTTTACTAACATAAAGATGACATAAAAAAATCCCTATATAATACAGAAAAAACACAAACAAAAACCTTTATCTTGTAATCTCTCTTATCTTGTTATCTGTTCATAGAGGTAACAAAATCATATAACACAGTAAGAAATCCACATAATACAGAGTTGTAATTATATTAGCCAGCAAGACAGTGATGCAAAAAGCTAAAAATATAGATATACAGTGGTACCTTAGTTTAAGAGTAACTTGGATTGAGAGTGCTTTGGTTTAAGAGCTCACAGTTTTTCAAAATTGTGATTTGGTTTAAGAGCATTGCTTTGGTTTAAAGGGAACCAATCAGCCAATATACAGATCCTGCACCAGCCGCGGCATGTGCCATCTCTTCATAGCTGTAACCCCTCTCTCCATGGACAGAGAGTGCTGCATTTATGTGCCCACATCTGCCCTGCTCATTCCTTCATGCCCCCTGCAGTCTCTGTCAGTCCTTGTGTTTCCCATCCTCTCCATTCCTGCTATACTGTGCCTGCACTTACACTCCGCTATGATGTGCCAGCACTCACACTCAGCTATACACACTGCTGCTATAATGTGCCAGCACTCACACTCAGCTAGACACACTGCTGCTATAATGTGCCAGCACTCACACTCAGCCATTTACACTGCTGTATAGAAAAGTTTCTGTCACTGTCCTCCTTCACAGCTCTGTGATTCTCATTTCCTGATTGGTCCATGCTGAACACACCCACACCCACAGAGAAGCAGGGTTGTGTGGTCACATGACAGCAATGTCCCCATTGCTGTCATGTGACCACACAGCCCTGCTTCTCTATTCTAGCCTGTTGTACTACACTACTGCATTATGGGGATCTGCACCTCCAACTTCTATCTACAAACTGCTGCTGCTTTTCAGGTTTATGCTCTTACTATACATTATACTCCACATGCTGATTGCTATACTGTACAGTAACCTATAATATGCCATTCAGTTGTTTCTAAATGTTTGTTTCATTTGTTTTACTTGTTATTCAGAATATAAAATCATTATTTTTGGGGTGTGGGACCGATTGTTGGCATTTCATTGATTTACAAGCACAGTCCCGGAACGAATTATGCTCGTAATCCAAGGAACCACTATATATATATATATATATATATATATATATATATATATATATAGAGAGAGAGAGAGAGAGAGAGAGAGAGAGAGAGAGAGAGAGAGAGAGAGAGAGAGAGATGAGCGAACCGGGCTCGGGTTCGAATCCATCTGAACCCGATCGTTCAGCGTTTTTTTTTTTTTTTTACAATGTGTGCACAGACTTTTCATAGATTGTATTGTATGCCTATGTTTCTATGTCTATACAACCATACTTGTCTTTTATTTTATTCTCTGCAAACATAACCTAGACCTGAGTACAGTATGGTGGAGGAGTCAATGTACTTCTTTCCTCACACTGCACTTTCCAGGTCATTTCCCCTATACCCTTAATCCTTTTGAGGCCCATTCCACAAGACTCTTCCAGTCAATTATCACCCCTCACCACCACCACCGCCAGCCCCAGTTCACCTGGACTTTTTGTTTTTTTTACCGCTTTACTACCTGGCTTTCCTACTTTATATCTACTGATATTCCTGCTCTAGGTGATTTTAACATCCCCATTGAAAACACAATCTACTGTACTTTTCAGCTTCTTAGTATGTTTTTCTATTTTCCTTCCTTTGGCCTCTTCTCAGCTTTCTGACTCTCTTAAACAAAAGGGTGGGAATACCCATGATCAGTTTGCTCTAGACTTTGCTCTGTTTCTAACTTTTTTAACTCTTCTCCGAGCTCTCACACCACAACCTTCTTTCCTTCTCCATTACAAATTCTGACCCTCACAACAATATTACCACACAACAATTCTTAGACACTGTACAGTCATCACTAACTCCACTTATCTCTTCCCTCTCAGGCCTAATCTGTCTGCCAAACACTACCATAACACCCTCAAAATCACCCTTGACACATTGGCAGACTCGGAGCATAATATGTTGGCACTATATAAAAAATATTATTATTCTAGCCTAAAATTGATCAGCCAGTAAAGAGAGGTTTGGTGTGAAGAAAATGCTAATAGTTCTAAAGGGATATTTTATTTGCTTCCCTCTGCTGATTCCAAGTCTTACATGCCCTCTTGTGGTCAAATATTACAAGACACCATTTATCAGATTTAGTTTACAGTATACCTTTTGTAATATGAAATGAAACATTTTGTGCTGGTAGTAGGTATACGCTCTGCATTATAACATTGGCAAATTATTGGACGTGTTTTTGAATTCTTCTTTTATTTAATAGCGCCACATCATTTACAATTAGCTGATGTTCAGACTGCACTACATGTGCTGCAAGCCAAGTATCTAACGTCATAACTTTTCTATTCCCTTTGCAAGGGTGAACGAGGATTACCTGGTCTGCCTGGCATTATTGGCTTTCCTGGGCTTCAAGGACCAGAGGGACCACCTGGACCATTGGGACAGAAAGTAAGTTACATATTTGATAATCTACATCAAGTCTCTTAACTATATACAAGTACTACATGTCACATGTTTTGTATTTCAGGGTGACACAGGTGAACCAGGACTCCCAGGCACGAAAGGAAACAGAGTAAGTTCTGTTTAAAATTATAATCACATAGCTATTACATAAACTATTACATATCAGATATATCAGTTTTAGTGATATACAATACAATTACAGTGTAATTTGGGCCTTAGATCATTCATTACATAACATCCTTAGATACTTTGCAAGAGAATCAAAAGTAAAAAAAATAACATAAAAACCTGTCTGATCCGATCTGGTGGCAGTTAGTGCATCATGGCTGCCATCTCTATGCGGTAGTGCCAGTAGTATCGCCACTGACAGCTGAGGCCACTGATTGGCTGCACCGGTCACAAGTCATATAGAAAAACAGGGCACTCGCTGGAATTACTGCCCTGTATCCCTGTGGGATCAGAGGGATAAGTACAGGGTTTTATTTTATTTTCAGTTTTTACAGGATGCATAATGCCTTAAAAAGATAGCATCTAGATCTGTATTTACCAACAGGGTTTTTTGAGCACCAATCTGGGGTTGTGCAAGGATTCCTAACACTTTTACAATAAGCAAACTGATTATAGCCTGGTTAAAGAAGCTTAGCTTTGGATTAATTTTAATCATATAAATGGAATTAGAAGTAATACTAATGCTTCTTGGTATTGCTGTTACCTACTCGATATGGTGTCACCTGGTGGTCTTTTGTATTCTCCATAGAACCTTCTCCTTATCTATACACTGCAGGTTGTAGGTTGGTAGGCTGAGCCCTACCAAGATCACCTAGTATTTAATACAAAAATGACTAGCGCTCCATAGTGTAGAAATCAGGCAGGGCATCAGGAAAGAGAGAAAATGGATATTCTCAACTGATGGTATTGTTAAAATACAAGGCACAACACTCAACCACAGCAGGTATATGAACCGCAGCCACTTCCAGGCAACCACAACGGAATCGTAACAGCAACAAAAATCCTCCACTCCACAACTGGGTCCAAAGGATCTTACACTTGAGAAATCGATCAGTGCGATCCTAAAATGCGTTGTGACTAGAGAGAGCGAACCGGGTTCGGGTTCGAGTCCATCCGAACCCGAACAATCGGCATTTGATTAGCTTGGGCTGCTGAACTTGGATAAAGCTCTAAGGTTGTCTGGAAAACATGGGTACAGCCAATGACTATATCCACAATTTCCACATAGCCTTAGTGCTTTATCCAACTTCAGCAGCCACCGCTAATCAAATGCCCAAAGTTCGGGTTCGGATGGACTCTAGCATGCTCCAGGTTCGCTCATCTCTAATTGTGACATTTTTAAATACATTTTTAGTACTTTATTTTGCCATGCTTTTTTGCCTGGACCTGCACCTGTTGGCCCAGTTGTTGAGTGAAGGATCTTTGTTGCATCTAGTATATAGTCAGGGGGATGTTTACTGCTATTTATAAGGCTTTCCGACACAGGAATTGTTTTAATAATTTCAGTTAATAAATTGTAAAGATTTGCTAACAGAAAAACTAAATCACAGAATTACTCTCCTTAAGAAATGTGTCATTTCTATTAGAATGGCTTAATGGCATTGTTATGGAGAAGGTTTGGTCCACTGTAGTATCAGCAGAAAGGTTCCTCTGCTTGCTAGCAGTACGGCCTGTGTCATTTATTTCCTCTTTCTCACTCTTCCTCGTTACAATTCCTTCTCTGTCTAAGGAATTGTACTGAATACTACCGTGTTATTCATGGATGCAATCTGCTATGATGTGCATTTTACATTCAGAGTGGTTTGCATTGTACAACAATTCAATCAAAAAAGTCATTGTTTTTTCCTTTCATTCAATTCAGGGTCCACCCGGATCTGCTGGATTTCCAGGAAACCCTGGCCTCCCTGTATGTATTACTGTAGTTTTCTTTGTATTTTGCACAAATACCTCATCACATTTGAAAATAGAATTTTAATCTATTGCATTACTTGTATTTTTAAAGGGCATACCTGGTCAAGATGGCCCACCAGGCCCACCTGGTATTCCAGGATGCAACGGTACAAAGGTAAATGATATAACATACTTTTCATTGTTCTTATTTAAATATTATCTAATATTGATTAAATTAATATAGGCTTTTCTATTGTTATTAGGGTGAAAGAGGACCATTGGGGCCACCTGGGCTTCCGGGCTTAATAGGGTATCCAGTAAGTAGATAAAATACTATTATAGATTAAGCAGATGTATGGAAAAAAACACAGTATCAGTTTGGTAGTAAGATGGTACTTTCATGGTTCCTTGTGTAGATTTATGGAAGGACTATATTATATCATACCATTCACTGTACCTAGTTCTCTAATTATTATTATAAACTGTGATAGCTATGATATACAAATTTTCTTACAAAAGTATACAGTGGTCCCTCAACTTACAATGGCTTCAGGTTAGAATATTTTCAACATACATTGCTCCTTTCTAGACCATCGTAAATTGAGACCAGACTCAACATGCAATGCCACAAACAGTCAGGGTCTGCGGCACATGTAAATAGCCAAATGATTGACCAATAAAAGTGTTTTTTAGTGGTAAAACCCCAGTATTAGTGAAGTGCCTGCACTAATAGACTAGTAACCCCTCGCTACAGTACTGTGTTGTCCTGTATTGCTCTTCACCTGTGCCTGGATGAGCTGCTCCTTTGGGCACCAGGTGAGGGCAGCTTCATTTTTCTGGGGCCCTGTGTGGTCTTTAAAAGACCCTGAAAATGATCCAAACCTCTACATAGAAAGTAGTTTACAGTCTCCAGTAGCTTATTCTGACTGATTTATATAAGGACTTGCTTTATCTATATTAGTTATCTGCTTATTTTCGTTTATCTTAATTTTTCAAATTTTGGGATGATATTATGAGGACTTTAAAAGCAATTACCAGTTTCCCCATAGAGCTTTGGTCTCAGAGTACAAGAGTTCCAACAATGGCTGTTCTGGAATCAATTTATATTCTAACGTGAGGGACCGCTGTATTTCGCTACTATAACAAAGAAACTATTTTTATCATATGATGTCATTGATTAAGAATTATATAAAGATTGCTGTTCATCTTGCATAGAGTGAACAAAATTTTCTAAAGCTTTATAACTGGACTTTTTTTTTTGCACATATTTTCTGATTTCACAGCTTTAGAAGTAGTAACATTCTACCTAACAGTATTGACAGCGTAAGCAAACTAAGGCTTTATGCCAGTTTCTGCTCACTCGTAAATCATGATAATATTGCAACATTACAAGGTTGGCCACAAGGCTTGTGACTGCAAAAAATGCTACTGGTGAAAAGCAGTATTTCTTATGACTCAATAAGTCATTGTTAATACGGTTCCTTCTTAGTTCACTACATGTTACATTTTGCTGTCTGTTTATCGTATCCATTTAAAGGACAAAAAGGGATGGTGAAAACGGATGGTGTTGTATGCCATCCTGTATAATTAGTTTTTCTATTGACTTACATTATAAAAAAAAAGCAGATGGAAACTGATCAGTTTTTTAAAGAAATTTTTCAATGTACACCACGTTTTTCTGTATGTATGTTCTGTATGTACTAAAACAAATAAAAAGGATGCAAAAACACAGTGTGACCTAGCCTAAGTGTATTTGTGTTCTGCAATAAATGCGTGTTCCCATGCTATTTTAGGCTATGTTCACACACTGTAATGAATTCAGAAAACTACGGCCATGGTGGTCATTGAGCACAATGGACATAGGTTTCCGAATTCATTGATTTCTATTGATTTAAATAGAACAACAGCTGTTGTATTACAATGTATAAATGTAACGCTAGTGTATGACTAATTTTGTTATTATTATGTTATTTTAGGGTCCCCCAGGTATACCAGGAATGAAGGTATGTACTGTAGTAATGATGAAGATTTCAATGAAATAGTTTTGCCACCTGGAATATTTAAATCCTACAACCAAAAAAGGTGCTGGACAATATTCTTAAATTATTAAATCAAATCAAAGCTTTATTGTTACATACAAAAAACATGTTTTAAAACCATACTAAAAAAAGGGGGAAGCATAAAATGATACAGTACATTTATTGGATGGCTTACAGGGCAAAAAATAGATGAATAATGTATGCTCTATATACTAAATTAAGTTGATGGTATAGCACTCAGTCTCAGGAGGTATAAAAGTGCACAAATGCAAGTAAACAAGGAACTCCAACGGTGCTTAAATAAGCTAAATATCTAGATGTATATACTGCAAGTGCAAGTTTAGAACAAAGTAATATAAACAAAGTAAGGTAATAAAAAGATGTGTAAAAAAATATATACAAAGAGGTGTATACTTGAACCTCCGGGTATGAATGTATTTTGCCTGGTAAGACCACTCACCCAGCGCTGTGTTTCGCTATACAAGCTTTGTCAAGACCCTTGACAAAGGGTTGGGTGAGAGATTTGATAGGAATTAGGCAATACTGTAGTGTATACTGCAAGCCAGGACATGTAGGATTATATATGGGTCATAATGTAAAGCACAGGTGTCAAACTTCGGCCCTCCAGCTGTTACAAAACCACAATTCCCATCATGCCTGGACAGCCAAACCTAAATCTTTGGCTGTCCAGCCAGGATGGGAATTGTAGTTTTGCAACTATATAACAGCGTGTATGGGAGAATTGTTAAGAAGGCAGGGATGCCCTATACGTATCATAGGCAATTGTTGTCTGGTGGAGTTCTGAGTTCTAAATGAAGAACGAAGTGGTATGGCTCATGCACATGGATCCTGTACCCAAAAAGGAGACAACAATATAGTATCAAAATATGTATCATAGTATCAAAAACATAAGCTTGTATATTCTGGGGTTTAATGCAGATTTATAGGGACTGTATCACATGAATGTCTTCTGCTGGAAAGGAACTGGCGCAGCTGAATGTCACCAGGTTAGTTTGCCAGCAGTTTAATATTTGGTACTTTGGCTGCAGCTATATCCATGAAGCAAAGTCCATTCATACAACATCAGTTAACAAGGTCCGGGGTGACGTAATAACCATGGGGGGCTCGGTTCACACGTTGTAAGAGTGCGGCTGTATTTGCGGCTGTAATTGTGCGGCGGTATTTTTGGTGGTTCGTGTGTATGCTTGGAAGTATAGGATATGCGGCTGCACAGTGCACACTATCTCTGAATCTACGGCCCTATCGTAAACGGACCCGTAAAAAATGAACAAGACCATTGTTTGCGGCTGAACATGCGGCCGATGATTTACAGGCGGTCCGTACGGAGTACTTCAAAAATAGCCGGCAATGATGCCGAATGCCGATGCCTCTAATAGTTAATATATTAAATTAATCAAACACATTTTCTTTGTAATCAAGACACTTTCGTTGATCAATAATTTATTTCTAACGAATCCATCATTTTGCAATTAAATATACTGTTAAAAAAAATAGATATATAAATAAATGTATATTTATCTATATATTTATTTTTTGACAGTATATTGAATTGCACAATGATGGAGTCGTTAGAATTAAATTATTGACCAACGAAACTGAATTTATTTAAACGAAAATGTGTTTTATTAATTAAATATTAATTAGTACAGGAAGCTCTATAAGCCGTTAATTCATATGCCGGCAATAGAGCATTCTGTACTAATCATCACTTTACTTTAATGAAAACATCAAATGTTTCTTCTAATTATGTTATCACAATAGCATTATTAGAAGAAACATTTAGAATTATATGTGCGCTCAGCTGATTGGCTGTTCGGCTGAGTGCACATATAATGAGCCGGTCCGCAGTACAGTGACTTCATTGTGCTGCGGACCAGCGAAGAGGACACATCGGGGTGAGTATAGAGCTCTCCCCACCCCCTCCCCAGCACTGCACCCCTCCCAGCAAGGAAGGGGGGTCACTTAACCCCTTCCTTGCTGGGATGGGTGCAGTCTGACATCAGTCTGGCCCCCAAGGGGTTAAGGGGGATGCAATACATCCTCCCTTAACCCCTTGGGGGCCAGACTGTAAGCAGCGATCTGTAAAGATGCTGCATACTGTAAGGAGCACAACACCGCTCACAATGATGGGTGTTGTGCTCCTGTTTGTGTGTTTTTTGTGTGTTTCTCCCTTTTTGTTTTTCAGATATCGGTATCCTGGGGATTACGTCGGATTCCATTGACTACGTCGATGACCAGAGGTTGTTCTTTGAATTTTTTTTAATAAAATGGTCAATGAGGGGTGTGGGGGTGTTTTTATTTGAATAAAAAAATTTGTAAACTTGTGTCTTGTCTTTATTTCTTTACTTTATAGACTTAGTAGTGGAAGCCGTCTAATAGACGGAATCCATTACTAAGTTGGGGCCTAGTGGTAGCCGGTATAAAATGGCTAACACTAACCCCCTATTATTACCCCAGTACCCAATGCCACCAGGGGTACTGGGAAGAGCCGGGTGCCAGTGGTCCCGAAGCGTCAATATTGGCGCTCCTGGACCGGGCGGCAGCAGGCTGGTAAGATTTAGGCTGGGGAGGGCCTAAACCAATGGCTCTTCCCACCCTGGTGTTACCAGGCTGCTGTCGTTTGGTTTTTAACCCGGCTGGTTATAAAAATAGGGGGGGCCCTATGCGTTTTTTTTTAATTATTTATTTATTTAAAAAAAAACGCATAGGGCCCCCCCTATTTTTATAACCAGCCGGGTTAAAAACCAAACGACAGCAGCCTGGTAACACCAGGGTGGGAAGAGCCATTGTTTTAGGCCCTCCCCAGCCTAAATCTTACCAGCCTGCTGCCGCCCGGTCCAGGAGCGCCAATATTGACGCTCCGGGACCACTGGCACCCGGCTCTTCCCAGTACCCCTGGTGGCATTGGGTACTGGGGTAATAATAAGGGGGTTAGTGTTAGCCATTTTATACTGGCTAACACTAGGCCCCAACTTAGTAATGGATTCCGTCTATTAGACGGCTTCCACTACTAAGTCTATAAAGTAAAGAAATAAAGACAAGACACAAGTTTACAAATTTTTTTATTCAAATAAAAACACCCCCACACCCCTCATTGACCATTTTATTAAAAAAAATTCAAAGAACAACCGCTGGTCATCGACGTAGTCCATGGAATCCGACGTAATCCCCAGGATACCGATATCTGAAAAACAAAAAGGGAGAAACACACAAAAAACACACAAACAGGAGCACAACACCCATCATTGTGAGCGGTGTTGTGCACCTTACAGTATGCAGCATCTTTACAGATCGCTGCTTACAGTCTGGCCCCCAAGGAGTTAAGGGAGGATGTATCGTATCCCCCTTAACCCCCTGGGGGCCAGACTGATGTCAGACTGCACCCATCCCAGCAAGGAAGGGGTTAAGTGACCCCCCTTCCTTGCTGGGAGGGGTGCAGTGCCGGGGAGGGGGTGGGGAGAGCTCTATACTCACCCCGATGTGTCCTCTTCGCTGGTCCGCAGCACAATGAAGTCACTGTACTGCGGACCGGCTTATTATATGTGCGCTCAGCCGAACAGCCAATCAGCTGAGCGCACATATAATTCTAAATGTTTCTTCTAATAATGCTATTGTCATAACATAATTAGAAGAAACATTTGATGTTTTAATTAAAGTAAAGTGATGATTAGTACAGAATGCTCTATTGCCGGCATATGAATTAACGGCTTATAGAGCTTCCTGTACTAATTAATATTTAATTAAGAAAACACATTTTCGTTTAAATAAATACAGTTTCTTTGTTCAATAATTTAATTCTAACGACTCCATCATTGTGCAATTAAATATACTGTCAAAAAATAAATATATATATAAATATACATTTATTTATATATATATTTATTTTAACAGTATATTTAATTGCAAAATGATGGAATCGTTTACATTTAATTATTGAACAATAAAAGGGACTTTATTACAAAGAAAATGTGTTTTATTAATTCAATATATTAACCATGAGAGACATCGGCTATAGTGCAGAGGATCGCAAACCCCGGTAATAGCGATTCATGTAAACTGTGTTCCCTGCTTTCCCAGATGCATCCAGAGGTGTTTGCATCACTTTCTTAACATTTTATTTGTTATCTTTAGTTGAACCAGATTTCCAAGTAAATGACCGTATGTTTTGAGCCGCATGTCTATTTTTTCCCACGGCAGTAGTTTCACCCGCACATTTACAGCCACATAAAAAATACCGCCGCACAGTTACAGCGTGTGAACCCAGCCTAAAGTTGTAATACCCCTTGTAACGTATTACTTTATTTTTATGATACTACAGTAAAGTCTCTTCATGTTACAATCATTTTGGTACAGGTTCCATGCTCAAAGCCCTCCATTTATATGTATTCTAACAAATACTGTATACATTTCGTTTCTCTCCTGTTTATTTCTTGATTTAACATTAACCACAGTTCCATTACCTTACATTGCTTTATTTATTCTAATATCTGTATTTTTTCCAGGGAGATCCCGGAGATGTTATCGGCATGCAGGGGTTAATGATAAAAGGAGAAAAAGGTTTACCTGGAATCAACGGATTGCCAGTAAGTTAAATGTGTATAACAATAGTAACTATAGATGTCTTCTAATTATTATATATACACATCATATAACCTACACTGAATAAAGAAGCATCTTCGATTAAAGCAAGTTGTATGGATTTATACTTGTGTGAACATTATTATACATTGCCATAGTTACTATTTTGTGCATTTTAACTCTGCTCTTTGTATTTATACAGGGTACACCTGGATTGCCTGGTTTTGAAGGTCCACTAGGACCTCCTGGTCCACCAGGACGACCGGTAAGTATCTATTTAACAAAATGAGAGAGATAGATATTTGGGGGGGCAGTCTCCGAAATCTACACCAGTTTGATTATTTTTTTTACAGTGTTTACATTGGGAGATAAATATTAACATTTTATTGATCAGTTTGGAAATGACAATAGCAAATATTTATATATTTTTTATGTTTTAAGCAGAAAAAGGGTACTTAATTTTATATTTTACTTTACTTACATTTCACTTTTACTTTTCTTTATCATTTTACTATGCTCACAAGGGGACTGTATTGTAGTGCAGTGTATTCTGCCTTTCAGTGTTAGGCTGGGTTCACACTACGTATATTTCAGTCAGTATTGTGGTCCTCATATTGCAACCAAAACCAGGAGTGGATTAAAAACACAGAAAGGATTTGTTCACACAATGTTGAAATTGGGTGGATGGCCGCCATATAACAATAAATAACTGCCATTATTTCAATACAACAGCCGTTGTTTTAAAATACCAGCAAATATTTGCCATTAAATGATGGCCATCCACTCAATTTCAACATTGTGTGAACAGATCCTTTCTGTGTATTCAATCCACTCCTGGTTTTGGTTGCAATATGAGGACCACAATACTGACTGAAATATACGTAGTGTGAACGCAGCCTAACACTGACAGGATGCTGCAGGCACAGCACAGTAGTTAGGCACCTATGGCAGGCCCAGAAGCCTTCACAAGGTCCCTGAGTGACAAAGAAACCTTGGTGCTGGAGAATGGCAAACACAGATCCCTTGCATGTACTGGGTTAATCTACTAGAAATGGAGGTTTCTTTGCTCCTGACAGTTGAGCTCCCCTGTTCTCTGCCTGGGAGACTAGTGTAAAAAAAAAGTGGATTAGAATAAGTGTCCTTAATAACCACCATAAGGCTATGTTCACACTACGTAAGAGACCGGCCTTTCCGTTACCCGGCCTGGTCACGGAACAGCCGGTCTCAGAAAAGATCATCCTGGCCGGTACTGCAGTACCGGCCGGATGATCTTTGCAGCCGTGGAGTTCTGATGCAGGCGCATCCGTGCCAGCCCGCATCAGAGCTCCCCACTGCATACTGTGGAGCGTGCGCTGGAGCCGCCCGCTCAATAGTGTGCACTGACAGGGTTTTCTGCGGCCGCTATACATGTCACTTTTCTGCGGCCGGATGGAATCCCGGCCGGAGCATATACTATGTGTATACGCTACAGCCGGGATTCCATTAATTCCCCAAACAACGTATCCTTTGCATAAATCACGGCCGTTGTTGCAAATTGCAACAACGTTCGTGATTTATGCAAAAGATACATTGTGTGAACATGGCCTAAAAATGTATATCAGCCAGGCCCGCTTCTGCCATGAGGCAGAATGAGTATTCAGCCTCAGGCGGCAGATTTTGCGGTCCTGCAGGGGGCGGCATAATCATGCCCGGACTGATAATCTGGCGGACCGGGCAAATGCCCGCTGGGCCGCCCAGATTATCAGTTGTAGGGCCACCTGCCAGGCCCCTCCGGAACATACACTACCGGCCCCACCTCCCTGGAACACCCAGGGGCTGCGGCCGCCGGAGCTCTTCAAGTCCGATCTGCCCCTTTAAAAGCAGGGGGCTATGCTACCACTAGCTGTTCTAACCAGTCCACTGAGCTTCCGGAACAGGTCACCTGATGCATGCCGGCCCTGTAAGCTCACAGCTCCAGCCCCGCGCGTCGCACCTCTCCTGTGGTCCTGTGCGGTCAGCTGTTACATGTATGCCACCAAGCAGGAGACTAGAGAGGTGCGGCGCGCGAGGCTGGAGCTGTGAGCTTAAGGGGCCGGCGTGCATCAGGTGACCTGTCCCGGAAGCTCAGTGGACTGGTTAGAACAGCTAGTGGTAGTGGAGCCCCCTGCTTTTAAAGGGGCAGATCGGCCTTGAAGAGCCCCGGCGGCTGCGGTCCCTGGGTGTTCCAGGGAGGTGGGGGCGCGAGTGGGGCTGGTAGTGTATGTTGGTGGCGGCCGCGGTCCCTGGGTGTTCCAGGGAGGTGGGGGCGCGAGTGGGGCTGGTAGTGTATGTTGGTGTTCAGCTTGCTGCGGGCCCGCGCGCGTGCGGGGGGATGGGGGTGGTGTTGGTTCAGGTGCCAGTGAGGGGGGCGACGGCCTGAGGTTTGCCTCAGGCGGCACAGACCCCAGAATCAGCCCTGATATCAGCAGTCACTAAGGTTAATTTTCCTATATTTATACCAAAGTTATTTTATTATGTAAATAACATGTCTGAAATTCGGCTATTTATATATGGTTAATTTTGGTTTATTTAGCATATTTTCTGTAAGATGTCTTCTATATTGTTCCTATCTCCACCTGATTAAAAGCCACAAGAAATTATTCTTATCATAGCTCTTCAGCCTACTACAAAACACATCTGCACTGTTGTATAATTGTAAACATATACCAACATTGCTATATTTCTGTTTTGTTTCAGGGAGCACCTGGTCCCCCCGGGCAACCAGGACCAAAGGTAGGTGTTTGTTATAACTTAAAGATAGCAGTTAATTTTAGCATTAAAGAGTCTTTAAATGACCTCTATTTTGTACTTTCATAGGGTTCAATGGGTCTAAGCTTCCATGGACCACAGGGTGAAAAGGTGAATATTTTTTTTTCCAGTTCATATCTGTGCGTGCGTATGTGTGTACGAATACTGACTGGGGGACTGGTTCATCCACCTTTGTGCAATTACTTATAAAAATCTAGGACCATACAATCTGTGACAATCTGTAATAAATAGTTCTTCTTGTGAGTCGACCTTGTTGCAGGAAAATCATGGAAAGGCAGTAAAATATTAATTTGTTTATTAACTTGATAATTAATTAAAGGAGTATATCCATATCCACAGGATAAAGGATATTGAGCATATAGCTGGGCCCCCACTGTCCATGACAACAAAGTCCACACCATTAATTTCGGGGAAAATATTTTTCTCTGTTCTCATGGTCAATCGGTGTCCCAGTGGTAAGACACCCACAAATCACGTTGTTATCTGCTATCTCCTCATATGCACTTCAGTGAGCCAAAATGTGGTTCTGATGTATCTGTACACAGACAGACACAGACTAGTCACTACATCTGGATCATCTGATATTAAAATTGATGGAGCTCATGCCTGTCCATGCATGAATATGTTGCTACTCCATTTTGACATTTTGCAGTTGTATCCGTGCCACAAAGGACACAAATGTGATGTGAACCTAGCCTAACAGGTCTGTAGTGGTTGATAATAACCCCATAACCATTAATACCTGGAGGCATTGATTGCTGTCAGTTTACCTCTGTTTCCACCCATGTTCTTTTAGTTTGACTGAATGAAAGTCTTTCTCTCCATAAACTAGTCTTGGGCCAAAACTATTTTTATTGTGTGATATTGTAAAGAATTCAATGGTGTTTTACTCCATGCACAGTTATAATAATGTTCATTTAATGATTGTTCATTGTAAAATCCTGCTAATACTAATTACTAATTACAATCAAACTTAAAGAATACATCTGGTTGGTTACACAACTTCAATGATTTTTTTCCCCCAAGGAAACTCGTCCTTTAATATTTTATATGTAGAGTTTACATTTGCAGCTTTGAGTAAGCTATTTTGAGTATTGATTCATTTTACACTAGGAGGACTACTGTATGTTCATAGTTATCTAATTTCATGCTGATTTTGTGTGTTCTTTTTTTTTTTTTTTTTTGCAGGGGGAACCAGGACCACCTGGACCTCCAGGTCCACAAGGTCCAGCACCTGGTTCAGCACCTGGTTCAGTGTGGTATCGAGAAAAGGTAAGGTACATTTTCTTATAATAAAAATTCTCCACAACAAAACTGGTGTAAGAAAAAAAAAAAAAGATACAAATTTTTTTGCAATGCTTACACATTTTTGGGCAAAGCGCAGAAATGTCTGATATGACATGTTTTAATATTTTTGACTTTTTTTTATGGCAAAAACATTGTTATGCAAGCCTTGATAAATTAACCCCATAATACATTATATTTGCAACTTGTCTGTTCCTTGTGAGAGCTATTTTAGCTAACATTGTCAAGACTTTAGTAAAGAGGTAAAATACTAAATTATATTGAGCCCCCTTAGCATGCTTATGTAGTCATGATTAGTGAGACTTTATTATGAAGGATAAACTGAATTGTCAGGCTGAGGATTTTATTCCATTTAACATTTACCCTCAAGTACAAAATCAGTAAAGAGCTGATTTTTTCAGGCATAGAGGGCCATGTATGTTTGTAAAAAGCATGCCATTGCACGTTGCTTATTGAAATACTATTAGAAAAAGATGAAAATGAGACATTGAAAGCCATATTATGATACTATATAATTTCTACAATTTACTATTGTACCACTTGGTCAGTCTAGTCTGCCCTTTTAGTAATTCCTAAGCTAAGTCGTTACTTTGCCAGTCATTTTTTTTTTTTTAAATCAGATAATTTTTATTAAAGTTTTTGCCATAACAAACAGTTACAGAGTTTTCTCAACCCCACCCTCCAACAACTCTCCTCCCCCTCCATACCCAAACTTTCAGAACAACAGTTCACTAAACGAATATTAGCCAGTCATTATTAAAGAGGATGTACCATCAGGATTAATGGAGCATGGACCATTAGAATCAATGGAGACGCGTCATACAGGGGAGGGGGATTCCTCCCACTGGGGGCGGCCCGGCCCGCCTCCTGTGGATAGAACGGCGCCGTACACAGGAACTGGTCCGCAGTTCAAAAAACGGACCACAGCATCGGCTTCCCCTTGACGGCGCCGTTCTATCCCTGGGTCAGATTAAAGAGGATGTACCTGATGGTACATCCTCTTTGAATATTATTACCTACATATAGTATTACTTGTCTACTTTTCAGCATAATAATAATAATAATAATAATAATAATAATAATAATAATAATAATATGTTTGTTCTATGCCCTCATTATAGGGAGAAAAGGGTATGCAAGGTGATAAAGGTGATCAAGGTAATACGGTAAGTGTTTATTTTAGGTTTCTTTAGTTTAACAGTTTTTTTGTTATTTTTTTGCAAAATATAACAAAATATAAAATCTCATCTGTGTTCAGAAATAAATGACACTATCTATTTCATGTCTGTCTTTCTATAAGGAAGGGGAAAATTGGTGAGTTGAGAGTGAGTGAGAATTGTAAATGTAATTGATGCATTCATTCTCTCCCACTGTTATTTTGCTGTGTTTGAAATGTCCTTATGTTGATCTTCTCACCTTTACAATATCTATTGGGTTAAACATCATGGTGCAAAGTTGGTATTAACAAAAGAAAGCTGTGCTGTGTGACCAGGGGTTAGAATGCCTGCTAGAGCAGCAGAGATAATAGCAAGCAGAATGTAGTGCTAAGCTGTAAAAGTAAGGTGCATGTAATAGCACCAACAGCGTACAGCAAACAAGAAGCAGGCGTGAGCTGACCTGACAGGTCGGTACTCGCTTGCTCCTTAATATCAGGCCGTGTAAAAGGGACCTTAGGGTCCTATTACACAGGATGATTATCGTACCAACTATCGTTATAATGTTCAAATTTAAACGATAATCGTTTTGTGTAAATGCGGGCAACGATCAAACGACCAACTAGAAATCGATCATCGTTCATTTGGTACTGAGACCAAAATCATTATTAATCGTTTGCTGTAATTCTACATTAGTTTGCTGTAATTCCACATTCATTCATTAATCGTTCACTAGTCATTCAGTGTAATTCCACATTGTTCCTTTTGCTAGGATCAGATGGAGTAAACGATCATAGTAACAATCATTCTGTGTAATATGGTGAACGATTTCAAGCTAACGATCTTGTTTGCAATCGTTTATTGTTGATTTTTAAAAATCGCTTCGTCTAATAAGACCTTTAGAGTGAAAGGTTGTTAGCTGCTGGAGTGGAATAGCCGTGTAGAAGAGAAGATTGCTGTGTGGGCCAAAGAATTGTAGTGGCGTCACATAATTCCTACTGAAAGAGCACCTGGTCATAATTTTGTGAGGGGTAGTGTTAATTTGGTATAGAGAAGTGTGTCTACAACAGCAATGGAGAAACAGCTACAGGTTCATAGAGCATAGAGAATTCCTGGAGCAGGCGTCACATGAACTGTAAGTATCTCTTGGAACAAGAGCTATTCTTTATATATAGTGATTAGAGATGAGCAAACCGGGTTTGGGTTCGAGTTGATCCGAACCCAAACGTTCAGTATTTGATTAGCTGGTGCTGCTGAACTTGGATAAAGCTCTAAGGTTGTCTGGAAAACATGGATACAGCCAATTACTATATCCATGTTTTCCACATAGCCTTAGGGCTTTATCCAACTTCAGCAGCCACCGCTAATCAAATGCCGAAAGATCGGGTTCGGATGGACTCGAGCATGCTCGAGGTTCACTCATCTCTAATAGTGATCTATGGTCACAGGGATCAAGATTAGGAAGAATAAGAGTGAACATTGTGAGCCTCTGAAGCATAGATCAGTAAGTCAGAGAGTCAGAGACCGTCTAACCACTTTGTATCCCACTTTATAACAACACCCACACTTTCTTTGCATATATGTACCTAGAAACTTAGGTAAACATAAGTGACTATTGAAAATAAATCCTTCATGAGTTCTGACTGTAGAATATGTGCATTGCTTGCAGTGCCATCTCTAATATCAAGAAGGTCACTACCAGACCCCTTGCTTTACAATTACAAACCCTATCTATTAAGATGGAATACAAAAATGTTTACGCTGTGATCATATTTTATTGCAGGGTGAACCAGGATTAAGTATTAAAGGGGAAAAAGGAGAACCCGGAAAACCAGGGCCGAGAGTAAGTGCTATAATGTATATTTTCACAGTAGAAGTATCATCATGGAAATACGTACAATAGAAGCAGCCCACACAGCTGCTATGATGCATGTTGATTAGGGGTCCTATCTCCCTAGTCCCAGGTCTTCCTCCAGGTCCCATCCTTTGCTTCCTTATATAATTCTAATCTGTCCAAGCTCTCCCTTTGTAACAAACATGGCAAACATGGGACTGGAGTTAACAGCCCCATAGTTTCTTGAGGGTCGCCCCATACAATTGAAATAATTCACATTATACCAGGGACGAAGCTAGAAATGGCTGGCCCCCATATCAAACATAGCATAACAGATCTTGTAACATACTTACTTCCGCCTGTGGCAGCACCTCTTCTGTTAGTGCAGCTTCCCCAGGCTGCCAGGGTAGTGGGCTTGAGGCTGTATATAGGCTGTATCCACGTTTTTCAGGACCCCCTAAGGCTGCATCCAACTTCTTTATCCTCTGGTATTTAAATACTGAACTATCAGACTCGAGCATGGTCAAATTGCACTCATCTCTAAATCCTAATAAAAATTTGAATTCCTTTTCTATCTCTAATGCTGCGTTTACAAGGAACGATTATTGTTCGAATTTTCCAAACTACATATCTTTACTTCAAAATTGGTAATCGATTAGGCGAATTATGGCTCCGTGTAAATGCAGCATAAGGCAAATACTGCAAGTTTTCTGTCTGCAATCCTCCTTGTTCCCATTGATTAAAACAGATAGAAATCAATACAGGAGGCTAGATTTTGTAATCAAATGTTATTATATCTTATATCTTGTCTTTAATTTAGGGAAAGCCTGGGAAAGATGGCGAAAAAGGACAAAGAGGATATGATGTAAGAATTTTATCCCATAATAAAACCAATAAAAATATATATAACACTAATGTTGTATATTGCTTAGTGCACAATATCTTATTGTTTATTATACAAATCAAAAATACATACACCTCAGCTGTGGGCTATAAACACTGATGCTTGACAGTATGACGTGTTATGCAAAACATTACAGTTTAAATATCCCTAAGCATAGTGCTTTTACTGTGTTTAAGTGCCAACTTATGTTGCCTAACTTCTGTACTGATTCTATTAAAACCAAATACCAAGCAAATAAGTTGTATAACTTCCCAATTTACTATATACTGTACTATTCATAAATTTTAACAGACTTGGGCTATGTTCACACGACAAGCTTTTGTGGCCGGCATTGCCGACAGCTATCAAAAGGACATCTGTTATTTGCCATTGGTGGTTGTCTATAATGATCATGATCATGTCAATGACAAATAACGGATGTCTTTTTAACAGCCGTCAGCAATTACGGGCGCAAAATCCCGTCGTGTGAGCATAGTCTTAAGTACCGTGTTGAGAATATGATTTTGAACAAGATGATATTTAATTGTTTAATTTCCTGAAATATTTAGGGTATACCTGGTAGACAAGGATTTGATGGAATTCCAGGACAGGATGGACAAAAAGTAAGTACAATGTGCACATAGTGTGCTTAAAAACTTAAAGGTTATATATGGCCAAGAGATTTAGTTATTAGATTTCCTTTTCTTTGCCAAAGAATATTATGAAGCTAAGAGACTTTATTACTTTGTTGACATCCTCTGTTATTCTTGTTTCTTTGGTTTAGGAAGTTACAATACAATAGTACCATTAGGCCAGGGTACCATATTTAGTGAACAATTTGCATTACATTCTATTTGTTTCCTGGCCTTATGGTTATAATTGTAACTAACATATTTAGTTAACATTTTATGTTACTCGTAAATTACTTGAGATACTGTCATGGACTGAACTATATTATTTATTAGGGAGAAAAAGGTGAATCTGGACCACCAGGACCCCCAGGACTAGTAAGTTGTGAATTTTTCAAATATATGTTATTTCTTATTACCGACTTAGCATACTTAGGCTGGTTTCACACAGGCCCAGCCCTGACTGCTTTTCCGATAACCTTAACTGGCAGAGGTCAGGCCTAGACATTTAGCCATAATATGGGCACAAAATAACTAGTTACAGTACAAATGTGTTGATCATTTTATATTTTTTTTCATTTGAGGTAATACATGATGGCCATGAAACTGTAACTGGAGAAAAAGGAGATACTGGACCACCTGGTTATCCTGGCAGCAAAGGAGAGAAGGGTTCCAAAGGTAAGGACTACATTTTATAGTAATCAGGCAACACATTAAGAAAGGAGTTCCCAATTGTTGCAGAAAATGTCTGAATCTGGGCCTCAGGTTTGCCCAACATCTTTTCAAATGTATACCTCATGACATATTATATATCATATTATATTATTTACCATTCCTAAATGCCAACATTTATTTTTTTCTTGTTATTATTTTTTAAGGTGTAACTGGAATAACAGGAAACCCCGGACTACCAGGTACAGTATTAAAAAAACATATAGATCATAAATGACTACTTTCTTAAGGTGTCTGGGAAATTAATTGAAAAATGAGTCGTGAATGAGGCTGAGTACTTCTTCCTCCTGGCAGTTACTGGCAGTCCTGTATCAGCACTATATTTAAATTTAAAATATGTATTACATTTTAAAAGTATTTCCATTTAAGTAAAATACATGTGGAATCATCCCCCCTCCTAGAGACTACAAATTTTTTTCCATATCTGTCATTAACTTAACAGTCTCCTTAGCCCAGTTCTGAGCCTGCTGCTTTATGCTGAAGACACAAAAAACTTTGTGAGTTCCTCTATCCGTCTCAATGTCCTCTCCCCTCCCTTTCGAGACGGCTCATGTAAACAGGTTCCCTGGCCAGCTGAATCTTCACTCTTTGATGCCGAGAGGGTTAATCACAGTGAGGTCATTCATCCTCCTGTCATTACAAAGTGCAGAATCACCTGACCAGGGAGCTGTTTACATGAGCCATCTTGTAAGGGAGGGGGAGGAGAAGGAGACTGAACAGCTCACACACAATTTAGTGTGTCTTCAGCACAAAGCAGCAGGCTCAAAACAGGGAGGAGGAGACTGAAAAGATAATGACAAGTATGGAAGTTGATAGTGTCCAGGGGGGGGATGCTTTAGCAGCACATATACTAAAATTGGTACAGTACAGATAATATTAGCATAACCCCTGCATAAGTAACATCAGGGCCGGCGTCAGCACCCGGCTAAGTAGGGCAAATGCCGGGGCCCCCAGCTCCTCTAGGGGCCCACTCCCGTTTGTTACTACATTTTTTTTGTTAGTAAAAAAGAAAAAAAAGTGTAGTAACAAAGGGGACTGGGCCCCTAGAGGCCGCATGTGACAGTTAGGGGCCACGCCGATACATACTGGGGCCCCCGAGCACCTGTCTTCCATCACAAATCTTCCCTACAGCCGAGTAGGAAAGAGGACCTTTGAGTCTGAAGGACCTTTGATGATGTCACGGGTCATGTGATCGGACACATGACCTGATAAAGGGCAGCAGGTAGGCTCTGCAAACTAAGTGTCCTGTATGTGCTGGTTCTTCTACTTGTTTTGTGTATATAGAGGTCCTGCTGTAATATATATTTCCCTTACGTCCTCAGCAGCAGCACAAATGGGGAAGATCCTATCTTCCTGCAATGGTAGGACAGATGGTACTAATAAAAGATTGATTAGGAGCCCTATAAGAAGGCCATACAGACCCCTCCTCCTTGTGTTTTTTTCTGTCCTCCTGTGGGACAGGTGGTAGGAGAGGGAAGCAGGCTCAGGCCTATGTTTGTGTCTGACTTTCCTTTCCAAAGATTCTTCCTTTCCACATGGTCGTGTGGAGAGGGGAAATTTATAGAAATGTTGTTTTTCCTGCTCTGCTGTATCAGAGAGGAGATTATTTACTTTTTAGTAAAGTTATCGCTCAGCTTCTCTGCTGTATGGAGCCGCTGTGTGAGGGAAGCCATGAAGCTGCTGCAGTAAGTATCATGGTGCTGCCAGACCTGTGTCCTCACCTGGGCGGCTGCTAATGTTTCTTGATACTTCAGCAAGGTAAGATATGCTGTTTTTTCTTTTGAGCTGGAAGCCTGGCATGTGTATCAGGAGGATTATTGGATATATATATATATATATATATATGTTGTATGAGGCTTTTATGCCTCAAATGTTTCGTTTCAATGTTTTTCACTTTTTTTTTTTTTACATTGGTTGTGCAAGTCCTGTTAGACTGCTTCACTATATGAGTGACCTATGTAACTATAGTGAGTATACATGAACACAGCTTTAAAGCTGCTAGTTGGGTATTTAGTACACCTGCTGTCTCATAATTTTCTCCAGTACTGCTACAATGAAACTGTGTATGTGTGTGAACACAGCCCTAGAGCTGCTAATTGTGTACACCTGTTGCCTCATTACTTTCTATAGTACTGCCATCGGATGATGCAGTGAAGCTATAAAACTGTGTGTTTGTGTGGGCACACAACCCTAGAGCTGTTAGTTGTGCAGTGTGCACACCTACTGCCTGATTACTTTCTATAGCACTGCTACCAGATGATGCAGTGAAGCTCTGAAACTGTATGTGAACACAGCCCTAGAGCTGCTAATTGTGCACACCTACTGCCTCATTACTTTCTATAGCACTGCTACCAGATGATGCAATGAAGCTATAAAACTGTGTGCACACAACCCTAGAGCTGCTAGTTGTGCAGTGTGCACACCTGCTGCCTGATTACTTGCTATAGTACTGCTACCAGATGATGCAGTGAAGCTCTGAAACTGTATGTGAACACAGCCCTAGAGCTGCTAATTGTGTACACCTGTTGCCTCATTACTTTCTATAGTACTGCCATCGGATGATGCAGTGAAGCTATAAAACTGTGTGTTTGTGTGTGCACACAACCCTAGAGCTGCTATTTGTGCATTGTGAACACCTGCTGACTAATTACTTTCTATAGTACTGCTACCAGATGATGCAGTGAAATTGTGTGTGTGAACACAGCCTTAGAATTGTAGTTGTGTAGTGTGTATACCTGCGGTCTGATTACTTTTCCAGTATTTCTATCAGATGATACAATGAAGCTATAAAACTGTGTATGAACACAGCCTTAGAGTTATCGTGTAGTGGTAGATACACCTCCTGTCTAATAACTTTCACTAATACTGCTAACAGATGACGCAGTCACCCTATGGAGCGTCTGTGTGCTACTCCAGTGCTGCCATTTAAGAATGCAGTGAAGCTACTGTGTATGAACACGGCCTTAGAATTGTTAGTTGTATACTATACACCTACTGTCTATTTACTTTCACTATACTGCTATCAGATGATATAGTGATCATGTGGACCTTCTGTGTGCTGACATTTAAGAATGCAGTGAAGCTACTGTGTGTGAACACTGCCTTAGAATTTAGTCGTGTACTATGTACACCTGCTGTTTAATTACCTTGACTAATACTGCTATCAGATGATGGTTATCATGTGGACCTTCTGTGTGCTGCTATTTAAGAATGCAGTGAAGTTATGAAGCCACTGTGTGTGAACATTGCCTTAGAATTGTAGTGTACTGTGTAACACCTGCTGTCTGATTTCTTTCACTATACTGCTATCAGATGATGCAGTGCCCTATGAAGCTACTGTGTGTGAACACAGCCTTAGAGTTGCTAGTTGTGTACTGGATACATCTATCTAATTACTTTCCCTAATACTGCTATCAGATTATATAGTGACCATATGGAGCTATGTGTGTGAGCACATGCTTAGAGCTGCTGGATGTGTACTGGATACACCTGCTATCTGATTACTTTCCCTAATACCGCCATCAGATGATGCAGTGATTCTATGGAGCTTTTTTGCGCTGCTCCAGTGCTGCTATTTAAGAATGCAGTAAAGCTACTGTGTGTGAACATGGCCTTAGGATTGTAGATGTGTACATCTGTGTACTATCTGATTAGTACTGTTATCAGATAATGCAGTGACCTATGAAGCTACATTCTTAGAGATGCTGGATGTGTACTGTATATACCTACAGTCTAATTACTCTGTAATACTGTGTACACCTGCTGTCTAGTTACACTCTGTAATACTGATATCAGATGATGCAGTGACCCTATGGAGCTTCTGTGTACTGAAGGATGCAGTAAAACTATGAAGCTGCTATGTGTGAACACTGCTTTAGGATTGCTGGTTGCATATTCAGTGCACCTGTGTGTCTGATTCCAGGCACTCTGCACTAGTCTGTTAGTCGGCCGGTCAGTCTGGCACAACTTCCATCCTTGGATGTAGCAGGATTCTGGTAACAGAACTTCTGGGGAAAAAGCTTTCTTGGCGTACAGATCCTGCAAGATTCCACTTTAAGGTGGCAGAGAATTCATTTGTGGATTGCAACTTTTTCTCAGAAGAGACAATGACTGCTTAAGATTTTACATCTGAATGATAATCTACAGGCTGAACTGGATGGAGTCCGAGGTCATGGCTCCTTCAGACGCACAAAGTCCTTGTTCAAAAAAAAAAAAAAATTCTTAGTACTTTAAAAAAAAAAAAAAAATAATAATAAATAAATAAATAAATAAATAAAAATAAATAAATAAAATAAATGTCTATATTACTATAGCTGAGCAGTATACTTGGCTGCCCGATCCCCACAGTTTGGAGACTGGTCCTTCGTTGTAAGGGGGCAGATGTTCACTCCAATATAAAGATAGTTGGATCTGTATTGGACATTCTCATGAAAGTCTAATAAGAGAAGGAACTTCTACTTTGTTCCACATTCCGTAGGAATTCTAGTATGGAAGGTAAAGGAAAGAATCCTGCACAAGAAGGACCAGACGTCTCGGAGGCCTTGGGGATGGGGACAAGAACTTGTGACTACGTCTTTTCTGACAATTTATTTCCATAATGAGAGAGGTCTGTACCAGTGTTATATGATAGGAAAGGCTACCATATTGAATTTTGATCTGTGGGTCCCTCCTAGAGGGATGTTATCTGACCGTGTATACCTGTATACAGCCTCCTCTGAGGAAGGTGCTGTATGTGGGATCTATGATCTGTAGGTCCCTCCTAGAAGAAGGATGTTATCTGACCAGGTATACCTGCATGTACCTGTATACAGCCTCCTCTGAGAAGGCGGTTGTATGGAGGATTTATGCTCTGTAGTTCCCTCCTAGAAGAAGGACGTTATCTGGCCATGTATACCCGCATGTACCTGTCTACAGACAAAAGCTGCATATTCCTTTACATCAAGACCTTTTGTACAAGGCAATTGGCATTCTTTTCAATTTACAGCCCTTCTATCTGGAATAATCTTGGCTCCATCTACAGTCACCAAGAGGATGTCTATTGTACTTTGACTGAGAAAATTGAAGCTCATCATTGTTTTCTGGCATCGAACAATTCCTAAGGAGGAGAATAGATCCCCAGTCTGTGACTTTCTTCCTCCAGAGAGATTACAGAAGTTGACACAAGTCGGGGTTCTCAGCACTCCCCAGTTGCTGTCACTTCATCTGATACCCTTGGGTCTTATGTCTACACTGGAAATAACGCCCAGAGACAAGGATAGCTTTTCCTGCTCAATGGCAGCAGTCTCCCAATGAAGTGGGTAGAGAAAACCATTGATATATCAAGCAGTGGGGCGCTTGTATGAGCAACTGGCAAGGAAGCCTTAATCCCCATCAGAAATGTTGCTGGCATCCAACATATGAAGGGAATACTAGTCCACTCCAGCACACCAATCTATGGTAAGCTATCAGTATAAGATCAAAACCGCAGCTAGGATGGCGCATACCGATCTTTATAGGGGCACTACTGGAGGCAGGGGCATTTTGTCTGCTGGCAATCTATGCTGCGATGTAACCCTGTCGGAAGAACGGTCTCTGGACCAGAAGCTTTCTGGTAAATCGCATGGAGAATAGACCTATTCCTATTCAAGGTTCAAATTGGAAAACCTTTTTTCCTCACTCCTAAAAAGCCCAGAGTCTTGCAGAATCTGAGACAAGGTTGGGCCTTGGTCAGCCTCATTTGCCCCTATTGACCCAAGAGAGCATGGTTCACAATGGTGAGCCCCCTGCCTAAGAATCTTCTGGGAACTCTCCCAGTCTCCCCAGCTACTGACACAGAGTAGCAGAGATTACTCCCAGCGTCCCTGCCAGGTGTGGGCAGAGTCTAAAAATCTTGCAAGTAGCAAGTCTCTGGTTTCATGATGGCCTCTTATATTATCTAAAAGCATGGCGCTAATTCCATAGGAATAATCTGGAGGCTTCTGTATACCCTCAGTTAATAACTCAAGAGGGCAGGCTTGTCCGAAGCTTGACTGCCGTCAACAAGGTGGGAATTGATATGCTGTCAAAGTGGTGACCACTCTTCTGTAGTCCAGAGCCACAACTGCCTACAGAACCTACCTGAAGGTAAAGAAGTTGTTTGAAGCCTGGTGGGTGAAAGTCTCTTCCACATCTCCATTGTTACAATCCATTACTCCTGCCAACACGGGAGAGAAGGAGTTTCATCCCTTAGATGTGGGAAGGGCTTGGAGCATGTATATTGAACGGGCAAACTCCTTCAGGAAATCTAACCACTTGTTTTTATCCTTTGCAGGGAAAAACAAAGGATGCAAGTCATCCAAAGCTTCTCTGTCCAGATGGATAAGGGAAGTCATCTCCATATGCTAACAAGAAGCTGGATTACAGGTACCTGGTGCAATCAAGGCACATTCAATGAGGGCAATATCATCCACATGGGCTGAAAAAAGATCTGTACCCTTGGAACAAATATGCAGGACTGCTTCATGGATGTCCGTCAATACCTTTTGTCAAGCACTATAGACTAGATATTCACGAGTCAACCAGTTTTTGGCTCAGCCATTCTGTCTTCTGTAATGTAATGGCCCTCCCTAGTCTGTTTTCATAGCTTGCTATATCCCCATTTGTGCTGCTGCTGAGGACGTAAGGGAAAGGATAATTTTTTACTCACCGTAAATTTTCTTTCCTGTAGTCCGAAGCAGCAGCACAGACTTCCCGCCCTGATTTAAACAAACTATTATTTATGCAGCATACCTTGATTGTTTTAATGCCTTATTAACTAAGATTTTATTATGAATTTTAAATTTTTTTCGTCGTTAGAATTAACACAAGGAGGAGGGGTCTGTATGGCCTTCTTATAGGGCTCCTAATCAATCTTTTATTAGTACCATCTGTCCTACCATTGCAGGAAGATAGGATCTTCCCCATTTGTGCTGCTGCTTCGGACTACAGGAAAGAAAATTTACGGTGAGTAAAAAATTATCCTATATATCTATTACAGCAGGATATATATATATATATATATATATCCTGCTGTAATAGATATAGATATATTACAGCAGGACCTCTATACACAAAACAACTAGATATCTGTATCTATCTATCTATCTATCTATCTATCTATTTCCCTATCTCCTATCTATCATATGAACATGGTGAGACCTCTAGTTCTCCTATATTCAGGCCCTGCAGTGATATACAGTGTGTGTGTGTGTATATATATGTATATATATATATATATATATATATATATATATATATATATATATATATATATATATATATACACACACTGTATATCACTGCAGGGCCTGTATATAGGAGAACTAGAGGTCTCACCATGTTCATATTATAAATAAATATATATAATGCTGGTGCTGCTAGTTCTCTAGTATACAGCTCCTGCTCTGTGTGTGTGTATGTATATACACACACACACACACACACAGAAGGAGCTGTATACTAGAGAACTAGCAGCACCAGCATGATATATATATATAATCCTGTGACTGGGTCTGACTCCTCCAGAGTCCTGACTACTGCAGAGATCAGGAGATACAGGAGGAGAAAGATATGCAGCAGCCGCATGTTTCTTCTGCTGCAAATCTTTCCTCGCCTGTCTCTCCATGATTTGCTCCTCAAAGGGGCCCGCCGAGGCTCTGTCGCCCAAGGGCCCACAAAAAGCTGGAGCCGGCCCTGAGTAACATGCATATTTGTGAAGCATTCCTTATTTTTATATCACAAGATTTTTTTTTCAGTCTCTGCCCCCCCCTCCCATCCATAATTATTGCAATGATTTACTCTCTGGAACACCAGAATTTCTAAAAATCCATAAATGTTATTCCCAAACCACATAAAGCTCCACTTGCCCCCTCTAATTATCATCTTAAGCTCCCACCACAGAAGCCCACTCAATTACTATTGATAGAGGCACGAGGCAAGATTGCCCACTGTCACCTGCACTTTTTGCACTATTCATGGAACCTCTAGCTTCCCTATTGCAATTGAAGCTGGAAGTGCAGGGACTGCAGGTGGCAGATTTGGAATATAAGACGAGTTTATAACCTTCTTTTTGTTTTTGATTAACCACCCTCTCTCTTTTCTTAATCTATTTAGCCTCTTAGAGGATTTCTCTAAACTGGGGGTCTTAAAGTTAAATCCAATATATTGTATTGTCATACCATTTGTCACATTCAAAAATTTATTAAAGCGACTCTGTACCCCCAGTCTGACCCCCCCCCCCCCCCCAAAAAAAAAAAAAAAAAACTGCTTCTATCTTCAGATAGCTGCTTTTAATCCAAGATCTGTCCTGGGGTCTGTTTGGCAGGTGGTGCAGTTATTGTCCTAAAAAAACAACTTTCAAACTGGCAGCCCCGTGCCCAACGGCCGTGGCTTAGATTGTATATGCATTAGGCTGGCACACCCTCTCTGTCCCTTCTACCCCCCTCCTCATCATTAGGAATGCTCCAGGCAGATTGTTTCAATTCCTCACCTGTGTCAGAACAGCACATGGGCTGGATCGTTAAGGCACCTGTGCAATGTTCAGACAGGAGAAAATGTTAATCGTTAATTGTTTGCTAATCATTCGCTGTAATTCCACATTCGTTCGCTCAAGTTCCACATTTGTTCAGTGTAATTGCACATTGTTTATTGTTTTGCTGGGATCAGAAGGAATAAACAATTATAGTAACGATCGTAGTAACGATTGTAACTAATGACCATCGTTCTGTGTAATATGGTGAACCATTTAATATTAATCATAAACAATCTTGTTTGCGATCGTTTATTGTTAGTCGGTAATTGTTAAATATCGCTCCGTGTAATAGGACCCTAAGTCTCGATATACACAGTGGCCGCCTTGATGTGGTGCAAACATCCGTTTAACAATTTATTACCCTCTTTGCTCTTGTTGCATCTCTTAGCTGTCTGAAGACAGATGCAATTTAAAATTAATCTTTAATCACCAAGATCACAGGCCACCCTCCTGCTGCCAAACCTTGAGTTCTTCCAGGCCTACGTAACCATGACTTTGTATGGTGGGCTTAGCACTATCTAAATAAACCACAGGACTTTCTAGTTGACAAAAAGATCCCATCTGTAACTTAATTTGAAGCCCCCTCACAGGGAAGCATTTATAGTGTCCCAGGTTTTCGTTTTCCTTTTTTTTCTTATTCCTTCAAAAGTGATACGATGGGACCTTTAGAGACAACCCTCCTTAAATAGCTTGTGATTTACTCTTCCCTGGGTCTTTCTGTCTCATATATGCTACTCTCAACTAACCCCCATGAGATGAAAAACTTCTTTTTATGCTTACATGGGGGGAGGTTCTCTAATGCATCATGTCACCCAAGAAGTGGCAAACATGTATGGAAACACCTAGAAAAGGCAGTTGACTAATGCTGCGTTTACACGTAACGATTATTGGCCCGATCGTACGATTAGCGATGTCGGATTTACGATTTTTTTTTATAACGATCAGCGTTTAGATGGTACGATATATCGTACGAAAATTCGCACTGCGATCGTTTAAGCCTATCTCACACATTGGTTAAATCGGCGAACGACTGTTCACACGGAACTATTTGCGAATTTTTTGCGTACGATGAACGACGATTTGATGACCTGATGAAAGATCAAAATGTACGATTTATTGTGCGTCGTTCGATCGTTCGCTGCGTTTACACGTACGATTATAGTTCGAATTCGACCGTTATCGCGCAAATTCGCATGATAATCGTTACGTGTAAACGCAGCATTACATCGCTGACTAACACAGCTTTGAAAATACTACATAGGTAATGTTATGTTCGTTCTGTACTCCATGCCATATATCTATTAGTATCTCCACTCTGCTTTTGAGGTTGCTCATTCATGGGCAATATGCTCCACACATGGTAGGCATGCCCTATAGTGGCCGATCTGTAGGTTAAGGTGACAGAGATCTTGGCCAAAGTAGCTGGCTTTACACAACTCTGCAAATCCACTATTGGCCTCCTGGTGACAGCCAATCTCATATACCTAATCAAACATTTTGCCTCTGCCAGTTTGTCTTTCTTGACACGCTATAGCCTCCCAGTGAAGGAAACCTAGCCTCTCAATCTCGGGTATTCTGACTAGAATCAACACTATTATGTTAAATATGATAATTAGGGCAAATAGATAAGTCACATTTGACCACTTTAACAAAACATAGCAGGCCTGGATATCCTCCCCTATACCCCAGATCTGCAATATTAAATGGGGGACATTTATTAAGTCTGGTGTTTTTTTGCGCCAGGCTTAAAAATGTCCCCACAATCACCGGAGCTGTAAGGATTTATGTAGAGGGGCACTGCCTCTACATAAATCCTGTGAACATCGAAGACCTTGGTTTGAAAAAAATGAAACCTACGTCAGCTGGCATGGGTTTCACTGACATTTTCCCTATGGAAAAATGATAAATGCGGTGCACACAGAGGCCGCTCCCCCTCCGCTTGCTGCCTCACCTCCCGTTATGCCCTCTGCCTGCCATTCCGGCGCAAGAGGCACAGATGGGCACGATGCAAAGAAAATATTCACAAAAACACCATTTGCAAATATTTTTAGATCAATCAGGCCCATTTGTACCTAAAAAAGGCCTTTTAATAATTGTCCCCCAATGTCTATAAAAGATGTATTCTGCTCCCTCTTGTGGTAACATATCTTGTGAACTTGAGCTCTACTATGCCTCTGATTGTCTTTTCTATAATATTAAATATTAATATTTCTATAATCTATATATAATAATCTAGCGTGTTGCTAAACATTTTTATTATTTTTTGCTTTTAAAGAAATTTCTCCTTTTGAAACTAAACTTACAGTAATATATTGAGTGGCATATAAGTATAAAATATGTATTATCCTACTTTACCAGTGTCTCATGAATATAAAGTTGTCTTTGTAATATATAGGTATATCAATTCCTGGACCACCTGGGGCACCTGGATTAACAGGGGAAAGGGGTGAAAAGGGTGAACCTGGAATTCCTGGATTATCCTTACCTGGACAGAAAGGCAACGAGGGACAACGTGGGCCTCCTGGTTTTCCTGGCCTGCCTGGTCCAATAGGTAAGGAATTGATCAACTGCTAGATAAAATGTGTACTTCTCAGATCCCAACTATCTTTCGTTTAAAGAAGAAGTCCGGCCATTTTATTTTATTTTTTAATTGCAGGGACTTAGGGGAAAATAACAAAGGGTCCTGACTCCCTGCTCCCTGTGCCTCTTCAGCGCTGGATCGCCGCACCAGACCCCCACCGTGCTCTGGGATCTCCGGCGATGCCAATGTCACAGCTTGGCTGATGTACTGGCTGCTTAGCCAGTCAGTAACTAGGGCAGGACACCAGTCCAGTCACTGATTGGCTGAGCGTGCTGTCTATCAGCCGGAAAAAGCATTTTCTCCCGAGTCGTCATCACAACTTATGGGAAAATGCCTTCCAGCGGGGGTACTGGAGCTGGTCAGGCAGTGCATCGTGGGCATGGGGAGAGTTAAGAAATACTTCATTGTTACACTCTCCCCTACCGCCTGTCAAAAGTTATCTGAGGCCGGACTTCTCCTTTAATTAATTAATTAATTAATATGAAGATAGATTTATCAATTGTTTGGTAACATAATGTGGTTAAGGTGATGAGTCTACTTTTAGTTGACATCATTAAATGTTACATCATTTAACTGTCTCTGTCTTAATTAATCAAATGACATGACAAAGTGCTGGCCACAAAGAGACCTTTACAAAGGAAAAACAAATGGCATTAATGGGGTAGTTCACAAAAAAAAAAAACATTTAAATCAACACATGCTAGGAGTTTTGTAGAGATGAGCGTAACTTTCAGACTTTCGGTCCGAAAGCCGCTCACTCCAGTGCGATGCCTGCGATCCCAGGTGCATAGTTGCGCTCCCGGGAATCTGCGGCCGGGGTCTTCCAGGGAATGCAAGATACATTCCCTGGAAATCCAGGGAATGTATCTTGAATTCCCTGGAAGATCCTGCCCGCAGATTCCCGGGAGCGCAACTATGCACCCGGGATCGCAGGCATCGCAGGCATACTAATTGAGCGAAGATTCGCTCATCCCTACAGTTTTGCAATTTACTTCGTAATGTACTTTGTAATTTGTAATGTTATACTTATTTTTCTTATTACATTGTTATTACAGATCCAACACAAGAATGCATTCCAGGACAGCCTGGTGAACCTGGCGGCCCTGGAGATGCAGGTGGACAAGGCTTCCCTGGAGAAAGGGGTCAGAAAGGTATGACTTTTACTATATCTCTAAATGGTCTACAAATATAGAATCTACAGTACATATTTTTTTTCTTTGTGATTGTTATTATAGTCAGTCAGAGGTTATATTTAAGGATATGTCTGTTGTATTGCTTCCCAGTAAATTAAAATCTCAATCTAAAGTCATAGAGACCAAAGTTGCTATACTTCTTTAATAGTTGGCTGAACCTGGAAAATTCTGTGGAATTGGCTAAAAATAGATAGATAGTGATTGCCGGCTTGCAATAAAGGTGCTTTCTTACTGAGTCTATTACATGGCAGGCCTTTGCTTTAACCAGCCATGTAACAGAAGATGTGCAGCTGATGGCAGATACATTTTTGGCAAGTTTAAAGTGAGTGTTCAGCTGATGAATGAGCATTTGCTTGTTTGTCAAGTTTGTTAAGCGTGAAAAGAAAGGAAGATAGGTTTCTCTTAGAAATTAACATATTATTGGCATATGTATCATTCTTTTTGCACACAAAATATATTTTTTCGCAACGTTTATCAAGCGCTATTTTAAACAGTTCACTCCAGCTGTGCCTGTTTTAGAATATTTTACTTTTTTTTGCCAGATTTATTATGGGGGAATTTTCAGTTTTTGCACAAAAATTGGGGCAGCAGTACTTCAGTCAGACCCTGGCATAGATTATAAGCCAAGCTGTGTTGGGCAAAAAAGTGTACAAAAATTGTGCAACACTTATCAAGGCCCAGGCACCTTATTGCCATGACCCAGGACGCTGGATACTGGTGTTGGACCAACCGGTGGGCTCTGGTTGTTTGGGTGGCGAATTGTCACAATGGCGAGGGGTGGTAATACCACCCCCCCCCCCCCCCCGGACACACAAGCACTGGACCTTTGGTAGGACTAGTGTGAGGTGTAGGGGTGCGACAACAGAGATGACACTTAAACAGAGATGTCCCACTTAAAAAATGCTTAAACTTTCTTCAGTGCAATACAAAAATGTAACAGTGCTTTGGTAGAAATCAAGCTGTAGCAGAATAGGGGCTGGATAGGAGCTCTTGCCTTAGTAATAATGTACTCTGCGAGGATGTGTGTGTGAAGTGTGTGTCTTGAAGAAACTCCTCGTATTCACGTAGATAAGTCTGGGTTATCTGACTGCATTCTGTCGGCACAGTATCGGTCACCACCCTGCGAGGTAGTCAAGCGTAGTCAGTAGAGAGCGGATAACTTGCATCTGTGCTCTACTATGGATAAGCCCCACTGCATTTTTTCTCTAAGGGCTGACTTTCCTGAAGTGAAGATCCACAGTGTAGCCAAGGGTTACTCCTGTAACTTTGGTTACCCCGTGGTTAAGTTCAGCAGTGCATAACAGTTGTAGTCTCTCACACTCAAACTGTTCTGACTCCTGACTGGAGCTAAGACTAAGAACTAAGACTAAACAGGAAGCCCCTAACTTATATAGGGCTTATATAGTAAGCCCTACATAAGAGTGTATGATAGTGTGAGAACTGGCTAACCTTCATACCTGTACTGCAGCTGTGCACAGGGGGAGTGTCTGGAGTAGGGCACAGCAACTAACTACACTAGCTGTGGCCCCTTAGTGAACTAATTTCACGTGTGTGTGTGTGTGTGTGACAAGGAAAACCACTTGTGGTGGGACACTACATAATGATACATTTTGCACATGGACCGGAGTTTGTTGCACAGCAAAAAAAAGTGCCTGTAAGCGCAAAAGAATTTATATAAAAAATTGGGCAAATGATACATACCCCTTCCCCCTTAAAGTCTCTCTGAGGAATGAACATATTAGGTGTTACCACTTGTACAAGTCTCAAGTAAGAGTTTCATCTGGACCTAATACATTTGTCCGAAGATTCCCATATTTTAATTTGTGTAATAAGATTTAATGGCAGCTGTAGCCAAACAAATGGGTAAACAGTTGCATAGATTTGCATGTGTTTAATCATGTTTGAGAGAAAAGAAAAAGCTAAAAGCCACTTTTCCATCAAGTGGATGCCAAATCTGTGCACCTGTTTACCTTTTTCAATGGATTCATCCTATTGATATTTGTCTTTGTCAAACAGTTCAGCACATTTTTACAGTATACCATTTTATCTGGAAAAGGGTTGTATGAATCTAGCCTTATGAAGATGTTAAACATATTTTTAAATGTATAAAGGTGACAAAGGAGATGCCTGCCCTGCATGTGAATCAATACCATCAACATTACCAGGACCACCAGGGCCTCAAGGTCCCCCTGGAGAACAAGGTATAAACTCTGCTGTTACTGTTCATTTATACTCTACTGTAAATCTACAGCTACATCTGTTACTTCACAAATAAATGGTAATAATAATCATAATAATACATTGCCATATTGCTGTATTGTGAGTATATTTATTACTATGTGCACTACTTAGTAGAGGGGCAGTAGTGAGGCATGGGACCCACATAAGCAAGGCCGTATTAACAGCTGCTTCTGCCCTAGGCGCTAAACCTGAATATGCCCCATCTTCACTCACCAATTAGCATCATGATTTTCTAGTTTCTGAACATCTTATTGATATCTTAACGGTCTTAGACCGCGTTCCCACATTTACTGTACAACACCACATGCAGCCAAAACCAGATCCTCATGCGGCAACCAATAGGGGTAACAGCACATGACTACTGGGGAAGAAATGGGAGCATGGTTTCAGCCACATGCATTTCTCTACATGTAGAAACATTGTCTGAATCACGTTTCATGTTTTTTAACGGTTTAAAACATAAACAAATTTACACATTGAATCAATGATTAGAGCCACCTGCATATTATCTGAAGGAATTCTCACCACAGCATTGGTAGGTAACAGCTCCATATATACTGGCAAGTCTTAAGGTAGGAGACTAGAAATATAAAAACAAAAATATAAGTTGTTTTCTTCCCCTGCTCCCAGGTGTTGCCCGCCTGCAAGGTGCTGCCCTAGGCACTGGACCACGAGTGCCTAGTGGTAAATACGGCCCTGCACATAAGGGGATAATTATGACCAGGGCCCACAGTGTCAGAGAGTCTGGTCACCTGACTTCATACTATTATCCCAAAAAAAAAAGGATGCATGGCATTACACTGCAGGGCTCCAGATGGCGACCAAAATGGTCGCCAATGCAACTGACATTTTGCAAATGGCGCCCATATTTATTAATCTGGGCGCCATTTGCGACTGGCCCCGGCGGCGGCGTGCTGTCTCTTTAAGTCCGGGCCCCCGGCTGATGCTGCCGGGGGTGTCCCGTCCTATCCCCGGCAGCGCGGCGCATCAGTGAGCTGCCTGGGGCCCTGACTTCCGGCACAGGAAGCGCACGTCAGAGACGCTTCCTGTGTCAGAAGTCACAGCCCCGGCGTACAGGGAGCTCACTGACGCGCCGCGCTGCCGGGGATAGGACGGGACACCCCCGGCAGCCGCGCATCAGCCGGGGACAGCGCCTGAAGAAGAAGAGGATCGCCGGGGGAGCGGGTTGTCAGGTGAGTTTGTGTGTTTGTTTTTTTTAAATACTGCTTAGCATAGAGGAAAGGGGGGGGCATCTATAATGGGGGGAAGAGAAGGGGGGCATCTATAATGGGGGGAGAAGAGGGGCCATCTTTAAGGGGGGGAGAGGGGGCCATCTATAAGGGGAGGGGGTATCTATAAGGGGGGGAGAAGAGGGGGCATCTATAATGGGGGGGGAGAGGGGGCATCTATAATGGGGGTAGAGGGGGTCATCTATAAGGGGAGGGGGTATCTATAAGGGGGGGAGAAGAGGGGGCATCTATAATGGGGGGAGAGGGGGGCATCTATAATGGGGGGGAGGAGGGGGCATCTATAATGGGGGGGAGGAGGGGGCATCTATAATGGGGGGGAGGAGGGGGCATCTATAATGGGGGGGAGGAGGGGGCATCTATAATGGGGGGGAGGAGGGGGCATCTATAATGGGGGGGAGGAGGGGGCATCTATAATGGGGGGAAGGAGGGGGCATCTATAATGGGGGTAGAGGGGGTCATCTATAAGGGGAGGGGGCCATCTATAAGTGTAGGGCAAACTGGCTGCAGACACTGGGAGATAGATATATGCACAATTATTATTATTATTAGGGCCCCTCAGGTGTCTGTATTGTAGGGGGTCACTTGCATTAATCACTAGGTGAGAGATATATCTATTTATATACACATCTTGTGGGGGGTCACTATGGCTGCAGTCATAAGTCTAGCTCAGTATGTATAGACTGTTGCAAGCTTTTGAAGGGAACCTGTCACCCCCGGTGACGGGGTGACAGGCTCCCAACCCCCCGTTAGAACCCCCTATACTCACCTCATCGCGCCGGGTCCCGCTTCTGAAGATGGTCGGGTCACGGAGATCTCAGCCGCTGCAGCCCGACGCGCACACTGAGAGATGAGTCCAACGCTCATAGAGAATGACGGAGCGCTGGACTCTCCCGTCATTCTCTATGAGCGTTGGACTCATCTCTCAGTGTGCACCCCGGGCTGCAGCGGCTGAGATCTCCATGACCCGACCATCTTCAGAAGCGGGACCCAGCGCGATGAGGTGAGTATAGGGGGGTTGGGAGCCTGTCACCCCGGCACGGGGGTCGACAGGTTCCCTTTAAGTTCAAGTTCAGAAGAGTAAGCCTCATTAAAAGGCTAGCCAAGTGAAGCTGAAGTACTGAGTCAGACTGTATATGGTTGTCAAGTTGCAAGTTTCCATGTTGAACGTTTTCAAACTAAGAAAAGAAAGAATCTAAAGGAGGAGGATGCTGCCGTGGCCTCTGCACACAATAAGTCCCATTTAACATAACATTAATTTTACATGGTTTAAAATGTTGGCGACCAAATATTCTATTTGGCGCCTAAATTTTTCAGGTTAGGAGCCAATGGCTCCCAGGTAAATTTTTTAGTCTGGAGCCCTGCACTGTATGCTGCACACCCTTCATCGTCAGTGTCATAGGGCTTCCTGCAACTGTTGGGTCTGAGAGGAGGAGAATAGGAGGACTGATGGAACGGCAGGTCATGACCAGTGGGCAATGATTGCATGCTGCCTGAGGCATATAATTAATACAGTTGAAAAACGACACATGTCCATCAAGTTTAACCAAGGAGGATGGATACAGGAAAGGGGCAGAGATGATGATAGGTTCTATACATATGCATTTAAGTTATTTTAATCTAAGAACTTGTCTAAGCCTGGTTTACAGCACTCTACTGTTTATGTCCCATGTCACATAAACTGCCTTAAAAAGAAGTTGTCCCAGTGGTTAGTTGATTACTGAAGTTCCAGGTTTTAATTCCCTAGTGACAAGCTTTTATTTTCCGAGGGAGCCCCATCTGGGTGTACGTTGTCACTGCAGTGGATGCTGCAGTTAAAATAGCAATGCAAATGAGTGGGCAACCATGTTTTACACAGTGGGGTCAGGTTTGCCAGGATGGTAGATTATTTTACAACTTGTCTTTTTAGTCTGGCTCATAGAGGAAGGCTATACTATGCTGTATATACAAATAATAATCAGTATGGCTGCATCTCTATTATTAGTATTAACATATGTGTAATATGGGTTAGGACATTTTAGCAAAACTAGCAAATACTTATGTGGGCAAGTCCCTATCTATCAAGATGGTACAAAAAAAATATATACAAAGATGTATTTTGACCAATAGTAATATAATGTGGCTGTATGTCTGTGTGAAGGGAGGCATTTGTAGATCTAAAAACAAATAAAATCCTTTCTTTACAATAAAATTATTTATTAGCTATATTAGAGCAAAAAAATAAATAAATAATAATAATATTTAAAAATGAAGGCACACACTAAAAGCAAATGAGCTAAGACAATGATCTGATTATGTGTATTTGCTTTTTGCTTATTGTCAATCTTTTAATTTCTTAAGGATTTCCTGGCCAACCAGGAACCAAGGGAGACAGAGGAGAACCAGGCTATGATGGCCCACCAGGAGCACCTGTAAGTAATGAATGTATTACAGAGAATAAAAGAAATCCAGCACCCAGGTGTTTAAAGATAAAACAATGAGCTTTATTCACAGTCTCATAAAATTCATCTATAGGCTAAAGCACCACTTATGTGCTTCAGACTTCCTGAAGGCCCTTAGTTATGCCTATGACCAAGGACCTACAGGTTGTCTGAAATGTTTAAGGGAATGTGTCATCAGAAAATTACTAATTGTTTAAATAATGTTTTTATGTAAAAAAATATATTTTCAGAGGAATTTTTGGCGACTAAATTTTCAATTTTTTAAATCTATATTATAAAATAATCCAAAAATTTTGCTGTTTTTATTCTCACTGCTGGGGCTAAACTAAGCTGAGAATTCCTGTTCTCTCTTTGGTGATAAGAGGAGGTTGCTGTAAAGTGATCTGTGCAGCATTGAAGAGTCATGTAACACCAGTAGATAGAGGAGACAATATCAGCTTCCTGTGGAATGACCTCTTTATAGGTCACATAGCACACTTTTTAATGTTTTACACTCATCTCAAGGGGGCAGACTCTGTCTATTGTCACCTATGTCCATGAGTCTTGCTGTAAAACATGTCACTTAATGCTGTTAAAAACAGCTTAGGCAAGATGGCAGCCCCCATAACAATGCAAAATCTGCTGCAAGATCCGCAGCATATTTGATGTTGCAAATTTGATGCTGTGTTCATCCATTTAGTCAAATCTGCTGCACATCTGCTGTACATGTGAAGCTACCCTTAAAGGGAACCAATCACGCGTAAAATTCATCTTAAGATAAGGAAACGTGCTGGCACATCACCCAGCACATTTCCTAAACATCCCCCTGTAACCTCCGTGCCCCCCTCCATCAGTCAGTAATCTCACTTTGAAGAAGTCCCGCGCTGTATGTAAATTTCTGGCAAGTAGTCACGGTGGGCGGATTTAGTCAAGGTGGGCAGAATCAGTCACAGGTCCTGGGCGTCTGTAATAGCTGTAATCACGCCCAGAGGGGCGTGCTTGAGGTCTGCCTTCCATCCACATGACCCGGAGGCTTGCGTTTCACGTCGGCGGCGCGCTGACATCATTCGCACGCAGCGCCGTCATCTTCCAGAGTCCGCGCATGCGCAGTACGTCGGCGTCGTCTCCCGCCGTACTGCGCATGCGCGGACTACAAAAGACGTCTGTGCGGATGATGTCAGCGCGCCGCCGACGTGAAACACAAGCCTCCGGGTCACGTGGATGGAAGGCAGACCTCAAGCACGCCCCTCTGGGTGTGATTACAGCCATTACAGACGGCCAAGACCTGTGACTGATTCTGCCCACCTTGACTAAATCCGCCCACCGTGACTACTTGCCAGAAATTTACATACAGTGCGGGACTTCTTCAAAGTAAGATTACTGACTGATGGAGGGGGGCACGAAGGTTACAGGGGGATGTTTAGGAAACGTGCTGGGTGATGTGCCAGCACGATTCCTTATCTTAAGATGGATTTTACGCGTGATTGGTTCCCTTTAATAGTAACTAAAGATGAGCGAACATGCAGAAAATGTGGGTACGCATAAGAAAAAAAGAATAATGTTATTTTTACAATACGTTGACCTTTGAATAGCATATATTTAAGACTCAAAAAATACAGATGAATATCGCATATTTTTCATTGATTCCCTATCCCCCTTTTTTTTTTTACTTTTTTATTTATTTATTTATTTATTTTAATTATATAAACCCCAAAATTATGCAATTAGAAAGTGCAACAAGCTCTCATGTCATGGCTGCCTAAAAAACATAAAGTAATAGCTCTTAGTATATGACCCAAAAATAAAGAGAACAGTTTGGGCAATAAGGCTTAGTGGCTTGGTCACTAAATAATCTAAATAACTTCTCTTTTCTCTTACCTTTTACTTGCTGACCTGTTTAATCCAGCATTTATGTTAACAATGGGTAGGCTGGACTATGTTAAACTACAAATGATCAAATGTACTAGTTATGGAGTGCTGTGGTTTTTCCAACAGCATCCAGCAAACCTTGATCCAGGCCTAAACTGCATGTTTCACCCATTACTATGACTCGGCTGTGCTGCTTGCGTACTAAATTGTATCTATGTGTCTATCTATTAAGGGACCACAAGGTGTTCAAGGCCTTATGGGGAGACCTGGAGCCAAAGGATCGCCTGGGGAAGTTTATTTTGAACCAAAATTGAAAGGAGATAAGGGAGATCCTGGTATACCTGGACTGCCAGGTACCCCTGGAAGAGAGGGAAGATCTGGAAGAGATGGTCAGCCAGGACAACCAGGTCCCAAAGGTGTTTCGGTATGAACAGTCTATTTTGTCACATTTCATATACTGTTTAAAATGTAAAGGGGTTATACAGCTTTCAAAAACAGCCAGAAACAGCACCATTCTTGTCCTCAGTTTGGATGTGGTTTTACAGCTTCTATTGAAGTAATAGGAATATATAAAGGTATGGTGCTGTTTTTGTGGAAAGATAGCTGTGTTGTTTTCTCTAATACTGGATAACCCCTTTTAATTGAGTGCTTTATGTAACAGCAGTGGTGCCTTGGATCACAAGCATAATTTGTTCTGGGACCTCGCTTGTGATTCAAATCCACTCTTAAACCAAAGCAAATTTTCCCATAAGAAATCATGTAAATGATTTTATACTCTAAATAACATGTAAAACCAATGAAACGAACATTTAGAAACAGCTGCATATGTGATATTATCAGTTACTGTACAGTATAGCAATCAGCATGTTGAGTATAATGTATAGTAAGTGCATAAACCTCATAAAACAGCAGCAGTTTGTAGATACAGGAAGGAGCTGCAGATACCCATAATGCAGTAGTGTAGTACAACAGGCTAGAATTGCCTCCACAGTCCTGTCCCCTGATGTAAGCCCTAGCCTGAAGTGGATCTGCTATGACTTGGGAGGTGAGGGAGACTTCCTGGGTCAGAGTACAGTGCTGTAGACCATGCTATGCAGACCATGCCCCTCCCCCACTCGCGCTCCCACCCAGTACAGGGAGCTCTTGAGCCAAAGCAATGCTCTTAAACCAAGTCATAATTGTGAAAAACTGTGAGCTCTTTTTGCAAAACGCACTTAATCCAAGCTACTCTTAAACCAAGGTACCAAACATACAGTACGCTTATCTTAGACAGGAACAAGTAGTAAAATATTACCAGATTCTCCTCATCTAAAAGACAACACTGTATTAAAAGTAGGACTCTAAAGCAGCAATGCACTGAATAATAATCCTGTGCAGTATTCACTTGTAGATGATCTGATATTTAGTCAAAATGTGCTAAACAATATTACATTTGAAATGATAAAGTAACAGACTGAAAGCTGTTTTGATTTATATATAGACAATAAACGTTTTACAATTTTAGCCAAGGGCAATGCCTATACCCTGTCAAGAAATGCTCACCTGTAGTGTTTAGCAAATGATTACTTATTTAACATGTTAAATATAATGTATTATACACAGAGAAAAAGGTCCATAATACACATGTGCTTGCCTAGTTACAGTATGTTTCCGTGACGCTTCTTACACAATTTAGGGAACAATTGGCTCCAAAGGTGAGCGGGGACCACCTGGAGACAGTGGATTTCCTGGATTACCTGGACAAAAAGGTTTGCAAGGACCTCCTGGATCTGGTCCAGCAGGAACACCTGGAGACAGAGGAGAACCTGGAGTACCAGGATTTTCAGGATTACCTGGCAACCCAGGTACGTGCAAAAACCATACTAGCTTTGCTGAACTCCATTTGGTATTGCCACTGATTGTTTACAATGTTTTGTTTTCTCTTTAGGAAGTAAGGGTGAACCTGGAAAATTAACAATTCTAACTGGACCACCAGGACCAATGGGAAGTCCAGGTTCTCCTGGATTGCCAGGGGATCAAGGTAAAGTTTGATGTTTTGCTGCTTGGAATCTATAATTTTTCTCTACTTAATGTAATTTAAAGATTCAAAAAATTTGATTGGTAGAGTTCTAACTTTTTATACCCCAGCAGATGGTTAGATAAAGCTGGGAGAAATGCATAGCTAGGTGCCTCTCTCCCCAACTCACTGTCTATAATGTCTCACAGCAGAAAATGGGCTCCATAGACTTACAATAGCCCATCCAAAGCAGATAGCTGTACTCTTCCCTCAGCTATCTACTTATCTAATGATCCGCTGTCTGTGTTTTCAGTGTTTACTTGTAATACTTCTGACATGTCCTCTTCAAGAGCTTGCTCCGTAATCTTACATAACCCATTTGCCATGTGAAAACTTAAATTTAGACTTCAAGAAGAAAAATGTACAGTATATGGCTATGTTCACACAACGTTTTTTGAGCTCCGTTTAAAATAACATCCGTCATTTTGAGTCTAAAATAACAGACGTCATTTAGCTGTCTGGCCTTCCCTTAGTGCAATGACTGGTGTTTGTACATTATTTTAGTTTGGGGTTACTAATTGGCCTTTGGCTGTGGCTTAGTTGAAAAGTCCATTGAATTCAATAGTAAAAACCGAGAAAGAACGGTAACAAAAGAAAAACTGCGTGTGAACTGATAATAAAAAAATGTCCGCTGTTTGCAAAAGACATCCGAAAATAATGATCATGTTCATTACTTTGACGTCCGCGGTAAAAACGTCTCTTATTCAATACACTGTGTGCATTGGATGTCCTTCTTTCCATTGACTTCTATATATTACCATTGCAGTCAGTTAAATCGCAGGAAAAACGGACGTTATTTTACATATCAAACTCAGAAGCCTTTTCTCTATTTTTGACGTTGTTTGAACATAGCCTAACCTCCCATCGTAATTTATGTCCTGGACTAGCAATTTCTAAATGGCAATGACTCTCCTTAGTTGTATTCTACACTTGTAGATCATGGAGAAGGTTCAGCATTAAATACTGTACATGCTTGTTTTGTGGCATAAATACATTAACCCTTTGAGGACCAGGCCCAAAATGACCCAGTGGACTGCGCAAATTTTGATCTTAGTGCTTTAGTTTTTCCCTCCTCCCCTTCTAAGAGCTCTAGCACTCTCAGTTTTCTATCTACAAGCCATGTAAGTGCTTGTTTTTTACAGGAATAGTTGTACTTTGTAATGGCGTCTTTCATTTTACCATAACATGTATGACAGAATTCCAAAATTAATATTTATGAAGATATAAATAGGTGAAATCGTAAATAAGAATGCAATATGGTAATGTTTGGGGGGTTCCCGTAATGCACTATATGGTAACAGCGACATGACACTATTATTCTATAGGTCAGCCCGAACACAACCATATGCAGGTTACACAGATTCTCTAATGTTATATATGTATTTTTTTTATGAAATCCTTTTTTTTGGCAATTAAATATTAATAAAATGGGCCTATTGTGACGCTTATAACGGTTTTATTTTTTCACCTACGGGGCTGTATGGGGTGTCATTTTTTCCGCCATGATCTCTAGTTTTTATTAATACCATATTTGTGAAGATCGGACGTTTTGATCACTTTTTATTGATTTTTTTAAATATATAATGTAACATAAAATCGGTAATCTGCGCACTTTTTCCCCTCTTTTCGTGTACGCCGTTTACCGGTCGCAATGACGCTTGGTATATTTTAATAGATCTGACAATTACACACGCTACGGTATATTATATGTTTATCTATTTATTTATTTTTATATGTTTTATTTATATAATGGGAAAGGGGGGTGATTTAGACTTTTATTGGAGGAGGGGTTTTGGGGTAGTGTGTTAGTGTTTTGAACTTTTTTTTTTTTACACTTTTGAAGTCCCTTTGGGGGACTTCTACATACATTAGTTTGATTTCTACACTGATGAATGCTATGCCATAGGCACAGCATTGATCAGTGTTATCAGCGATCTGCTCATTGAGCCTGCCTGTGCAGGCTCAGTGTAGCAGATCGCCGATCGGACCGCACGGAGGCAGGTGAGAGACCTCCGGCAGTCCGTTTCAACGATCGGGACCCCCGCAGTCACACTGCGGGGGTCCCGATCGGTAAGTGACAGGGGACTCCCCCTGTCACTTACACTTAAACGCTTAAGGGGTTAATGACACACGGCAGCGCGATTGCTGCAGCGTGTCATTACCGGTGAGGTCCCGGCTGCTGATTGCAGCCGGCCCCCACCTGCTATGAAGCGCGCTCCGCTCCGGAGCGCGCTTCATAGCGGGAAAAACACCCAGGACGTAAGGTTACGTCATGGGTCGTCTGGGGGTTAAATAATAATATAAACTAAACATATAGATACACCCAGCGCAGACTATTAGTTGGTCAGTCAGAATAAGGAGAATCAAGATTATATAGGTGACAAATACCTGTATAGAAATCCAGCTGGAAAGGCTTGCACAGATGCCAATATCAGTGGAGTTCAGCCGAAGTCCACATCCAGCTTTTATGCAGTGTAGAGGAGATGATGATCAGGGAGAAATCTTCTGAACTAGGCAGATGCTCTGGCCGGTAGCACTGCACATAAGTTCAGAGTCCAGTTTTCCGTGGCAAAAAGTGGGATTCTGAGTGACGTCACACTCTTTTTAAGTATTAATCCTAGTGCAAGCCAGAAGTTATTAATATCTAAAAATAATAATATAACATTTGGGGTGATTTCCACATTAGTAAAGCTCCTATGACACTTTTTCTGAGTCAAATTTACTGCAGTGTTGCAAAACTTGAAGTCCAACCTGGTGTTCTATTTTCCCTACAGCAAATTCACCATTAGTATTTGCTTTTCTTTTGTGAATTAGTCCCACACTGCACTGGGTAAAGAAGAACTTACTGCATAATATTTATTCATAAAACATTTTAAGGCTAGGTAAAATAAAATTTAATTTTGAGTGACATTTAAAGAGATAAAAAAAAAAGTATTTGCAAAAGCAGGTTACAAATAAGCATGTTCATTATTTGGATAGTTGTATTCAATTACAGCCATTATACTGTATGGTGTGTGCACTGCTGATCAATTTCCCATTGACGTCAACCAAGCACATTATTATATAGAAAAAATGGTCGTATTTTTACCTTTAAATTACATTTATATTTTACTTTTATTTTACGTTGTGTGAACATAGCCTAAAATGTCTCAAATGCATTCTTCAGTTCTGCAAGCTGTACTATACCCTGGGGGTCCGTATTTGTCATCTTCCTTAGGCTATGCTTCCACAATGTCTTTTTTTTTTATGTGAAAAACATGTGTCTTTTGATAAAGATGGACAACATTAATGATCATAAACTTAAAATGATTTTAGTGTAAAAAAGATGTGGGAACCTAGCCTTAGTCATACCTAATGCTGCCTTTTTTTTCTTTTTATCTATTCTTGTCTAGTTACTGATCATACCAGACAGCTAAATAAAGTCTGTTTTTTTAGACTCTAAATAACGTATGTAATTTTAAATGGAGCTGAAAAAATGTTGTGTGAACATAGCCTTACACTAAAATAACAAAACTAATGCAATTTTGTACTTTTATCCTTTTTTATCTTCAGGTGAAAAGGGTAATCCTGGACTTCCAGGGAGATCTGGATTTCCTGGAGAAAAGGGTGATCCTGGTTTAGAAGGGAAAGGACTTCCTGGGCCTCCTGGTGAAAAAGGTTTGTTCACTTATATATAGTCCCAGTGATGCCTACTCTTCTGCTTTGCATATTGTAACAGTGAGCTGCTGTTCTTTTTTTTTGGTCTTTAGATTACACCATTTGAGCATTTACTGTTATATCAGTAATAATAATAATTTTTATTTATATACCACCAACAGATTCCGCAGCACTTTACTTTACAATTCTGGGGGAACATATATAGACAAAAATGAGACGTTACAGAGATATACATATATTTATCCATACATGGGGAGTGAGGGCCCTGCTTGTATGCCTGAGCTTACAGACTATTGGGAGGGGGTTTAAGACAAAAAGGCTAAGGGACAAAGGGCTTCATTGTTACTATGGTCCGGCCATCTTTATAAATAAGGCAGTGCAGGTGAAGATGGATGAACCAGTCACCAAGTGATATAGTATTATTATTATTATTTTTTTAAATTATGTCTGATTTAGTTTGTTACATCTATGCTGAAATAGTTAAACTTGTAGCGCTTATCAGGTAAAATATTTTTGCAAATACAATCATTTAGCAAACTTGCCTTCCTCTCCTGGTGTGCCCACTCTTTTCCTCCCCCTGTTGAGAACTTGTTGTCTAGGTTACCAACCACCATTTTGCTCTAAAAGCAGTGGTATATACATAGATATTGTATACATATTTATATATATTATACAGTGTTTATACACTATGGGCCCATATATCAATAGCTTAACTATTTTGTGGCTAATCTAGGTGAAAATATTGGTACATTTTGTTCACAGGCAGTGACACGCCTCCTCACGCACAATGCTGTGCCTCCTTCCTGTCCCCCCCCAAAATGCATTTTTTTCCAGTTTTCTCTAGGCGCAGAGCTTGATACATCTGCCCCTATATCTCTATACAGCTATAGCTACATTATACATCAGCTGGACATCTGCAGTACAGTGGTGGTGATTGACTTAGAAAACAAGCTGTCAACAAGGGGAGGAAAAGTAAAGCATATCAGGAGAGAGCAAGTTTGCTAAATGATTGTATCTGCAAAAATATTTAACCTGACCAGTCTTACAAGTTTAATTATATTATTTGAAATAGGAATACCCCTTTAAACTAAAGTGATGTGCTGGAACCATCACCTCAAATAATAAATTAGCAGGCTAATTCTGCACTACTATGCACTCCTGCCTGCAGTACCATCAGCAGGATCAAACTGTGACCTGGATCTTCTTTACAACGCTCCATATAAAAAATGGTTACCAACATGTTACTGTTATTAGTTTACCTTTATACTGGGTAATACTATGGTTCCCAATACTAAAAAATAAACTAATATTAAATAAACATAGGGGGAGATTTATCAAACTGGCGTAAAGTAGAATTGTTTTAGTTGCCCCTAGCAACCATCAGATTTTACTTTTCATTCCTCACAGATTCTTTGAAAAATGAAAGGTGGAATCTGATTGGTTGCTAAATCTTCCCCATAGTATATTTTGCTAACTCACATGCATCATTTTCTGCAACACAAATGCATTTACATACATCAGGAATATCATCCATGTGCATAGGCTGCATTTAAAGCTAATGAAGGGAGATATTTAAAAAAGTCCGGCTAGGGGCTTCTCGTGGGCACGGGGAGAGGTAAGCAAAGTTTGTTTTTTATTTTCTCCCCTTCCACCTGTCAGATCTTTGGGCCGGACTTCTCTTTTGAAACTAAAATAGGGTCTTTGTTGTTTGTGCAATAGTGACACCATACGTGTACTTTGTACTTAATGAAGCAAAGTTTAACTTTATTTTCTATATAAATATTAGTTTTTATAATTTAATTTTCAGAATTTTTCTCCCAATTCCGGGTAGGCACCAATCAGCAATCACATTTACTTTGTTAGACACACCCTATTTTATTCTAACTGCACAAGGATAGTGGTAGTTTTTGCAGTCACATTATTTATTTATCAATAAGTTGTTTTATTCCACACCTGGATAAAGACCCATGGTAATTTGGTAGAGATAATCACAGTATCATTCAGAAGCTTTGCTGGTAGAATCTTTTAGACTCCTGTTAGGATATAGGCACAGAAGCTTTACCTAAAATGTGAAAGACTCTGCAGCATATGAGCAAGGATTCAGTTTTATTAATATTTTTGAAACTTGTTACCATATACATTTATCTCCATACAATTCTGTGGGGTTATAGAACACATTGGATTTACTGAACCTTTCTATGTGCAAACTTAGAGTAGATAATCTTTAAATGTACCAGATTAATCAACGGCACAGGTTGTTGGTTGTTGATTAAATCTATTGCATTTGAAGACTACTCGAAGGTTAAACCACCTAGTAGTTTGTGTTATACGTGCCAGAATTTTGAGCCAGATTTTTACTAATTTTTTAACAGTGTAACATTTTAGGCCCCTTTTTCCAAAGGCATTACAAGGCATTATTAATGTGCAGAAAAGTCTTGTTCACCACTCTTTGGACAGAATTCTGGAGCAGACACATTTGGTGATAACAGTTTTAAAATCTGGGTGCATGATGTTAATTTTACAGGTTATCAAGGTATAGAGGGTGCACGAGGTGTGGATGGTATCCCTGGACAGCCCGGTCGTGAAGGTCTACGTGGGGAACCAGGTGCACCAGGACCAAAAGTAGGTAAAAAGATGGCTGGTATACCAGGAGTAACTGTTACAAGTAGACCATGGTATATAGTATTCCTTGGATGAAAGAATTTGTGGACAAAGCATGATATAATAATGTAAATGCTGTACAACAGTGCTTCTCAAACTGTGAGGTGGGCCTCACCAGTGAGGTGCCCCCTAGTTTTTATTGAGGCTCAGAAGGGGAAACAGTTTTCACAAAAGTGGCTATGATCTGCACAGTCCTTTTGCTTTTTGCAACAGTCTCCATTTTAACAACATTATTAAGTTATTTTGTACTTGCTTTTTTGGTATATAGAGCTTAGGAGAAAGGTGAAAGGTAGCCCTAGCATTATTTTCAGCTTTTAAATGGACTTTTATCACAGATGATGAAGCCCAGTCTTTTCCTCGGTCAGTCTGGTGAGGCCCAGGCACTGATTTGGTCTGTTAGGTGAGGCTCCAGTAGAAAAAGTTTGAGAAGCGCTGCTGTACAATATGTACAATTCTACAATGATGTATAATACTATACATGCTGAAAATCAGTAAGACCATGCTACCCTATAAAGCAGTATGAGTTACAAATAAGGCTGTGAATCATAAAAAGTATATGTCGTATATTGGAAGAAATCTGTCAGTCAGTGGGAGGAAGACAAGAGAAAGTAGAGGGAACTGCCTGTTGGGCAAGTGTCTTTGAACCTTGTATATAAGGATTATCTTGTAACAATTGCACAGTTTTGCTTTAAAAAAATTAATTGTACATACTGCTCTGCTCTGTCACCAACTCATGCTGATAGATGTTGATTGGTAAACCTCCTATTGACAGCTTATAAAGTCAAATTTTTTGAAATTCTTAATGCAAGATGACTTTTAAAAATGTTCCTTTCAAATATTGAAGGGTTACAGTTCTATTTGTCCTAAGTATGAAGAACACAAGATCAGATTTTACTTAATGTTCCTTTTCCTCTTACTCTCTAGGGTGACCCAGGACTTGGCCTTCCGGGCCCTAAAGGATCATTTGGGCCTCCAGGTCCTCCCGGAGTTGTTGGAGATAAAGGGAATACAGGACCAACAGGTGTTCCTGGAGAACAAGGTCTTCCAGGAGTTCCAGGATATTCTGGGGCTAAAGGTACAATATGTGATGTAGTTCATCAAGTTGGGAAAGGTTTACGATTTTTATGGAAGCTTTAGCTGTGATTTAACATGTTGAACTAAGTAATTTTATTGTTTTTCTTCTTTTAAAAAAAGGTGACACAGGACCAACTGGCCCACCAGGTTTAAGAGGTAACCCTGGTGTTCCAGGATTTGGCCCACAAGGGGAACCAGGACCTCAAGGGCCAGCAGGATTCCCAGGAGTTCCAGGTGAGAAGGCCATATATAAATAGTAATCTGCTGGGAATGGGTTTCAAGTTGGGCATTATAGTTTTAGTTGTACCATGTGTAACCATGTGCTGGTGCATACTAGCAAGTATGCCATTTACATAAAAAAAATTCCTATGTGAACTTCCTATGTGTTGACTCCTTTTTTTTAAGGTGTCTAAACACTAGAAGTCCAATGTATCCCAGGTCATCTGTGCACTTACAGAGAAGGGAGTCATGTTATTGACGGACACTCTGTACATGTCAGACCATGTGTTTATTCTGTTTAGCACAAGACTAAAAAGCTGCCTTCAGGAGACTGGACCTGGATACATATAGCTTTGTTTTACAGCATGATTCCAAAAATAATAATTATGAATGTATATTGCAAACTTGCTTTATTTCACATTTACAGTTGATTTAGATTTTGAAAATTACAACGACAGTGACACTTTAAATTGGTTCTAACTTATAATATAAAACTAGATTTGCATTTCCAGGAAAATACATAGTGCTTGAAAAGAGCGCCCCTTTACCAGTGACTTCCCTTTAAGAGAAACTTGGATCCCATTCCTTTAAGAGTGACATGGCTCCCGTCCCTATAAGAGTGACTTGGGTCCCATACCTTTAAGAGCGACTTAGGTCCCTTTAAGAGTGACTTGGGTCCCGTTCCTTTAAGAGCTACATGGATCCCTTTAAGAGCGACTTGGATCCCTTTAAGAGTGACCTGGGTCCCTTAAAGGGACCCAGGTCGCTCTTAAAGGGACCCAGGTCGCTCTTTAAAGGGAATCATTTCGCTCATAAAGGGACCCAAGTCGCTCTTAAAGGGACCCAGGTCGCTCTTAAAGGGACCCAGGTCGCTCTTAAAGGGACCCAGGTCGCTCTTAAAGAGACCCAGGTCGCTCTTAAAGAGACCCAGGTTGCTCTTAAAGGGACCCATTTTGCCCTTAAAGGGACATATTTCGCTCTTAAAGGGACCGATTTTGCTCTTAAAGGGACATATTTTGCTCTAAAAGGGACATATTTCGCTCTTAAAGGGACTCATTTTGCTCTTAAAGGGGCCCAGGTAACTCTTATAGGGGCCCAGGTCGCTCCTAAACGGACCCATTTTGCTCTTAAAGGGACATATTTTGCTCTTAAAGGGACATATTTTGCTCTTAAAGGGACCAAGGTCGCTCTTAAAGGGACCGATTTTTGCTCTTAAAGGGACATATTTCTCTCTTAAAGGGACCCAGGTTGCTCTTAAAGGGACATATTTCGCTCTAATAGGGACCCAGTTCGCTCTTAAAGGGACATATTTTGCTCTTAAAGGGACCCATTTTGCCCTTAAAGGGACATATTTAGCTCTTAAAGGGACCAAGGTCGCTCTTAAAGGGACATATTTCGCTCTAATAGGGACCGAGGTCGCTCTTAAAGGGACCCAGGTTGCTCTTAAAGGAACATATTTCACTCTTAAAGGGACCCAGGTCGCTCTTTAAGAGCGAAATGGGTCTCTTTAAGAGTGAAATATTTCCTTTAAAGGGACCCAGATCCCTCTTAAAGGGACCCATTTCGCTCTTAAAGGGACCCAGGTCGCTCTTTAAGGGACATATTTCGCTCTTAAAGGGACCCATTTCCCCCCTCAAGGGACCCAGGTCGCTCTTAAAGGGACATATTTTGCTCTTAAAGGGACCAAGGTCGCTCTTAAAGGGACATATTTCGCTCTTATAGGGACCCAGGTCGCTCTTAAAGGGACCCAGGTCGCTCTTAAAGGGACATATTTCTCTCTTAAAGGGACCCAGTTCGAGCGAAACGGGTCTCTTTAAGAGCGAAATATTTCCTTTAAAGGGACCCAGATCACTCTTAAAGGGACCCATTTCGCTCTTAAAGGGACCCAGGTCGCTCTTAAAGGGACATATTTCGCTCTTAAAGGGACCCATTTACCCCCTCAAGGGACCCAGGTCGCTCTTAAAGGAACCCGGGTCGCTCTTACAGGTACTTAGTTTGCTCTTAAAGGGACCCATTTAGAGCGGCTTGGGTCCCTTTAAGAGCGACTTGGGTACCGTTCCTTTAAGAGCGGCTTGGGTACCGTCCCTTTAAGAGCAGCTTGGATCCCGTACCTGCTTCATGGCTGCCTCAGCTCTGCTATTTTACTGACTGACCTCTGCTACTTATAATGGTAAAGACCATTGCTCGGTTACCATGACAATCTTACTCATGTCAGGGAGACAAAATGGTTAAGGACCTTCCATATATTACATCTTCTACTGGCCAATAGTGGACATGTGACTGTGGATGGTGTGATACAATGCATGACGAGACCTTAGAGTTCCTATTGGCTGCTATATTTCAGCTATTTGCATATGTGCTGTGATTGGCTGTCAGCAGTTAGAGTGTGGCCATTATTTGCAATGGGCCATTATTTTCTATGGGAAATTTGTGGTCTTTAAACGTAAATTTCTTAAAAACGACAAATCCGATCTAAACGAAAAATAGATAGCACACCACACACTGCCAAGGGCTTCGAAACGCAGTTTGAAAGGAGTCTGTGCGCAAAGCGGTTTGGGCTGTATTACGTGCAGAAAAATGGCTGGAAGAAGAAACGGAAGAAGAAGAATACGGATTACAATATAGTGCTTTTCAAGCACTATAATTAACAACTACTTGATAGTTGATACAAAGCTGACAAGCTGTATGCGTAGGGTTTTTATATAACTATATAACTAAAGTTACGAGACAGAAAACACTCCATTAATACAGGACAATATACATTCTAGTTAAAGAAGCAGTTCACAAAAAATTATTGTTGTCCCCCCCGGTAGACGCTGGCACGTATACTCACCGCAGCTGATCGGTGTCTCGCGGCGCGGCTTCGTTCTGGTCTGCTGTGACTCCTCTTCTCTGTCCTGTGATTATACGCCGGAACTCACAGGCTTGGAAGCGTGTGACTTCATGGGAGATCAGTGCTGTGTATATAGAAGTCCCCCATGGGGCTTCTAATTACTGTTAGTGAAAAAAGAATAAAGTGTTTTTATTAATAAATAACCCCCTCTCCTAATAAAAGTCCAAATCACCCCCCTTTTCCCATTTTATAAATAAAAATAAATAAATAAACAAACATGTTTGGTATCGCCGCGTGCGTAATTGCCAAAAATATTACTTTATTTCATTCCTGATCTTGCATGGTAAACGGCGTAAGTGGAAAAAAATTTAAAGTGCAAAATTGCGCATTTTTGGTCGCATCAAATCTAGAAAAATTGTAATAAAAAGCGATCAAAAAGTCGCATATGCGCAATCAAGGTACCGATAGAAAGTACAGATCATAACGCAAAAAATTACACCTCACACAGCCCCATAGACCAAAGGATAAAAGCGTTATTAGAATGGGAATAGAGCGAGGAACGTTTATTTTCTGTGAAAGCCATCAATTAATATAAAAGTTATATAAGTTGCATATCATTTTAATCATACCGACTTGAGGAACATATCTAACATGTCAGTTTTTTCATAGGACACACGGTGCAAAAACGAAGCCCCCCAAAGAAAAAGAATTGCGTTTTTTCTTCAAATTTACCGCGCATATAATTTTTTTCTGGTTTCGCAGCATATTTTATGCAAAAATTCAGCCTGTCATTGCAAAGTACAATTAGTGACGCAAAAAATAATGGCTCATGTGGGTCCGTAGGTGTAAAAATGCAACTGTTATGGCCTTATATGCACAAGGAGGAAAAAACGAAGACGCAAAAATGAAAATTAGCCCGGTCTTTAAGGGGTTAAATGTCCATCATGGAAAGCCCTTCACAGATTAAAACAGCCACATACAGTGCAATATAGAGTACTTCTGTGAGCATTCACATTTCAACTGGACTTTCAGGGGCGCAGATATGTTTTGACTACATTTGGGTAATTTGTCAAACGTATACAAATTTTATATTCAGGATAAGTAGTCATCCCATTTTGGAGGATGCGATCAAGCATATTGCTTGATCGAGCATTGGGGTGCTCGATCGAGCTTGATGCTCAACTGAGCACCTCGGGGTGCTCAGGTAAAGGTGGCCACACACCTTCAATAACTGATCGCTAAAAAATCGCCTGGCCGTCAGTTATATCTTTTGCCCACTGCACATTGCATTTCATTTTGTCATTCAAATTCTTGTAAATTTTGTTTACGCATCCTTTCAAGAAATTAAATATACAAAAATTGGTATGAAAAAGTTAATAAGTTAACCAGGTATCCACTGCTCTCCAGTCTTCCTTCCATTGATTTCAATGGGGCTCGAGTTGAACACATGAGCACTGAAAAATGCTTGTCTCGAGTAACAAGCACTCAATCATTTTAGTGCTTTCTCAACACCAGTAATTAACCTTCATAGATACGACATGCCCAAGTCTCAAAGGAGATGTATCAGCCACACTGTCGTGTAGACATCCCTTGGACATAATTCTCCTTTTTTTTCCCTCTAGTAGTTCACAGCATTAATATAGTAAGAAAATGCTGAGGCCTCCTTCATCTAGGAAGTATGTCAGTCTGTCAGGCCCCATTTCTCATGATCTGACTGTGCAGTGGGTCAACAGTCATGCAAAGTTGTTTAGTATTGTTTCATTTGATACTTATTTCTTCTCAGATCTTATTTTACTTTATATTTACTGATCTTGCTATAATCTGCAGGCCCAATAGGAGTAAAGGGAGATAAAGGCTTTCCAGGTTTTCCTGGAACTGATATGCCAGGACCAAAAGGAGATAAAGGGACATCAGGCATGCCTGGAATAATGGGTATGCCTGGTTTACCAGGGAGTCAAGGTCCACCAGGAAAAGATGGATCTCCAGGTCTTCAAGGTAACATGTATAAAATTTATTGGAGATATTACATGATTTCAAAAATATATTTAAGATAAAAGAGTGTAAAACGTGAATGTATTTTTAGGACACAAAGGAGATATGGGATTGATGGGAGTTCCAGGAATCCGAGGCCAACCAGGTACACCAGGAAATCCAGGTCTACCCGGGGAAAAAGGTAAACTAAATTCAAGTTACCTAGATCAGCACCTTTTAAGGAAAAACAGGGCCAGGATAAGAAGGAGGTGGGTAATTAATTGCTTAGAGTGCTACATCACAGCAGGGATTTAAGAAGCACAATTTTACAAAAAAAAAAAAATACAAAATAAATAAAAATTGCAGACATCTGGTAAAAATCTCAACATACAGTAACTGAAATGGGCAATGATCCTTGGTGGGTTCTAGGCTTTATTTAGAGAATTTATATACTGTATTTTAGGGTCTTGTTGTGAGGGATGGTCTGGGTTCTTGTGTTTTTGTGTTTTTATTATAGGAATAATTTTGGAGTTTAAACCGATTTTGGGTACTAAGTTTGGGGTCAGTTAATTTTGGTGTGTGTGTAGTAGTCTTTGCACTGTTTGTCATGCAAATGAATTAGGTTAGCAGTGTTTGGGGGTCTATGTAAATGGTCAGACATAAGTTAAAAATTTTGTGCATAACTTTTCAATCTCCCACATGTCATCAGTTAAAAATAGGCAAAAATCGTGAAAATTAGTCTGTTGGCTTATCTGCTGTATATGGGTGTTTGTGACTGTGCAGCTACCCCTAGCTGCTGATATGGTAGGAGTTTTGCACATAATTCCTGACAATCTAGATGGGGACCGGTTATTGAGGCACCAGATTTATGTGGAGCCTGAGGAGATGAACAAACCACTGTACATCAAGTACTTGCATCAGAATTATTCCCATTTGCCTCTTCCCATTTGCCAATAACCTAATTACAACTTTTCTGAATTAATTATATGCTGAAAGGCTGCTTGAAAAAAGTGAATTAATTGGGGTAAATTTACTGTTGCAAATGCATCGGATTTGCTCTGTATTACATTTATTGTAAATCTCGTGAGCTAAGTAGTTGACTTTTAGAAGGCTATGGCTCTATATATTCTTGCAGCAGAATGAAAATCCACTGCGAGAATGGAGTGCCATAGACTTTCATAGAAATCAGTATAGCAGTGGATTTCCCAAACTCGTAGCTTGGAACGCGCTGCGATACAGTATGTGTGAATAGACTCTCAACAGAGAAAAATGTTCATCACATACCTAATGAACAACAATTCTAACATTTAGTTTTTCATAAGCATAGGGTTTCAAAGCATTTTTCATCACATGGAAGTAACCCTTAAAATTTACAGGAATCTAAGTGATTCCAAAATGGATTCTAAACAGATCCAGATGTTTGATTAATCATGAGTCATATTGACCAACAATTGGCTTTAGCCATGACCAGAAGTCCCCTTTTGGGTTGTATTGTGACCCCATCTACTTTCATTAGCTGTGATGCAGCTGTACTGGGACCGTGTCACTTTAGCCTTAAGATGGCTAGAGTATAAAATCCCTTTACCAGTATAAAACCCCTCCAGTCTCTCCAAAGGAAAAAGATAAAAGTGTTACTTACATGTTTTCTGAAATATAACTTACAATATATAGTTAAAGGATGTGTGTAAAGAAGCCATAATGCTTTTGACAGCATTAGACATAGGAGAACATCCTAGCAAGTAGCAGATTAGTAGTTAAAGGTGTTGGCCACTTTATAATAAAATAGGTCAGTACAAAGTATTAGTAAGTGTGCTCAATGTATATACTGACAGCAGCTCCCTGTGTACCTCATAGAGCGAAAATCAGACTCCCCTTCACCAGGCTGGGCTGCCCTGCTCTGTTTTGTTTCAGTCCATAAAATGGCCGACATGGAGGAGCATGTGACCAGGCCCTGTCCCCAGTGTCCACCATAGACATATACAGGCTCAGTAGTGGACACTGGGGGGTGGGGCATGGTCACATGCTCCTCCATGTAAGCAATCTTATGGACCAAAACACCACAGAGCAGGGCAGCACAGCCTGGAGGAGGGGAGTCTGATATTAGCTCTATGAGGTACACAGGGAGCTGCTGTCAGTATATACAGGAGTACACTTACTAATACTGTACACTGAGCAATTTTACTATGAAGTGGCCAACCCCTTTAGTAATAGTTTTATGGGTCACTCATTTGTTTTAAAGGGAACCTGGAAATTGTGTACCAAAGTGCTGACAGTGTTACAGTGTGCATTGTGCGGTCATCTCATCTATCCAAAGCTGCCTTTAATGGTTATTATTGTGTAAATATAGGTGATCCTGGCCCATCTGGGTTCCGTGGTGAGGAAGGAGCTCCAGGCTCAAAAGGTGAAAAGGGTGAACAAGGTTTGCAAGGACTCCCAGGAACAATTCCGTCCATGGAAAACATGAAGGGTGAAAAAGGAGATCAGGGTGACAGAGGTACAATCATTTTATGCATAGAAGATTGTTAAAAGAAAGATATATGTTTATCCCAGATATTTTTACATTTACTTAGTGTGGACTTACCAACCACATCTGCTGAACGTTTGTTCTGCTGAGGGAATCCCGGCCAGAGTGTATGCACATAGTATACACTCTTGCTGGGATCCCTAGTGGCGCAGCGAGAAACTGATATGTTAGTTTTCTGCAGCTGCTATTCAATGAATAGCGGCCGCAGAAAACCTTGTCAGTGCACACTATGCCGCATGCTCCATTGTGTGCAGTGGGGAGTTCTGATGCTCAGCTCAGAACATCAGAACTCAGCGTTGCTAAAGATCACCGGAGTACCCTTAAGACGGTCCTGATAACTTTTAAATGTAAAAATTATTTTCAGGACAAATTGGTCTTGAAGGAGAGAAAGGAGTGCGTGGTGATTTGGGATCTCCAGGAATGCCTGGAAAAGAAGGGGAGCAGGGAATGCCAGGGAAGTCAGGTGAGAATATTATTACATGTACCCTTGGTATAGTAGCAAGAATTTTCTTTAACATCACAACCAAAATAATGAAACAAATGTTTACAGGAGCAAAAGGAGAGAAAGGTATTCAAGGATATCCAGGATCTCCAGGGACTCCTGGACCAAAAGGGTCCATGGGAGAAATGGGTTTGCCAGGTAAATTACTCATTTTTATATGTTTATTTTTGTTAAAATGTCCATAATATTCATTTGAATCTGTGCTCGGGCATTAACTCTTATTTTGTTACGGAAACACAATTTTTTCACATAGGACCCACAGGACCAAAGGGTGAACATGGTATTCATGGCACTCCTGGTCTGCCTGGAGTTACTGGAATCAAAGGCGAAAAGGGGCTTAAAGGGGAAGAAGGTGTTCCTGGTGTTGGCATTCCAGGAGCTCCTGGTATAAAGGTAAGAAAAAGGGCAGATTTCCTCATTATCTGCTTTCTTGAATAGTTTAGATATGGCAGATTTTCAATACATGTATGTCAGTGAGTGGTTTATGTTAAACATTAGATAGAATGCTCATCAGCATTTATGCATATAGGGTAAATGGGAGATATAGCTGAAAGTTACTATATGTATTATCTATATTTTATTCTAAATGTTACTTGTAAATTGAATATAGGGCGAGGCTGGAACTCCTGGTCTTCAAGGGTTACCAGGTGAAAGGGGTGAAAAAGGTGACGTTGGTGTCCCTGGAATGCCTGGAATACCAGGAACGAAAGGATCTTCAGGCCCTCAAGGGACCCCAGGTGAATAGATGTTCTTTTAATTTTCTTTCATTTTATGGGTCTGTTCACACTGAGTAAAAGTGGAATTCCGCGCAGAGCACCCTCCATGGACTCCATTCGGAATCCCACCTGCCTCAGTGTGTTAATGCAAGGCCTCACACGCGCCTCCGTTTTCTTTGCGAAATTCCGCCACTTTTACTCAGTGTGAGCAATGAATATGAATATACATATGTAGATATGTAAATAACATATTTGCTTATAAATACCATTAGGTAGCCCAGGTATACCTGGAGAGAAAGGAGCAAGAGGCTACCCTGGACTGGATGGTGTTCCTGGATCTAAAGGACAACCAGGTGAGAAGCATAATTTACTAAAACACCTAATGCTGTTTTAAAGAGTGTTTCCTATTAAGTCTTCCTAATTTATTATTTAAGTCTCATTTAATTTGTATGAACATAATGTAATTCCGGCATGTGCATATCCGTCCCACTACTAGTTGCTTTAAATGACAAGCCAGTTCTCATTTCCATTTACTTCATGGTTTTATTGCCAACTAGAGTACCAAAGTACCCATGTGTTCCCAGAGTCTCATACAGTAATGGATATATATATATATATATATATATATATATATATATATATATATATATATTGTAGGGATCTTCCCGGGGGATGGTGTGTTTGGACACAGTTCAGACAGCAAACTTGGACTTATAAAAACAACTGGGTGTTTATTAGCTGCGTAAACAGTCCTCAACAGAAATGTAGCAATACCATGCTTTTCAGAACAAACCAAAAACAAAAAGGTCCTTGCCCGTCTGGGCACTTACTAACACAGGTCTCCTGTCTAACTCTTCAGTAGGCAGTATCACAGGGTATGAATAGGCCCCAGCGGCGGCAGTATTCGTTGCTCCCAGGAGATACAGCATGCAGGCTGTTCACCCCTGGCTGAGAGCAATCCCCTGTAGCACTGTGGAGCTTTTAAGTTGTTGCAGGCTAATCAGGACACACCTGATTGCAACAACCGAACTGGATCGGGGGGAAGGGAATGGCAGGTCCCACTACCAACCTACCCACCATTCCAGTAAATCCGGCCCGGAAAATGTAAAGAACAACTCAGCAGCATAATACTGCTGAGTAAGAGATCTTTCCCGGATTTACCATCTCACCGTAAGCAGTAGCCTGGGTGAGATGTACCTCCCCTCGAACACTTTACCTGTGACATGTCCACATATCCCCCCCCTCTTTTTCAGACCGGAGGGCTGAGCATTTTGTCCCCACAGACAGTGTACCCTTGATAGGGCGTCCGCATTTGCCTGTAACTTTCCTGGCCTGTGTTCCACGGTAAAATTAAAGTTTTGGAGGGACAGAAACCATCTAGTCACCCTCGCATTTTTCTCTTTATTAACCTTCATCCATGTTAGGGGGGCATGGTCGGTCACTAACTTGAACTTTCTGCCTAGCAAGTAATACCTCAGGGACTCTAGGGCCCATTTCACTGCCAGACATTCTCGCTCCACAATGGCGTAGTTTTTTTCGGCCGGGGATAGCTTCCTGCTTAAGTACATCACCGGGTGCTCCTCGCCATTCACGACCTGTGAGAGAACGGCGCCTAACCCTGTATTAGAGGCGTCTGTCTGGACCAGAAACTCTTGCCTAAAGTCAGGGGTAACTAGTACAGGTTGTTGACACAAGGCAGATTTAAGGCTTTGAAAAGCCTTCTCGGCCTCTGGAGTCCATGTCACCATTGCGGACTTACCTCCCTTTGTCAGGTCAGTTAGCGGGGCTGCAACTGTGGCAAAGTTTGGCACAAACCTACGGTAATAGCCCGTAATACCCAGGAAAGCTCTGACCTGTTTCTTTGTGAGGGGTTTAGGCCAATTCTGTATTGCCTCGATTTTATTTAGCTGTGGTTTGATTAACCCCCTCCCAATAATGTAGCCCAAGTATTTGGCCTCCTCTAAGGCTAGTGCACACTTCTCTGCATTGATAGTTAACCCTGCATCACTTATGGCCTCTAACACCGCCTGGACTTTACAGAGGTGACTTTCCCAATCAGGGCTAAAAATGACCACATCATCGAGGTAGGCAGCGGAGTAATCACGATGTGGTCGCAGAATCAAGTCCATCAACCTCTGAAAAGTGGCAGGGGCTCCATGTAACCCGAATGGCATCACTACATATTGGAAGAGCCCATCAGGGGTGGAGAATGCAGTCTTCTCTCTAGCCTCAGGAGTGAGGGGGATCTGCCAGTAGCCTTTTGTGAGATCGAGGGTGGTTATGTACCTGGCATTACCCATTCTTTCAATCAACTCATCTACCCTGGGCATGGAGTAGGCATCGAACTTGGAGATCTCATTTAACTTTCTAAAATCATTACAGAACCTCCAAGTTCCATTGGGCTTTGGGATTAGCACAATCGGGCTGGACCATTCGCTCTGGGACACCTCAATGACTCCTAGGTCAAGCATACGTTTTACCTCAGCTGACACCGCCTCCCTCCGTGCTTCTGGTATCCTATAGGGCTTAAGGTTTACCCTGCTTCTAGGCTCAGTTTCAATGTGATGGTGAATGAGATGCGTACGCCCTGGAAGGTCAGAAAACTGTCTTTATTTTTCTGCAAAAACTCTTTAGTCTCCTGCTTCTGTGACACTGATAGAGTATCACCAATCTTGACCGGAGGGATTGGTTGTGACAAATTATTAATAGAGTTTGTCGCCACCAAGGATTCCCTGTCTTTCCAGGGTTTGATCAAGTTTATGTGATAAACTTGAAAAGGCTTCCTTCTACCTGGTTGGTGTACCTTGTAGTTTACCTCACTGATTTTTTCTACAATTTCATAGGGACCTTGCCACTTTGCTAAGAATTTACTTTCTACAGTGGGAACAAGAATGAGTACCCGGTCACCTGGGCTAAATGTCCTGATTCTTGCAGAACGATTGTAAATTCTGCTTTGGCTCTCTTGCGCCCTCTGGAGGTGTTCCCTTACTAGGGGCATTACAGTGGCTATACGGTCCTGCATTTGTGCTACATGCTCAATAACACTCTTGTATGGGGTGGACTCACTTTCCCATGTCTCTTTCGCTATATCCAACAAACCCCTAGGGTGACGACCATAGACCAACTCGAAGGGAGAGAACCCTGTGGACGCTTGGGGTACTTCCCTAATAGAAAACATCAGGTAAGGAAGTAAGTGATCCCAATCCCGACCATCTTTTTCCACCACTTTCTTTAACATATGTTTTAGGGTTTTATTAAACCTCTCCACTAACCCATCTGTCTGGGGATGATATACAGAGGTTCGTAGGTGTGAGATTTTAAACAGTTTGCATACATCCTTCATCACCTTTGACATAAACGGGGTACCTTGGTCGGTCAAGATCTCCTTGCGGATCCCCACCCTGGAAAACATATAAAACAATTCACGCGCAATTGTTTTGGATGCAGTGTTTCTTAAGGGGACAGCCTCAGGATAGCGGGTTGCGTAGTCTAAGACCACCAAAATGTACTGGTGTCCCCTTGCCGACTTTACAATGGGACCCACTAAGTCCATTGCAATGCGGTCAAAAGGTACCTCTATGATGGGGAGCGAAACCAACGGACTGCGGAAATGCGACACTGGGGCGCTAAGCTGACATGTGGGGCACGACTCACAGTATTTTTTTATGTCAGCATAAATCGCAGGCCAATAAAACCTCTGGAGGACTCTCTCCTGCGTTTTATCGGTCCCCAAGTGGCCCCCAAGGACATGATTATGGGCCATGTCGAGTACCTGACGCCGGTACGACTTAGGCACCAGAAGCTGTTCCACAACCTCATCATTAATTTTAGTGACTCTATAGTAGAGATCGTTAGTCACAGAAAAATGTGGAAACTTTTTCTCAGCTTCTGGTTCCTGAGGTACCCCATTCATAACAGTGACCTGCTCTCTCGCATTTTTGAGAGTGGGGTCCTGCAACTGTGCAGTACCAAAATTATCCCTAGACACCTCTAAGTCTGGAACATTCTGCTCAGTGGGAGGAGCCTCTTCCTCACCAGCCAGGACCTGCAAAGGAAAAGCATCATATTCCTCCTGTACATTTTTATCATTTACCGTGGGTAATGCAATAGACTTAGGGGTCTCCTCACTCCTTTCAGGGGATTGTTGTTTTCCCCATAGAGCCCAGAACAATGGAAAATCACGCCCCAATATCACATTATGCATAAGGTTTTTAACCACACCCACTTCATATTGTACAGCGCCTAGTTCAGTCCCGACATTAGCCAGTACTATAGGGTAAACCTTTGTATCGCCATGTATGCACACCACACTCATATGTCTTTTTGGCACAAAGTCCCCAGTCACCAGGCTGGCATGCACCAAGGTGACAAGGCTTCCTGAGTCCAGCAACGCCTTAACAGGGAAGTTATTGACAGTAATGTGGCAGACTTGCGGTTCAGTCTCTAGTCCAGTGACCGCAACAAAAGACGGTTCCGCAAATAGCGACTGACGCCAGCTAGCGTCACACTCCATGGGCTCAGTGGTAAGAGGGCAATGGGCAGACACATGTCCCGTCTCATGGCATCTCCAGCACTGGATAGGGCCTGGTCTCCTTGGCAAGGAGTCCTTTTTAGGGCCACTTAGCCACCTGGGACCATCACCAGTCTTTTGCCCTTGAGACACCTCCTGAGCGCTCTTCCCTCTATCAGCACCCCTCCACACTCCCCCAATAGATGGAAGTCTCTTACCAGCCGATGGCACAGATCTGGCACTCCGTGGAGGTGAAGGTGCTGCAGGAACATCACGGAGGTAGTCCTCGGTCGCCTGGAACCTCTCCACAAGGCTGACGAGTTCGTCGGCACTCCTAGGGTCACCTTGTCCTACCCAGCGTTGTAGATCAGCAGGAAGTGCACGGAGGTAGCGATCCATCACGACCCTCTCTAGGATCTGGGCAGGAGTAGAGGTGTCTGGCTCCAACCACTTTCTTGCCAAATGGATCAGGTCGTACATCTGGGACCTCGCTGATTTGTCCAGACTGTAGCTCCAGTTGCGGACCCTCCGGGCACGGACAGCAGCAGTAACTCCTAGTCGGGCGAGTATCTCTGCTTTTAGCCGAGGATAGTCTTTGACCTCTTGCTCACTGAGGTCATAATAGGCCTTTTGAGGTTCGCCTGTTAAATAAGGCGCAATCACTTCTGCCCACTCAGTGGAGGGTAACTTCTCTCTCTCAGCCACCCGCTCAAAGACAGTTAAGTAGGCCTCAATATCATCATCAGCAGTCATCTTTTGCAGCGCACGCTGCACGGCTCTTTTCACAGACAAAGTCTCTGGCGCGGCTGCTGCCACCAGCTGGGGATTAGCACCTGCAGACGCCTCTTGCTTTGCTATCAGGTGCTCAATAAGTCTCTGTTGTGCAGCCATTGTCTGTTCATGGCGCAGGTTAGCGTCTGTCAGAGCCTGTTGTTGCTGCAAACTCACTTGCATTAACTGCTTCATCATCTCCTCCATGTTGCTTGGCTGTTTTTGGAGTGAAGCAGCAGCCTTCACCCAGGACATTAGCAGCTGTAGCCAAGTTGATGCACACCGTTGCCCCTAGCAACCGTTTTGCCTGCATCCTCCACCAATTGTAGGGATCTTCCCGGGGGATGGTGTGTTTGGACACAGTTCAGACAGCAAACTTGGACTTATAAAAACAACTGGGTGTTTATTAGCTGCGTAAACAGTCCTCAACAGAAATGTAGCAATACCATGCTTTTCAGAACAAACCAAAAACAAAAAGGTCCTTGCCCGTCTGGGCACTTACTAACACAGGTCTCCTGTCTAACTCTTCAGTAGGCAGTATCACAGGGTATGAATAGGCCCCAGCGGCGGCAGTATTCGTTGCTCCCAGGAGATACAGCATGCAGGCTGTTCACCCCTGGCTGAGAGCAATCCCCTGTAGCACTGTGGAGCTTTTAAGTTGTTGCAGGCTAATCAGGACACACCTGATTGCAACAACCGAACTGGATCGGGGGGAAGGGAATGGCAGGTCCCACTACCAACCTACCCACCATTCCAGTAAATCCGGCCCGGAAAATGTAAAGAACAACTCAGCAGCATAATACTGCTGAGTAAGAGATCTTTCCCGGATTTACCATCTCACCGTAAGCAGTAGCCTGGGTGAGATGTACCTCCCCTCGAACACTTTACCTGTGACATGTCCACAATATATATATATATATAGTGGTACCTTGGTTTAAGAGTAACTTGGTTTAAGAGCGTTTTGGTTTAAGAGCTCACAGTTTTTCAAAATTGTGACTTGGTTTAAGAGCATTGCTTTGGTTTAAGAGCTCCCTGTCCTGGGTGGGAGCGCGAGTGGGGTAGGGGTATGGTCTTCATAGCGGGGTCTACAGCACTGTACTCTTACCCAGGAAGTCTCACTCACCTTCCAAATCATAGCAGATCCACTTCAGGCTGGGGCTTACATCAGGGGACAGGACTGTGGAGGTAATCTCTCCATAGCTGTAACCTCTCTCTCCCCAGACAGAGAGCGCTGCATGTATGTGCCCACATATACCCTGCTCATTCCTTCATACTCCCTGCAGTCTCCGTCAGCCCTTGTGTTTCCCATCCTCTCCATTACTGTACAGTAACTTATAATATCACATATTCTTTCTGAATGTGTTTCTGAATGTTTGTTTCATCTGTCCTACATGTTATTCAGAATAATAAATCATTATTTTGGGGTGTGGGACCAATTGTCTGCATTTCTATAATTTCTTATGGGAAAATTTGCTTTGGTTTAAGAGTGGATTTGGATTACAAGCACCGTCCTGGAACCAATTATGCTCGTAATCCAAGGCACCACTGTGTATATATATATATATATATATATATATATATTATAATATATATCTGTACTTGCTTTTTAGTTATTATGGTGCGAAAAAAACATACAAAAGTCCATAGTCCAAAAATACAAAAGTCCATAGCCTTTTTTGTTTTTTTGTTCCCATATTATGCACACCACTATACCTTCTGCATCGTCTGTTCCATTGCAGCTCTGCTGTACCCACATAAATTTATTACTGCATCTGGGTCATGTGACTTCTGATGAGCCACCATCTTGACTTTCAGATTGCAAATTACATCCTCTCCCTTTCAAATCTGCTATCAGTTTGATTACTTGGGCAGCTAGAGCCAAAGCCATCTCTGCCTGCTGAGAGGATAGTGTATTAATATTCTTCTCTATATATCGTTAAAGCGTAACTATAAAATATTTTGACCATTCAGTTTTAGTTAGCTTAGGTCAAGAATTTCTGCAATATACACTAATAAGCTAAAATGAACAGTTTTTTAAATATATGAAGCTGAATGTCCCCTCAGAGCTGTGTTTGCCTCTGAGTTATTTCTGCATTCCTGCTGGACACGCCCCTCCCTGGAGATCCGTCCTGAGTGTACAGACTCTGACAGCAGCATTAGATAACAGCCCTGACACAGACAGAAACAAAACCTCCTCCCCCACCTCCTAGCAGCACGTTCTCCCTCCTCCCCTCACAGAGGTGACTTAGCAGAGCTGAGGATGTTGTGTGTGAGGAACAGCTCAGGGGAGGAGCTGGATGGAGGGACAAGTACCCAGTGCTTCACCCAGGGGAACATGCCAGCCATGACTCCTATGTACTGTATGAGGGAGCCTTTTTGTGTTTTTAATCCACTCCTGGTTTTGGTTGCAATATGAGGACCACAATACTGACTGAAATATATGTAGTGTGAGCCCAGCCTGATACTGTATGCTGGGGCTCTATCTGATCCCACTGTGTGTAATACCATCTGCTAAGGTACTGGTCAGTGAAAGGAGGGACCCAGCCAGGAAGATGAGGGATAGGCTACGCCCACTTTCTCTCAGCCAGAAGAAAAATTAATTTATTCTTCTGAGCCAAACAACTAGTGATATCTCAGCAAGCGCACAAGCTATCAATGCAGTTTATGGCTATTTTTAACACGTAGGCTTTTTATTTGAATTTCATTTTTTAACTACTTAAATTACAGTTATGCTTTAAATTAGCTAAGAGACTGTAAGTGTACATACAGTCAGGGACAGTGAACTATCATCCATAAGTCCTTGAAACTTGATAATATACGAAGTCCTGGCAAAGATGGTGACCAAAGTGAGAGTACAGAAACACATGCAGTTAACAGGGGGTCACCATGAGATCACATGACCTAATTGAAAATAGGACTTAGGGAATTTCCAGATCAGGGAACAACTAAAATAGGTAATACTAGCGGAATTATATATAGCTGACTAGCTGTATAATGAGTAAAAAATAAATTGTGGGAATCCATCTTTAATGGTTCATTCTCAAATCAGTTATTTGATCTTCATGATGATATATATCCTGTATGTGCAATATGAGAACATTAGAACACCATTTAGACATATTTTGGAGAAAAAGGCCATGTTCCCACTGCATATAACACCGGCCTTTCTGTGACCCGGACGGGTCACAAAATGGACGGTGTTACTGAAGATCATGCAGATACTGCAAGGAACTGCAGTACCAGCCGGATGATCTTCATTTTTGGTGAATTCGTGTGCGCCCGCATCCTAATTCACCACTGCACACAATGGAGCGTGCAACTTGTCCGTTTTTTGTAGCATATACTATGGAGGACATGTATGAAAAGGCGAATATGCCTTTTTTTGGCGCAGATTGGCGTCAAAATATTCGCAAAGGGTAATTTTGCGAATATGTGGTTCGCATCTGCCCCAATGCGCCTCTACATAAATCTCCTGAGCTCCGGAGCTGCGGGAACATTTGTTAGCCCAGCGTAAAAAACAGACTTTATAAATGTCCCCCTATGTGTATAAGCTCCAGCTGGGATTCCATTAATTCAAATACAACGTATGTTTAGCATAAGTCATGGCCATTGTTGCAAATTGCAACAACGGCTGTGATTTATGCTAAACATACGTTGTGTAAACATGGCCTAAGTCTGTATTATCACAAGGGAACTTTGTCCTGACAAAGCAACTGAATTTGTGTTTGCTGGTAAATTGAATACTGTTCACATGCATTTATTTGGTTGTGAGCTAAACACGACACTGAAATTTCTTTCTTTTTTTGTTGTAAATGTTAAGGTGAACATGGCATTCAGGGCCCTCCTGGTGCAACTGGAGAAAAAGGAGAACCTGGCTATGATGGGATCCCAGGAACACCTGGTGAGAAGGGTGAACCAGGTAAGTAAAGCTAAATATTTTTTTAAATTGTTATAAAATGTATTTTATTTATTTTATTCTTATCACGATTAATATTAAATAATGGATTAAAATCTGTGACAAATTTATTAAGAATTTAAATACAGTAAAAATTATGTTTTTTGTTCTTTTTTATGGCACATATCTCTAGCAATTTCCAAATACATTTGCATGTTTGTATTGGATTTTTGTATTAATAGTAAAAAGGTTGTTGCCATAAATATCTATTACCACTTATGCTGTTGGCCAACAAATCATTAAGCCCAGTGGCTTAGCTGCCATAAGTATAATGTAGGCCTACGGCCTTCCAAACCGCCCACATCAAATAATGGAAAAAAACAAAAAAACTCACCTCCTAAATGCTCCTCCATTGCTGCAACTCTACCAGTATGTGCTGTTCTCGTCTCTCTTCCATTACAGGCAGCATGCGAAAGTCCCATCCAACTGTCAGTGCTCTGCAGTTGACGGAGTGCTGACAGGTTGGCGGGACTTCCAACATAGGCAGCGCCTGTTACTGAATTAGTTAAAAAAATATAGAGAAAAGAGCTTCCTTCTGTACTTACAATTCTGTTTGCTCCCATACCCTCACTTCTTATTTATTCATTATTAAGGGAAAGCCATCTACAGCAGAGAGAAGCAAAGTGAAGACGGGCTTGCATTGCTTATTATAGCTTATGGAAGGGGGGAGCGGCCTAGGGGCATAAGTGAGCTGGAAGAGCAGATAATCAGCCTGTGCAATGTGCAGTCTTTCTGGCCAGAGAAAATGCTGGATTCACATGTAAGGGGGTATTCCGCGCATGGATAGTATACTGTGGCAAAGAATGCTGATCTCCTGGCATCAGCATTCATTATGATGTTGGGAGCTCTGAAACAGTTTAAATCTTTGTGCTACTGTACTGATACAGTACATGGCATAAACTAGTGGTAGAAAGGCCAGATATAGTTCTGCTCCTCATATACGTACATAGGGCAGTGAATCGCCTGAAATGATAGTTCCACTTTAACTTTTCCATCCCGACTGCTTGCACCACCCATCAAACCATGTTATACTAGCAGGGCTGTGGAGTCGGAGTCGAAGCTAGTTTTGGCTGGAGTCGGAGTCAGAGCTAGTTTTGGCTGGAGTCGGAGTTGGAGTCAGGAAAAAATGTACCGACTTCGACTCCAGCTTTTAAAAGAATCTTTAAAAAATGTAGAATTGAATTTTGATATGAATTTTATAAGTTTTGCTTATGAATATATATTATGAGCAACATTCTAATAGGACACTGGCCCTATTAGAGAAGGGTGGTCAGGGAATATATCAGTAATAAAGGACTGGCCCTATTAGATGAGGGTGGTCGGGGAATATATCAGTAATAAAGGACTGGCTCTATTAAATAAGGGTGGTCGGGGAAAAGTTGTCGGTCACTATTTGGCAGTTTGTTTCTGAGCTGGAAGAGTCCATTGTGTGGGGGGAGATCTGTGCTGTTCTCTTCCTGGATGCTGGATGACTGTATATGAGCAGCAGTGTAATATGAAGATATCCTGTGTAATATAGAGGAGGAGGTGAAGCTATAAGTAGTGTAGCAGTAACCTCTGTCCTCAATGTGGTGTTTTATCACTGGGATTGTGTGTTTTTCTTCAGTATTCTATGGCTGCAGCTGTGTGTGTGTGTGTGTGTGTGTGTGTGTGTGCGCGCACTTTGGATGCAGCAGGCTGTGTGTGTGCTATGACTGCAGCAGGCTATGTGTGTATGCTATGGCCGCAGCAAGCCGTGTGTGTGTGTGTGTGGTGTGTGCGCTATGGCTGCAGCAAGCTGTGTGTGTGTGTGCTATGGCTGCAGCAGGCTGTGTGTGCGCTATGGCTGCAGCTGGCTGTGTGTGTGTGTGCTATAGCTGCAGCAGGCTGTATGTGTGTGTGTATGCTATGGCTGCAGCAGGCTGTGTGTGTGTGTATGCTATGGTGCAGCAGGCTGTGTGTGTGTGTGTGCGTGCTATTGCATGCCCCCAGAGTGACCTATATCACCGTGTGACCTCTATATCACTATGTGTGACCCCCTGTATATCACCATGGCTGACCTTTATATTACAGGTATCTGGCATTGTTACTAGTGTTTATGGTGAATATTTAGTTAGAAACATAGAAAACTGTCAGCAGGAAAAGACCACCTGCTCCATCTAGTCTAGTTCTGAGTACTTCAGGACATGGCGGCTAGAGACTGGCTGCATTCACGGCACCCACAGGAGAATCTGCTTTATATTCAGTATTCCATTATTCACTCAGAAGTCACCCTAAGATCATGTAGGACATTAGGGAGAAGCTGCTGAGCCAGTGTGATAAATAACTCCCCTGGTATATGAATGGCCATTTATGAAGGAGCAGGAGTCTGAGTCGGAGTTGGAGTCGGTCCTGATAAAATTCTGGAGTCAGAGTTGGAGTCGGAGCTGCGGCTTACCGACTCCACAGCCCTGTATACTAGGCCTCTTCTACACTCTGTTCCACTACTGACTGTCTCTGAACTTGGTGGTTCAGGTGCGGTTTAAACTAAATGTAAAGTGTTTGACTCTGCTTTCTGTCCTTTACAATACAACAAACCACACAGTCTCTTACCCTTGCAGCCAGACCTTCCTATATACACAGTCTCATGACCTTTGTGACCAGGCCTCACTATGCATTAGAGATGAGCGGACTGTCGGACTTTTGGTCCGACGGCATCGGCGCTCTCACATCATGCCTTTGATCCCGGCCAGATACTTGCGCTCCCTCGAATATGCGGCCAGGATATTCCAGGTAATTCAACAGGGATTCCCTGGAATATCCTGGCCACATATTCCCGTGAGCGCAAGTATGCGTACAGGATCAAAGGCATGATGAGAGAGCGAACTGCTTTCGGACCAAAAGTCCGAGCAGTTCGCTCATCTCTACTATGTATTATAAATGGCTCTTGCTCCAAAAGCTACTCACAGATTTCCTGATTTCTGCTTCTGGGTATGTTCACACTACTGAACACATGTGGAAACTTTAAGCGGAGGCTGCACGGCGGACTCCGCTTGAAGTTCAGCCTGTCCCATTGACTCAAGCTCAACCCGCCATCCGCCCAAAGAATTGACACTCTCACATTTAGAGCAATACACACTGTTATCTCACACTTGCATACTGGTCTACATACACACTTTTACTGAAGTGAAAGAAAATAATGCTATACCTTGTTAACAGTATCCAAATTATAAAGAAAAACATTAGCTTTATACTCAAATGAGCTATGTCAACTTACCTTTATTCACTAGAGGATTTAAATGACCTTGCTGACAGTTTTTATAACAAAGTATTGATGTTTTGAAAACAAACCTTTATTTCAGCATATTTCTGTAATTTAAGGTTTATCTGGGAGAGGCATTCCGGGATATCCTGGTGAACGTGGGGAGAAAGGTAAGAGTGTTGAAGACTAGGGAGAATCTATTAAGACTGGAATTTTAGATGCTGGTCCCATATGATGGTCAAACAACAGTATTAGATCAGTGGTGGTCCACGCTCAATCAGCAGATCTAAGTTTGATTGCTGTGATCCCCTCATGGTTTAAAGCAGTTATCTAGGATTAGACAAAACATAGCTGCTTTCTATAAAAAAAACCAGCACGATTCCTGTCCTAACATTGTGCGTAGTATTACAACTCTGCTCCATTCACGGATCCCGGCCGGAGCGTGTATATGTGTATATGCTGCGGACGGGATCCCAAAGCAGATAAGGCTATATTCACAGGCGCATAAAGTACGGCCGTTGTTGCCGATGGCAACATAGGCCGTACTTATACGTAGTGTGAACATAGCCTAAACTTTATAACTGTTAATTTGGAACAGACAGTCAATATGACAGCACTATGTCCAATACATTTGTCGCCCAACGGGGACCAAGGAGTGAGATAGCCCGGATGAGCAGCCACAATAAAAACGTTCACCACCAGTCTGCTACATATGAGGGGGAGACCTACCTAAAATCATTCACCATATTACACAGAACAATAGTTGTTATTTACAATCGTTACTGCGATCGTTTACTCCAGCTGATCCCAGCAAATGAACAACAATGTAGAATTACACTGAACGATTAGTGAACGATTAGCAAAGGAATGTGGAATTACAGAGAACACTTGTGGAATTACAGCGAACGATTAACAATGTTTTTAGGTTCAGCTCAAAAGATGCATTCACATGAAATGATTATTGCTTAAATTCGAATGATATAATGATTTTTTGCACGATAATCGTTCTGTGTATTAGGGGTGTATTAAGTCATGAGAAGGCCGTAGGACCACCACCCTTTAATTAGCTTTAATTAGGTGAAAGTGCATGGACTTGGACCCCCACCAACCTGATATTGATGGCCTATCCTTAGGATAGGTCATGAATATTACTTCCCAGAAAACCTAATGACACTTGTTGGTAAGGTTTTGCTTACACAAACAAATTTTTTCAGCACCGATGTGGATTAAAAACTAGTCTTTTATTTTCAATACGGGACAGTCATGGAAAAAACATTGTTAAGATTTGCTTGTGATATTAGGACTGGTTCAGATGTGATCATTATGGGTGCAAATCATAGCCCAACGACATGTCCAATGGCATGAACTTAGAACATTCTGAGGGCCAAGATTTGCAGCAGTAATACAGGTTTTATCTTAAACTTGCCTAAAAAGTAAAACATTACTTTAGATTACAGTTTGTAGCCAGTAACATTGTTGAAAAAAGTTGATATATACCACAAATGCAGCCATTTAAGCAGGTATTAAATATGTTGCTATATGAGAATTAGTTTAAAGAAATATATTGGAACTGGACAGGGGGGAACAAGAAAGGTTCAAGCAGGCATTGAATAATCATTCTCTCCAATATGTTTTACTGTTTGGTTACTTTTCTTTATAGGTGTCAAAGGTGACGGTGGTTTACCAGGCTCACCTGGAGCCCCTGGCTTCCCTGGCATTAAGGGTGATCAAGGGTTCCCAGGAAATCAAGGCATACAAGGCTCACCTGGTTTTCCTGGACCCCCTGGAATTGCAATGGAAGGTCCAAAAGGGGACAGGGGACAGCCTGGTCCTCCTGGATTTCCAGGTAAGAAATGTATTATTTCAAGTAAACTTATATGGATGGAGGAATGTTTCATTTAATTAGCACAACTCATCTTTATGTATTTTTTATTGATAATGAGGACTTGTAGTTATGGGCTTGGTTCACAAGGATTTTGTTTTGTTTAACAAACAGAGCTACAGGGGTTGTGTGGCCAGGACCCCTTTCCTTATAATGTCCGGGGAGGTGGTGAAAAAAATAACACACACCTACTGTACCTCCTTGTCTCCACCGATGCCACCAATATACTGCTGCTCCGATCCCTCACTGATCCCACTGCACACTTTCATCTCCCCTCACCATGAATACGTGTTGCCCCCTCCTCCCGGATTAACCTACTAGTGGCCCGGTCACTAACCCTCCCTGGGTGTCATCACATTCAAGATGGCCACCGCCATCACTCTGAACAGACAGAGTCAGTGATGGAGAAGAAAAATCTATCAAAAACCCAGGGGGACCCATGGAGACAATGATTGGGGAACACCCTGTGTGGTCCTGGTACCAGTGATCAGCAGTTTATATTATATACCACTGAAAACAGCAGTTTATATTATATACCACTGAAAACTTCTATTTTCCATTTTTTATGGCCTAAGGCTATGATCACACAACTATGTTAACACTACGCCTATGTTCACACTACGTAAAAGTACGGCCGTTTTTGCCGATGGCAACAATGCCTTACTTTCAGTGGGATCCCGGACGGAGTGTACACACATCGTATACGCTGCGGCCGGGATCCCATACGGGGCCGTAAATAACTGACATATCAGTTTTCTGCGCCCGGAATTCAGTGAATTTCGGCCGCAGAAAGCCCTGTGAGTTCACACAGTGAAGCGAGCGGCTCCGGCCGCTTGCTTCACTGTGTGCTATGGGAAGCTCTGATGTGGGCGTGCGCTGATGCGCCCGCATCAGAGCTCTGCGGCCGGAAAGATCATCCGGCCAGTACTTACGTAGATGAGATGATCCGGCCAGAGGCCGGCCATTCCGTGACCCGGCCGGGGTCACGGAATGGCCGGTCTCTTACGTAGTGTGAACATAGCCTAAGGTGAGACCCTCTCACCTCATAGCCTAAGGTGAGAACATAGCCTAAGGCCCAAAACTAGCGGCAGCTCGAAGGGGTTAAATGATCCTAAAATACTACAAAAATACTACTGTTGTTTATGGAAACATTGTTATTACCAACTGCATTTTATTTCATAATTGTTCTTTATTGAAATCTAATAAAAACGCATTTAATAAAAATAATGAGGACTTGTGAGCTCTTCTGGTGTGCCTGTTTTAGGAAATACTTGCATTTCATTGTTTTTACCCTCAACTGGTAATGCTCAGTCTTCAATTTTGCAAACATTTTTAGCAGGAATAATAGAAGAAGGGCATAACAAAGAGTTCCAGAATTGTTATTTTATAGGTAATACAAGCGTATGACAAAGCAGAGATGTCAGGAGTAGTGTCAGGTCCTCTTGATAGCAGTGTACAGTATGATGAGTAATTGTAAATTTGTAAATCAGATTGTGTATGGCCATGTTCCCACTTTGTATGACACCGGCCGTTCCGTGATCCTGCCAGGTCACGGAACGGCTGGTGTCAGAGAAGATCATCCCGGCCGGTACTGCAGTAACAGCTGGAGGATCTTCACTGCCACCACATCCGAATTGCCCGTTGCTCAAAATTCCCCGCTGCTAAGCCGCACGCTCCATTGTGTAAACTGACAGGGTTTTCTACAGCCGCTATTCACTGAATAGCGGCCACAGAAAACTGACGTCAGTTTCTTGCGGCGCCGCCAGGAATTCCGGCCGGAGGGTATACTATGTTTAAACACTCCGGCCTGGATTCCCTCAGCAACAGCACTACGTAAGTACCGTAGTAATCACGGCCGTGATGAACAACGGCCGTGATCACTACGGTACTTACTGAGCATAGTGTGAATATAGCCTATATCTGTTGAATGATTGAGGAAAACCTTGTATAAACTTGTCTTGACTAAATAAAACTTTTACATAAACTGTTAGGGGAAAGACATTTCTGTAAAATGTTTCAGAACGAGAGTATTGTCTGTACTATAGCGAGTGATGCTTTTAATATGTCATAACATGCTGGAGATGGCAATTGATGCTAGTAAACTGATCAAACCTTTCTTGCTTTAAACATTGTAATTAAAATTGTGAAAAATCCTCTTGAGGTTTCTTGTAACACACTATGTTGTCTTAGGTGCTCCCGGACCTGTGGGTGTCCCTGGTGTCAAAGGTCAGGATGGTGCCAAAGGAGAGAAAGGTGAAAGAGGCTGGCCTGGACCTGCTGGTTTTCAGGGAGTAAAGGGTGAACCTGGAATTCAGGGTCTTCCTGTAAGTAATGATCCCACTTTAAATGTTGCTTTCAATATTTATGCTTGCATTTTATTAATAAGCTCTCTTTTATTTGTAGGGAGATGCAGGTTTTCCAGGTCAAAAGGGAGATAAAGGTAATATAGGTCCTCAAGGAGTGCCAGGATTTCCAGGTAAGCTAAGTACGATTTTGTATCAATATATAAAGATCAAAACGTTAGTTTTATTATTATAAATTGTCGTTATTTTTATTATTATTATTATAAAGCACCATTAACTTTCTACCTGCAACATGTATGGATCGGTTTATATTTCATGTATAACCATTTTGTTTTTTGACTCAAAGCTTTAAAAAAAAAAAAAACAACAAAAAAAAACAAACAAAAAAAAACAATATTTTAATTAGGCTTAAAGTGTTATTCAGATCCTAGATATGTATGGCATAGTGGGCCAATGTGAAAGTAACACATGTAGTTTGACCCTTTCTGATAGACACTATTGCATTATAATGGACTCCATCCATGTGTCTCTCATTTTAATGTGAACAATACAGCTGCAGAATGCACTATTCTTTCTCTCAAATCTGGTGGAGCTATCAGTTGAGGTTCAAGGCCTCTGATGATTGGGTAAACACAGAAAAAGTGTTGACAGACAGTGGTGCCTGTCAATCTCTTCGTGACCCTTGTTTAACCCCTTAAGGACCCATGCCGTACAGGTACATCATGGAATCCTGTCACTTAAGGACCCATGCCATACCCATACGTCATGGAGTCCGGCGATGCTTTGAAGTGAGCTCAGGAGCTGAGCTCACTTCAAAGCACGTGGGGACCGGCTGCTATATGCAGTCAGGTCCTCACTGCTAATGACAGGCTGCAGCACTTACACCAGTGACAGGAGCTGTGCTCCTGTCCCTGACGGATCGGGACCCCGGGATCGGGTTCCGATCATTCTATCTGTCTGCCGGAGGTCTCGTACCTTCCTCTCAGCAGTCAGATTGGTGATCCATGTATGGAGTCTGCACAGTAGGTAGCCGTCACGGAACAGCCGGTCTCTGGCCGGATCATCTCGGCCGGTACTTAAGTACCGGCCAGGTGATCTTTACGTCCGCAGAGCTCTGATGCGGGCGCATCAGCGCGCGCCCGCATCAGAGTTTACCATAGCCCACAGTGAAGCAAGCGTCCGTAGCCGCTCGCTTCACTGTGTGAACTGACAGGTCTTTCTGCGGCCGGAATTCACTGAATTTCGGCCGCAGAAAACTGACATGTCAGTTTTTTGCGGCCCCGTATGGGATCCCGGCCGGAGCGTATACGATGTGTGTACACTCCGGCCGGGATCCTATAGCTTAATAGGCTGTGTTCCGCTGCACAAAAACTACGGCCGTTGTTGCCATCGGCAACAACGGCCATAGTTTTACGTAGTGTAAACATAGCCCTAATGTGTAGGCCACAAGCCTCACGTGTCTGTGTGTGGGATTTGTGGAGCAATGACTAATGGAGGCTTCCTGCTGCATCCTCTATCCTCTATCTGCATATCTTAATTATAAGAAAGCTATGATCAGTGTAAGGAATCAAAGCATAATAATGGATTTCCTTTATAATGGAAGTCAATGGAAAAACAGATCAAAATGGATGCAGACAAATACATCCATTTTTTCATCTGTTTTTATTTTTTTGCATACAACGGATTAAAAAAACTGACTGCAAAAACGCATTGTGAACCCAGCCTAAGCTTTTAATGTAAAATGTAATTCACAGTCTCTGTACGCATATCGCTACTAAGTATGTGTGTATTTGTTCCATTTTAGGGTACAAAGGTGCATTAGGTCCTATAGGTGAGAAAGGACAAGAGGGAGACATAGGACAGCCTGGGCCAAAAGGTTGGTAAATACATATAATGCATGAATAAGATGAATCTACAAGTCAAAAGCCACTAAAGGTTGTATCTGTGCCAGTGATATCGGTTCTCTTTATAAGGGATCAGTAAAGCATAAATGGCTTTTTTTTTCAGATTAAAAGCAGCTGCAAATTGTCCTAAGTAAAACTCTTCTGTTTTCAGCTTCTTTGCATGCTTCATGGTACTCTTGAATACAAACAAACCTTGGGTGTAAATGCATCTTAATCTTGTATAGACGTAACAGTTGACAACTGAACATGCAGTGTGCTGTGTTAAAGGGGTTATCCAGCTCTACAAAAGCATGGCCATTTTCTTCCAGAGACAGCACCTCTCGTCTCAAGTTCGGGTGTGGTTTGCAATTAAGTTCTATTCACTTCAATGGAACAAAGTTACAGAACCTGTCCCCAAACTGGAGACAAGAGTGGTGTTGTCTCTGGAAGAAAGTGCCATGTTTTTGTAGTGCTGGGTAACCCAGAGTAAATTCATATTATTCAAACACAGTGACATATATATATATATATATATATATATATATATATATATATATATATATATATATATATATATATATATATATATATATATAACCCATACATACTTAGCCCTGGTGTCTTGCTGTCCCCCCAGTTCCTATTTGCTTTTGTCTAGTCCCCTGGTCCCTCTTCTCTCTGCTTCTGTGATGAGCTTTTTATGCTATTCCCCATAGTGAAAGTGAATATTTTTTATTTGTATTTTATTTTAACCCATACCATTTTGTGCCCTCAGTACTCATTCCCTGGAAATGTCCCTACCTCTTATAAATAGTTTCATATTGCTGTATTTATCTGCTATTAAACAATACTACATTGCATAATATGTGCTGAATCTTTGTATGTTCTCCTTAGGATCACAAGGTGCTCCAGGACCTCCAGGTCTGTTCCAGATATTCAAAGGAGACCCTGGCCCTCCAGGACTTCCTGGTCCTTCTGGTCCAAAAGGTTTTCCTGGTTTCCCAGGCCCTAAAGGAGATCAGGGTTAGTGTATTGACGTAATCAAATCAATATAAATGCAAATAAAATACTAGAATTTGCATATAAAAATTTCACCTAAATTTCTGTAGGTCCAGTTGGTGCAGTTGGTCTGCCTGGCCCGAGTGGGGTGCCAGGAATTAATGGTATCCCTGGGCAGAAAGGAGAATTGGGTCCCGTTGGCCCAACTGGTATGTTACTCTATGATTATATTTAACAATCACTAAAAATAATTACATGCATAAAGATTTTTTTTATTGATGCCTTTCAAATTCTAGGTCCAAGAGGCTATACAGGTCCACCAGGTTCTGATGGCTTACCTGGTCCAATGGGTTTACCTGGTTCAGCTTCTATGGCTCATGGGTTCCTAGTGACAAGACACAGCCAAACAACTGAAGTTCCGCAGTGTCCCTTTGGCACAGTTCCAGTCTATACTGGCTATTCACTGCTCTATGTACAAGGAAATGAAAGAGCACATGGACAAGATCTTGGTAAGAGATGTATTTTAAAATGTATTTTATTACAATAAATGTCTTATGATGTTCTGTGCTTCTTATTTGTCATACTAAGGCTTTATTCACACTTGGTTTAACGGCGTCCGTTACATAGAAACGGACGCTGATAAACTGCCGTCCGCCGGGCTGCAGTCAGGAAGTACAGAGTTATTGGCTGCAGGAACGTTCTCTTATTATTACTGATTTACCGGAAACGTTGGGTGTGCCTGCAAATCAATTAGCCATTCACTTTAATGTAATGTGCGTCCACCGTCACACTTAACATTGTGGGAACAGCTGTTATTTCTGGATGCTGTTCAGGGGACAGCATCTGGAAATAATAGGCAAGTACTAGAGATCAGTGAACCTCGGGCATGCTCGAGTCCATACAAACCTGATCTTTCGGCATTTGATTAGCGGTGGCTACTGAAGTTGGATAAAGCCCTAAGGCTATGTGGAAAACATGGATATAGTCATTGGCTGTATCCATGTTTTCCAGACAACCTTAGAGCTTTATGCAACTTCAGCAGCCACCGCTGCTCAAATGCCGAACGATCGGGTTCGGATGGACTCGAGCATGCTCGAGGTTAGCTCATCTCTAGCAGGTACATTATTTTAACACCTGTTCTAAAGAACGGGCGTTAACATAACGCTGTGTGAACACAGCCGGCAGCATTGCATTGATTTCAATGCAATGCTGCCCCTACAGTAAAAAACGGACGCTGATTCCATTGCAATCAGCGTCTGTTCTTTACTGAAAAAAACAATGTGTGAACATAGTCTAACATTGACACTTGAAATATATCCTCTGTGTAAATATTACTAATTATGCCAAAATTGTAGATTCAGTCCATGTTCACATGGCGTAAAACACCGGCTGTGCTGTTTCAAAACTGACATGTCATTTTTTAATTCGGCTGCTAGGGATCCCGGACGGAGTGTATATTATGTGTATACACTCCGGCTGGGATCCCCTAAGCCTGCAATGCACGTAAGTTTTGAATTAATCACGGCCGTTGTTGCGCATCAGCAACAACAACCATGATTAATTCAAAACTTAGGTTGTGTGAACCTGGCCTTACTATGGATTACCCATATTATTGTTTTCATTATAGGTGCTGCAGGAAGCTGTCTCCGTAAATTCAGTACAATGCCTTTCCTATTCTGCAATATTAATAATGTATGCAACTTTGCTTCAAGGAATGATTATTCCTACTGGTTGTCCACTCCTGAGCCTATGCCAATGAGCATGGCTCCAGTAACTGGAGAGAGTATCCAGCCATTCATCAGCAGGTAATCCAGTTGACCTGTTTGAAAGTTTTTAATTTTATGGTATAGTCATTTTTATTAAGAAACACAAAAATTAAACCGACCATTTGTGATTTTGTTAGATTTGTATGTAGATATGGATAAACATGTTACTTTCTACAGTTTCTTTTCAACCTTCTTGATAACAGTCTTACGCTATTTTCCCACTACGGGAACGGGCTGTCATTTAAAAGGCAAAAGGGGGACGTCTTATCATAACGATGGAACTAAATAATGTTCATTATCATTATTTTCAGCAGTATTTATCAATAGAGTTCGTCATTTCATGCTAAAATCGTGGAAACATAGCCTTACAGTGACCTGGCTATTCAGTTATCCTGTAAGAGACCATGTAGGATCCAGATCTGGCAGCTCTTTGCTAAATGATTAGCTCTGTTCTTTAGTCATGACTGGTTTCATACATTGCAAAACTAAAAAGTCTGTTTTACCAAGTTTATTTTACTTTACTGAAGATAATCAGTACCAATGATAATTTTAATAGGTGCAGTGTGTGCGAGGCCCCAGCTATGGTAATGGCAGTACATAGTCAAACAATTCAGATACCCACATGTCCAGATGGATGGATTTCATTGTGGATTGGATATTCATTTGTTATGGTGAGTACTTTTGGGGTGTTTTTCGAAGATTTCACACCATGTGTATGCTAAATATGAATTCATCTTTCCAATGTATGCTTTATCCATGATTCTAGCAAACTAGTGCTGGTGCTGAAGGCTCCGGCCAAGCTTTGGCATCACCAGGGTCTTGTTTAGAAGAATTCCGCAGTGTACCTTTCATTGAGTGCCATGGACGAGGAACCTGCAACTATTATGCCAATACTTACAGCTTCTGGCTTGCTACAGTAGAGAGGAATGAAATGTTCAAGTAAGTTGGCAATTGGTTTTTATCATTTGTTGTCGGAGTGCTCAGACCCTCACCGATCTTTAGAATAGGTTGGGAGAAGCACTGAGCTAAGCACTTCTCTTTGCACTATTATTTTGGCTAACTTGGTTTTTTTTGCACACGCGTACATTTTTAAGGAACATTTATCAAGGTTTATGTGCTATTTTACACCGGCTGTTAGAACTCTTAGAAGGTGTTGTGGGGAAGTTGTTTAAGTTTTAGTGTGCGCTTTCCAGTTAGACCCTGGCTACGTTTTCTAGGCAAGCTGTTAGCCCCCCAAAAAGCACGAAATTGTGCAAAGTTTACTAAGATTTGTTCTCTGAATGCTAAATTTTGCACATGGACTGGAGATTTATGAAAGCATGTGAAAAGTGTGCAAGTGTTAAAATTATTGCACAAATCTATCTATGCAGAGACATTCTTTTATGCAAATGTTTAGACTTGTATATGATTATATGAACTATATAAATATTTTAACACATTTGACTAGTGTGGACAAAATCCCCCCTCCCATTAATACACTGATACAATGATACAATGATAACTTATATGGACTAATTTATTATAATTTTTTATTTTCACAGAAAACCCACTCCATCAACTCTTAAAGCTGGAGATCTCCGTACCCATGTTAGTCGTTGTCAAGTATGCATGAGGCAGACTTAAAGACCAAACTTTTACAACACATGGTGCTATTTGTGTTATACAAGAAGCCAAATACTATATGAATGTACCTCACTATTGTACAAGAGAAACAGTAAAGTGCATTATAGGAACTTACATAACTAACTCTGTTCTTAATGGTCCTTGTTCTCTTAAAAGAAAAGACAAGACTAGATTCTAGATGGCACTTTGAGATTCCATAATGGTTATAATGCACTGATACTTTCCAGCAACAGAAGCTGATTCCTTAAATTCATAAGGTGCTAGGAGATACACAGTGCCTTATGCTGTTGACTCCTCTTATTTTTGTACTATATTTTAGGTTCTGTTTAAGTAATATAAATATTTGTTAAAATCATTGTATGTTTTTGATAAGTATATAAATATCCGTTATCTGTACAAAGCAAAACTTAGGGACATTGTAACCAGCAGCACACAACATAAGAGGCCTTTTAGTACAATATGTCTGAAATATGAATGACAGAAAAATGCTCCAACATGACCCAAGTTCCATTAGTTATTGTACCACAGCTGAAGAGAACATAACACAATAGTTGATAATGCAGGTTCGCAGAGGAATCAGCTTCAGCAGTGGAATATTACTTTTACATGAAGCTGAATTACAGTTGTTTCAATGTTGCATTTCTGTTTCCCTATTGCATTCAGCACAATATCTGGAATATAAAACCTATTATCATTCATTCGTAGGATACAGGCAGAACTCTCAATACAGTACTTGCATAAAATAAAACATACACATTGCCAGCACTGAATTTATAATTTAGTAACTTATGTCAGCAAAATAGTATATACTAATTTTGTTAATTGATATGTACATTTTTTATAAATATATATATATATATAATGTATAATGTATGATACCAGCTCCCTGCTGTATTTTGTGGCCGCATTGTTTACAAAATAATTCTACCACTTGCATTTTTACATAGGAATGCCATGCAAAATGTTGTATGTTTATTATAGGGGATTTAAGATGTTAACAATGGAGAGGCAAATTATGGCTGGGTGCACAAGCACAGATTCTGAACATCAGTCAAACCATTATGGATATCTACATGTTTGGTATAAGCTGATCATTTACATGTACATATTACAGAAGATTTGTTACAGTGATAATAGGTTCCCATTTATTTTTATAATTACATATTATCTGACCATAATAACCTCAAATCATCATATGGGAAGATTTATTACGACTAGTTGGTGTTTCACACTTTTTCAAGCTGTCAGAGTAAAATGCTTCAAATTTATTAATAGTCGCAGTTTTAAAAACCTGAGAATGAAGTCTAAGCCTGCTATGAGCAGGCCTAAATTTGCATTACAATTTGCATTTGGAGTGAAAAGTCATACATCTTTGTGCAGATATTGCAATATTTGTGACTTTTAAATGAGAAAATCCTGTTGCAAAGCCACTAATAATTTATCCCCATTCTTTACTTATACTTTAAATACTCTGTATACTTTTCCACGTAAAAAAAATATATATTAATTGGCTTACTAAATGGAAAAAAGCTAAAACTCAAAATCTCCCTACATTGCTGACTGTGCAGCAGAATTGTGGATGCACAAAACATATACAATATTTCAAAATGTGTTACTGGAACAGACATTAGTTAAGTATAAGTTACATATATAATAAAAAAGCCAGTAAAAGAGGTAAGCAAACGATTTGATATTTTAAATCTAATAATGTGACACATTAAAGTCTATTGAACAATGTCAATCTGTGCACACATTGTGAAATAATCTCTATTCTTGTGCACAGGTGCCTATTTTTCCATAAACTTTAAAGGGGATATTTTGGAGAAGATGTATCTTTTTCAAATCAACTGGTTTCAGAAAGTTATACAGATTTGTAAAAAGTTATACAGATTTGTAAATTACTTCTATTTAAAAATCAGAAGTATTCCAGTACTTATCAGCTGGTGTATGTCATGCAGGAAGTAGAGTATTCTTTCCAGCTTTCTGTTGTCTGTAACAGGAACTGTCCAATTCAAGAGAGTTTTTTTTCTATGCAGATTTGCCACTGCTCTGGACACTTCCTTTCACGGACAGAGGTGGCAGCAGAGAGCACTGTGTCAGACTAGAAAGAAATAGATTATTTCTGGAAGCAATAGATGTCATTTTCCTCTGAAGTACCCCTTTAATGTAGCTCATTGTTAGATTCTCTCTTACAGTAATACATTTTGAAAATGTGTTCTGTTCTTTTATTTTACTGTGTGAGAACATAACTTAAAACTATAAGCAGGGGTTCTGAAAATGAATGAAGAAAAAAGACTGCAACTAATAACATACTGCAGCTTATTAAAGTCAAATTTATTCATAGCCCTTAGTGCACGTTCACACAAAGTAAAAATAAGAGACAAAATACTGGCGTAGTTTGATACTTACAGGCGTAAAAAATTATGCTCTTTATTCATTCATAGTTATCAAACTATGGCTGTGTTTTCACCTCATTTTACAGTGTGTGAACATAGCCTTATGCCCCTATTCCACAGGTTGTTTAGAGGAGCAAACGAGCGCTCTCAGCGCTCGTTTGCTCCTCGTTCCCCGCTCGCTGCCGCCGCTATTCAACGCGGCTGCAGCGAGCGGGTGAGTGCGGGAGGGGGCGGCGGGGAGCTGCGGGGGGGCTGCCCGGGGGATCGCTGATCGTCCGGGCAGCCCATAGGATATAGCAGCGTCTGCTGCTGATGCTCCTATTCAACGGAGCGACGGCAGCAGATCGCTGCTATATCAGTCGCTTGTTTTTCAACATGTTGAAAAACAAGCGACTGCAACGATCAGCCGACATGAACGATGTCGGATGATCGTTGCACTCTATTCCACCGGACGAATATTGACACTACGGAATCTGTGCAAAATTGTGAAACCCCCTCCCATTCAAGAAGATAGCAGGTAGGATTCGGGGCTTAGTCCGCACGTGGGTGTTCTGCACAGAATTTCAGCACCGAATCCGTAGTGTGAATGGGCCCTTAAGCAGATGAGACCGAAGTACACAGACCTGTTAAGATTGCTATTGATCTGACAGTTCTGATTGGTGGCTAAGGACAGGTTCACATGTAGTGTGGAAAATCTGCTGTATTTAAAATTACAGAAAAGGGAAGAAATGTAAACAAATCTCAGCCACACACTTTGAACAAAAAACTGCAGAAGAGTATTTGCAGAAAGTGATTTTTTTTTTTTAATACAATCTTATGTACAATCAGCACTGAAAATTAGTAGCAGAACTCCGCAGTAAATAAACACAGAAATCTACTAGGTTTGGTGTACGATTTCTGCAGCATTTTTGCTTCGTGTGACTATATCCCTAAGGCTGTGCGTGTGAACCCAGCCTAACATATTACACTTCCATATTAAATTAAATCATGATGATAACCCAGTCTAGTTTGATTTTGTCACTTGTTCCACTTTGAGTGAAGCACAGGAAAATCACTCACAGCAACTGACAATGATGCATTCTGTAGCTCTTTTGATTACACAAAAGTAGAAATAAAATGAAAATCTGAATTCTAACTTACTCTTTGGAAATGTTTACCACATTTTATGTGGTACATGACACGTGATAAGAACCTACCATCTTCCCACATGACATTTACTTTTTGATTGTATGTCTCTATTTTGTTGATATAAGAACCAATTAGTCATACTCCTGATATACAGTAAGGCCAGGTTTACACACAGTAAGGCTATGTTCACACATGGCACGAACAGTGGCCATTGAGTGACACTGCAGTATCGGCCAGGTGAACATCACTTCAATTCAATTGGAATGCTGGCACATTAGGGTGTGCCTGCATTCCAATTAGCCATAGAACACAATTTAAACTATGTCTGTAGTAGGAGGGACTCGTTCTCTCATGCACACTCCTATTGCTTTCATTTTAGTCACAGACCACTTTCCTCACACAGTAGAAAACGGTTAAAATCACATGGGGAGCCTAGCCATGTGGTGTGAAGTGAGAACAAGTCAGAGGTTGGAGACAGGATGTAGCCATTTTATAATCTGTGGTGCAGAGGTGGCTGGACAGATCCAAGGTCCAAATCACACATCGTACATACAGCTACAGACAAGACTACAGATGTGCATCTGTAACTGTCTGCAATTATTTGCATTTACATTGACCCCTTTAATCAAAATAGATGATTTGTGCCATAGCTACAGGCCACACAATGGTCTGCCCGTCTTTTTGCAACATGGATGACGGCCCCAACACAGAATTGAAAGGGTCCACATTCTGTTTGTATTTGTGGACAGAATACATGGATGTGTGGAAGGGGCCTAAGAAGTTGGATCCTTATACGCTGGCAAAAATCTTTCTGGTTGATGAGGAAATTAGCACAGATCTTCACGATTTACAACAACTTGATGTGGTACTGGACATTCCAGAAGTCATTCTATTCACTTGTTAAGAGCAGGGAAAAAGTCACTGGGAGCTACTGGGCATGCTCGGCCAGGGTGACAGTGGCTACAATAACTGCTAAAAACCAATCCGAGACTGGACCAGACTGAATTTGGAACAACATGACCAGGATTAGTGAGATGAGAATACCCCTTTGGCGTTATTTAATTGTATAAATTAAGTCAGTCTGCACAGTACTATTAGACTTGTACTCCAAAATTACCTTGCGCACAGATCTTTCTGGGTATTAAATAACTTGTAGGATGCTACAGTCACCTCTTCACACATGTAAAAATTTATGTGTGAAGTCTTTGGTAAGGTAGTCCTCTAATAATGGATGTTTCATTATTTTGAATGGATGGACCATTATTTTGAACTGATTTTCATGATATGTATGTTTTTAGGCAATGTTCCCACAAAGTCTTTTTGGGCTAAATAACAGTCTTTATTTTATAATGATGGTCGAAAATAATGATCATTATTAATGGCCGTCATTATAAAAAAAGTGGGTTTTTATTAACTTAAAAAGACGTTGTGTGAACATAGCCTCAATGCTTTCTGGGCTCTGTGAACCTACACAATGTTATCATGCAATTAAAAAAATCCCTCTTAATGGTTTAACATGGTCTTTGGTGTATGGTCTGTAGCCTTAATCATATGTGTTTACTGAGTGCGTTATATAGAAATTCTAAACTTTTACAGCTGTTAAGGACCTTTATATTTTCTTGTTGTGCATAACATAAAACTTAAAGTTTACAATAAACACATTCAGATTTTTTTTACTTACTGACTACATTAAGTCTACTGCTGTCCTGTAATACTCAGTTTCTATTACTACTCAAAATTTTATACTATAATGACAAATCTAATAAAAATTGTACTTTAGACATAAATATGGAGGCCATGTAATCTGAACTACAAACCAACAAAATGTCCACCCTGCATGCCTCCCAATGTGATGTGATCAAACATTATGTAGCACAATTTAAAGAGAGGAGATTAAATAGATGACACACATGAAAGTTTCGTTTATAGAGTAACTTACAGTTTAAATACACTTTAAGGCACAAGTTGTTGAAAGCGTCGTCTGGTCGCGTCACTGCGCTTGCGTGGGATACGTGCGCTACGGCGCTCTACTGCGCATGCACTGCGACGCTGAGGATAGAAGGGACGTAAACAGCGTAAGCGGGGGGTGGTGGACGAAGACTGACATGGGAGGCGGGACAGGAACATGGGGAGGCGGATTACAAACACATTGGAGGCGGGCCACGCAGAAGCTCGTGGCCAACACTGGGCGTGGACGACGCGCAGCATCACCCACAACGAGGGGGGCGCTGACCTCTCACGTCACGGAAACAGCGCCAGGGGTTTCGACGCACGGCACAGGCGCAAGAAAACAACTTCAGTAGTGAGGACGGACAAAGGGCGGAACGAGAGGAGGGGGAGACGCAGACCGGGACCACAGAGGCAGCGCTTCACCTGGGCACGAAGGCTCTCGCCTCTTAGACACAACATCTTCACAAGTAAACTTCTTTTTTCACCCGAACGAAAACTCTACCAGCATCCACAAACATACTAGAAGAATGGACTTCACATGAGCTACAAGTAGGTATAAGTAGTTGGGGAGGGGGGAAAGTGGGTACAGAGTCGCTTTGAAGAGTAAATTCCCTGATTCTTCATGTATACTTCATGAATGGGATTTTTTAAAATTACATATAGAAATCAATCAGTATACATAGACTATAGACTTTGCAATATCTCCTTGTAATGTCCATCTTGTATAATTTCCTTTCCTCAGCGTTTTCTATGGCTACACATAAACCTTACTGTTTTACAATTTATAATATAGCATAAGGACATCACAAAACTTGCAGGTAATATGAATTATTTATATAGGCATATTATATAATACACAACAACAGAGTCTAGTTGTTAGGAACCGGACAGCAGGACAAGACAAGTCAGTGAGCCCTAAGCTCAGCCCCGCCCACTGTCCTCTACCTACTTGCCACAATCCGCCCTAAGATGGCGGTGAGCAACTGGGCGGCAGTCCCTGCACTGGCTAGGTGGGACACAAAGACAAGACAGACAGACAAAACACAATAAAGAATAGTCGACAGTCCGGGTCACAACAATCAGGCAGCACAGTACAAAATCACAATCCTATAATCAGAGTCAACAAACAAGCGATATGGTCAGGGGCAGGCAGCTAGCAAGGATAGTCAGAGCACAAAGCAGTAGTCAGGAGATGCAAAGAAACAGAATCCACAAGCAGGCAGAGACTAAGTCAATAACCAGCAATAATATCCGAGACTGAGGTAGTTCTATAGGAGGCCAGGGTTCTGATCCAGAACATAATTGGACCATCCCCCTGATCTCCAAGCACAGACAGCTGAGAACAACACAGATCCACTGGCAGGAAGACCTGTCAGTCACAGCAGAACCAAAACACAGATTAACCCTGACATGGCCAGACAGAACTCAGCAGGTGAAGTCGGGTGTGTCTCCCAACCCAGGTGAGCAATAAACCAGAGTTCACACACAGCAAAACAAAACACAGAAACAGGATACAAGAAAATCAGCGCCTTCTCGGCCCAACAGCATGAGCCGAAGGGCGCATAATGCTCTGCAGAGATACCATCCTGACACTAGTCTATAGAAACATGTTATTAAAAAAGTTGTAACAAATTCCAACCACCCAATGTCTGTTAAATTTTAGTTCCTATAGCTGTTAAAAATGTCAGTCATTTTTCAAAACTAAAATTGGATAATAGCTGAATTGGCTTTAAAGTATTCTTCTGGCTTTCAATGTATGAAAGCAAAAGCTAGTAATAGAACCATGTTGTGAACTGGTGTGGCTATCCAGTAGGTGGCGCTGATGATCTGATTTTTAGAGACTTGAGAAAGCTAATTATTTCATGTACTATTCACATGCAGAATAACAGCCAACAGTAACAGTAATGTCTGTATTGTGAACTCGCTTAAAGGATAGAAAGAAAGTAATAAAAGTTTGATATTAAAAATTGACTTTTGTCACTAGTTAAATGCAGCCTATACATGATACAGGTGATACATTACAGTGTTTGAACCCTCAATCTATTCCCTGTCAGAATCCTATCTAAAAGTCGTATGTTCTTATAATGGATCAGCTTTCCCTGGGAACACAGTTAAAACTGGTTTATCATTTCGTATAGGTAATATATAATAATACATTAGACACAAATAAAGCCAATATTATTGATAATATACACAGTGGCACAGCAGCAGGTTAAAGAAAATGGTTTTATGTCAAAATTAGAAACATTAATGTGGCACAGAAATGTATATGAGCACCGAGTGACTTGATTGCCTTACATTATTCTATATTACAGTATTGTGATGGAATGTATTTTATACTCTACTTCTGTAGAACCTTGGAAGCCACATGAGTACATTTTGTGATTACGATGTTCTTCCTCTCTGTTCTTGAGAACAAAGGGTTGTACTTGCTTCTATTTGTGTTCAGAGTACTGTGGGTAAATTTAGCATCTCACAGATGTGCCATGGCAGACTGCTATTATCTTTTTCTGTATTTAGCATCTCATTGTTTGGTGCTGCAGTTCTTTAATTGTTGCTTTCTTTGCTCTGCGATTTTACTATGTGCTTAGAGAAGGAACGGCTACAGTAGATGTGTTCATGCAGAATTGTACAATATTTATTGTTGAGAGCACACGGAATCATGTGTATAGCATACTGCTAAAGAAAAGTTCTATGCAGGGATGTGAGTAAAATTTTTAACATCAGGTTTTCTACTTGGCTGATAATTGTATAAAATTTTATACTATTCAGTATCCGTTCTTTCACTTGCTCTCTAATGAAAAGTGGTCCGTTGTGCTATTCCATATAGCAAGTATATATAAACACCAACTTACACCAGATGAAAAGGGGGCCTCTGCAGAATAATGGGGGCGGGTTTTGATGTCTATGGATACATTTTTCATGTAAACTTTGACCAACAATAAATAGACCACTTATGGCCACAAAAGTTTGCAGGTAAACCTAGGTTTACCAACTTAGTGGGGCCTTAACCTAATGCTAAGGCTAAGACCTTTTTATATCAAGCTATAGCTGCAGTCGAAAGGAACAAGCAACCTAGTCATATGCAACCTTGTGGACTGCAGCTGAAAGTTTCTCTACAACAAGTCTTAGTGTAACCTTAGTCTAGTCTGAATTCATACAACCAATACATAAAGCATTTTAAAAAATGGCTATATTCTCATTATACATTAATACAGTGGTACCTCGTTTCTCGAACTTAATTGGTTCAGGAAGGCAGTTTGAGAACCGAGCAGTATCTTCCCATAGGAAATAATGTAAATGTATTTAATTAGTTCCAGCACCCACCAATAATTACCTAAATTATATTGAAAAGTGCCCAGTGATATCACTACAGTACAGTACAGAACAGCACTATACTGTACAGTACATTATAGAATGGTCAAAAGCTTCTCACAAACCAGTTGGTCCTCCATGAACTGAGGATATTACCAGCACCTTCTGTACCAACAGCCCCATTTAACATTGTGGCTGATGAGGGTTTTGAACTGTCTGCATGTGTTGACTACTTTATTAAGAAAAGGATTGGATGACAGAGCACAGGTTTTCTTTTACCAGAGCAATCTAAAAAAAAATTTAACGTTTGTATCTGATTGGTTTCTATGGGCAATGAAGGCAGTTTAAATTCAGACAGTTTACAAGACACAAATGATCAGGAAAAGTACTATTTTAGCATAGGCTTTAGGAACATAGGAACCTTTTTGCATAGGTGAGGAAGACTAGCAAAGGTGTCCTTCAAGTAGGCTGTGACCACCACAGGGCGATTGTGGAGAAACGACCTCTTTGGCATGTAATGGACAGTTGTGGGGATAACACTGCCACAAGGAATTGGAAGATGTGCACTGCAGGACGCATTGGTGGCAGCAGACACTTGAGCCTCAACAGTGAAGAAACAGATTGTGGTGGCAATGAGTAAAAGTGTAACAGGACTACCCTTCTGCAGTCCCGCTTTCTATGCCTGTGATAACCTTTGTGGATAAGGGTAGGGGCATTGATGTTATCAGCTGGCTCTTAAAACCTTTCTTACCGGCTTGCCAGAGAAATGATTAAAAAAACATGAAAAAAAGGGGTATCTGGTATAGGTATGCACAGCTTGTAGCACATTTGGTTTACTTTCTTCTGTAACTTCCGATCTAGAATGTTGTCTTCAGGTTTCCAGGACCTCTCCTCTGGACCATGACCCTTCCAGTCGACCAAAAAGAACCGTCTCTCTCTTACCATCTTCATAGCCAGGATGTTCTTGACAGTGTAGACGTCAGAAGCTTGTGGAGGAAGATTTGCTAGAAAAGCGGTTGAGGATAAGTGGCATGGAAGGAATTTGGAGTCCACATGGTAGGAGGCAGACAGAGTTTGTAGTTAACTGGGTTGATGCGTTTTAGCACTGTAAATGGTCCAAGAAACCATGGGCCCAACTTTTAACTTTGAATCTTTAGACTTTGTCACCTGGAGTAAAGGTTATGGCAGGTCTACTCTTTTTGTCTGCCTGGGCTTTCATCTCAACTGAGGCATGCATCAGGGATTGGTGTCTGTTCCCAAATTAAAGTTGGCGACTAGGGCCACATTATTACAGTCAAGCTCAGCAGCCAGCATGTAGAACTCTGATAGGAAGGCCTAGAGGTCTTGCCCTCAAGGAGGCTGATGACAAATTCCACCTTGGAATGCTCCATAGTGAATTGGTTTGCCATGATCCCGATGTGCATGGTACACTGAGAGACGAACCCACGAATCTCCACCATACTTGCTCAGCAGTACAAAGCATAGATTTGGTCCCAAGGGAAATGCTACGAGCAACAGACACACACATACTGCTTCTGTCCCTGTATTAACAATTATATTGCCAGAATGTAATTTTGCTCTTACTGCATATAGTTTGTACTGCTGGTAATTAGAGATGAGCAAACCTACCGGATACAGCCGGAGGACTGACTAGAAAACTGGGATACAGCCATAGCCATAGGCTGTATCCCAGTTTTCCAAGCGGTCCTCCGGCTGTATCCGTCCTCTCCACGGAGCGGGCAGACAGCGTCAGTCAGAAGCCGAGAGTTCAGGTTCATACGAACCCGAACCTCGGTAGGTTTGCTCATCTTTACTGGTAATATGGGAGAAAAATGTATGTCTATCTTTACATGGCCACTGGAGCACATATTATTCAATGTACACAGGTGTGAGGGATTACCAGTGTGGGCTTGGCTATATAAGGTGCCAGACTTGGGTATGGCTCCAACATCTATACCTGCTATAGCTTCTCTATTAATGTACAGTAAATTAGTGCCTTATGTCACATGGAGAGATTTCTGCACTAGTATTTTATATTGTTTTTCAGAATGTGTGGCCTTTGTAAATGTCTTTTGTTATAAATTCAGCGCTTTAAGTAGGGGGGATACCCTGAAAGGACAATATATAAGAATCTCTGCACTGTACAGATAAGGATGCTGTTCTGGTGTTAGATGAAACATTTGGCACCCTGACAATTTTTTGGAGCTGTCAAGCAGATGGCACAAACACACCATTTGCATTTTACTAATGCAAATCTAAGGCACCAGACATTCTCCTTATCCAGCAATGTGATGAAAATATAAGAATACTATCAACATATCTTTTGAAAATGTTTTTTTCCCCCAACATGTTTTGGCAATCATTATGTAATAAATGTAATATACTGGCACAATATAAAACACAAATATTAATACATTGGCATGGCCTAGCAATGCAGATTTTTGTATATCAACATTATTTTTTTTAACTCCGGATAAAGGAAATAATGCCTGAATGATCAATCAAAGCAGATAACTCCAGGCTTAGCACATTTTTTTGTGCAGACAAATAAAATGCTGCAGGCTACATTCTTAACATTTCCCAGCTATGAATAATCAAATTTAGTGAATGAATTGTGAACACCTGTGTGTAGATATACTCTGCAATTATACAATATACAGATTGGCAAATGCCCCACAATTTCATGGCTTACATGCTGTATATAAATATTAATGCTCCTATAATTACAAAAATAAAAATAGGCAGATTTATTCAGGCAGTTGTATCTCTATACATGTACATGTGATACCCAAGCTGTCCGTTCTTAATATACACTGATGTTTCATTGGGTATAAAGGTGTAGCTGCCCTAGTTTTGACTTTCAAATACTAATCATGGACGGCACGGATGGGAAATCATTGTACTGGAGTGTTTGACTTATCACACTACTGTAATCACACATCATGCTGTGCGACTGTGTCATTATCTGTGTGACTGTGTCATTATCTGCAGCTGCAGTCAATGTGACATGGCCTAGAGAGTCTGTGCCCTAGGCCTGCGACGCCTCTCATTTATTCCTTCCTGCATTCCTCATCATTAGTGCCTTGTGCTATATGTTGAGGTAGCTATGCAGTGTTGTGGCTGCTAGGTGGAGGTTGGGTCACTTGGGCACTTGTCATGGTGAAACCCACCCCTGGACAAACAGGCAGTGTATTTGAAGGAGAGGATAGCCCAAGTGTAGGTGTAGGTACAATAAAAAGTCCAGCACTTAACTAGATGAACAGTTTACTTGATATCTTCTGTACAATACAATACAGTGATAGTATACTAACTTTAAGAGCGGAGAGGTAGTGGAAAGTAATTGTACAGAGAAGAGAGTAGGGATGCGTCTTGGGGGCCTTGTCCAGGTAGTTGCGTACTCTGTGGGGATGGTGTGTAGTAGAAAAAGTGTAGAGAAGAATACTTGTACTCATGTTTAGATGCTATCTGACTGCCTTCTGCCCTAACTAGTTCACTGAGTGCTGGGCTGGATAGTATGAGCCCCAGGCCTTTACAACTGGGCTTAGCAGACTTTCCAAGACTTTCCAGAAGAGCCATGCGCAGACAGTAGGATTTGTCAACTTTTTCTATTTTTCCTACTGGGGTCAGTACCTTGCTGTGGTTACTGGCCTTTACTTGTGAAAAGATCCCAGGCGTGGACAAAGTTTTCCTCAGAGGACAGCTACCCTTTCCAAGGGTTTAGCACTGCATACTGAAGCAGGTTCTCTGTGTATGAGAAAGTGCGCTTGCTTGAGTGTCTCAGCCCCTCCTCACTTCTACTGACAAAAGACGTCCCACCAGGAACTAACCTCCCTTTTATAGGGGTAAACTAGGCTGTGTGGGGACTGGTGGGCTGTGAAAAGAGGAGAGAAAAAATGTAGTAGGTGGAAAAAAGTGAGGGAAAGCACCTGCACCTGTGATAGGACAAAACAAAACAAAACATGTGACAAACAACAGTTAACCCATCACACTTTCAGCTGTGCTTAATACATAACATACAACAAGAAAGAAAGTGACACCTAGTGGGGAAAACACATAACAACCTCTCCTCAGCCCCTTTGTGTGATACCTGACAGAGATACTTTACTCAGGTGTAATAAAATTTAGTGGAACCACCTGTATTGGGACACTACATTAGGAACACCCCATGGCAGGATTTCTCCTATTCATTACACATTTGTCACTTAAGGTTGTTAAGGCACATGCACACTGTATGCCCTCTAACAATAGTATCATTACCAACATATTACCATAATACTGTTACTGACCAAAAATAGTTTACCAATAATACCGCTGCACAAGAGCGAAATAAGAGCTCTACATTGTTATTATTACCTCTATACTGCATAACACTACCATACTTTCACTGCATGAAACTAAGTATACCTAGACTAATAATACTGCTATATAAGCACTACATAGTGACCCTCATAAATAATTACCATCACACTGTTGCAGAACAAAATTACTATATTATTTCTATATTATTTTATTTATATTACTATATATACAGAATGGGGGAGATTTATCAAACATGGTGTAAAGTAGAACTGGCTAAGTTATCTCTAACAACCAATCAGATTCTACTTTTCATTTTCCAAAGAATCTGTGAGGAATGAAAAGTTGAATCTGGTTGGTTGCTAGGGGCAACTGATCCAGTTCTGCTTTACACCAGTTTGATAAATCTCCCCCATAATGACTACTTATTACCAAATGAAGTTAAAGCCACTATTAAGCCATACACTAGCTATATAGTGTTAGCTACCAGCTCTTCACAGGCGCTCTGTGGACCATATACGTGACTACAGTGCAGATACATTCAGTGACTCAGTAGTGACATTATCAGAGTCATTCTCTTTTCTTTTGTTCTCTATCTAGGTTTTACATATCTTTCCTGAATCACCTGATTGTGGATTATTATTTGCCAACAGTTGCAACAGTGGAGTTGTCAATTTATCCTATATACCTAATACATCTTCTGCAAATATCCCTCAGGAACTGTGATGTTTACATCATCACAGGGAAACGCATTGGATATGAAATGTATTTGATCTATTTAGTCTGTGTGTGTATGTGTGTGTGTGTGGGTGTGTGGTGGGTGGGGAGAATATGAAATGCTGTCTCCCCAGTTACATCTTTTTGTATTTACATATCAACAATATTTTGAGTCTGTAAGTTTTTTTATTTTTTTTTTACCATATACGGGCATACCTCTGTTCTTGTACTTAATCTGTTCTGGAAGCCTGTTCCAGGACTGAGTAGCATGAGAACCGAGCAGTTTTTCCATAGAAAATCATGGAAATACATTTAATAGTTTTTTTTACACTCCATGGCTCATGTGAAGTGAGTTTTGCCCACAGAGTGATGCATACCCTAATGGGGTATGGGAGTGACCTTCCCACCCTCACTTTGATCACTGCCAAAAAATCTCACCCTAATGGTGCATTCACATATTGTCCAGGGCTGCTGCATAAAACCATCTGCAAATCTTTATGCCGTTCAGTACTACAGTATGTAGACTTTGGGAAATATGCAGTTTAAGTGTTAAACTAGGTAATTCCGCTCTGAACTTTGTATTATTCGCCCGCCCCATAGTACTGAAAGGTGGCTGAATAACAGACGTGCATCTGCAGAGAGTTTTAGGCAGCAGAAAAAAAAAAAACATTCACGGATAGCTGCTGGTAGTAGGATCCCCGGGATATATAACCTATCAAGAGATTCCTTCTTCACAGATTCCTTGGAAAATGAAAGGTGGAATCTGGTTGCTAGGGGCAACTGAGACAATTCTACTTTACCCCACATATCTGAATTGACTATGGGTGTTTGGATACAGGATTATTTTATCATTCTCTGATGATGACGCAAAGGATGTAATTTGTAAACATGGATTCCTTGTGAGGTCTGTGACGTCATCTTCGTATTCTGGGACAAACTAGCCCTCTCTCAAGCTTTCATCCACCATACCATGCAGTACGATCCCGTACTGCAGCCAGAAGCTGCCCCTGCTTGGTTCTCCTCACTGCTCTGGGGCATGTCAACACCGGGAGTCTCAACGTTTCCTTTAACTTGTTACCTCTCAGGAGCTTCCTCAAAAATGTTCTCCAAATTTAATGTCTCAGGGTCTAAGGAAGTTGCTAGGCTCAGCAGCAGCTCTCTTGTTGACAGCACTGGCAATTGCAATTGGGTCTTAAGACACCTAATCCCCACTCCCACGAGTCTGTGTTTTACTGGGATCACCTTCCATGACACTGGCTGTACCCTGATAAGAAGTAGATTGTGCCCCTTGGACATTGTGTATTTATTTTTAAAGAGAATGAAATAAATCTTTTTATTGTAATGCAAATGTATTCACATCTCCCAGTGATTTATTAGGTGAATCACAGTCTTCACAGTATCCAATCACATGCACACCCAATTACTTGCTTTATTGCACAACCAACACCCAGTTACTTCCTATACTGGACACGGGCCGCAAGGCTCCCACAAGAAACCACACACAATCATCCACAACCATAGGCAGATTATAATGAGGGCAATCTGGGCAACTGCCCATTATAACGCCTCCACTGCCGCTGCTCACCTCTCCCCTCCCCGGGCCAGTCCCCCTGCATTGCCTATTGGCCACAGCCCCCGGTTCACTTGCAGCCTTTGCCCCTTTAAATGCACATCCAATTGGAGCAGATGTGACGCGCACAGGCACGGCTGCTAGAGGCCGGTGATGTCACTCCTGGATGCACACCGGCGTGGAGGCCTGGAGAGAAGAGGACCGACGTCGCCATTCTGCTGGGAATCGGAGCTCCAGGAGGAGAGAGGCTTCTGGGAGAGGCTTCTGGGGAGAGCTTTGAGAGGGGAGTAGGCTTTTATTATTTTATTTTTAACATGGGGGGATGCTACTGAGGGGACTATATAAATGGAGGGAGGCTACTGAGGGGGCTATATACATGGGGGGATGCTACTGAACGGGCTATATACATGGGGGGATACTGCTGAGGGGGCTATATACATGGGGGATGCTACTGAGGGGGCTATATACATTGGGGGATGCTACTGAGGAGGCTATATACATGGGGATGCTACTGAATGGGCTATATACATGGGGGGATGCTACTGAGGGGGCTATATACATTGGGGGATGCTACTGAGGCTATATACATGGGGGGTGCTAATGAGGGGGCTATATACATGGGGGGATGCTACTGAGGGAGCTATATACATGGGGGGATGCTACTGAGGGAGCTATATACATGGGGGGATGCTACTGAGGAGACTATATATGTGGGGGAATGCTCCTAAGGGGACTATATAAATGGGGGGATGCTACTGAGGGTTCTATAAACATGGGGGATGCTACTGAGGAGACTAAATACATGAAGGGATGCTACTGGGGGGACTATATACATGGGGGGATGCTACTGAGGGGGCTATATATATATATGGGAATGCTACTGAGGGGACTATATACATGGGGGATGCTACTGAGGGGACTATATACATAGGGGATGCTACTGAGGGGGCTATATACATGGGGGATGCTACTGTGGGAAAATAGCACACACCATAAATTCTTATGAACTTTTCTTTATCCACAATATTTTAGGATAAACATGCACAAAGGTATATCACCCAACACTCGTGCTCATCGTCTTCAGATGCTGTGTGAGAGACAAACAAAGTCCTTTAAGGCTCCATCAGAGCTCTGTCATCCTCATGGAAGTGATCGGCGTTGCGGAGGCAGACGCCGGATTCTGCGACGTTTCGTGGAATGGATCCACTTTGTCAAGCTTGACAAAGTGGATCCATTCCACGAAACGTCGCAGAATCCGGCGTCTGCCTCCGCAACGCCGATCACTTCCATGAGGATGACAGAGCTCTGATGGAGCCTTAAAGGACTTTGTTTGTCTCTCACACAGCATCTGAAGACGATGAGCACGAGTGTTGGGTGATATACCTTTGTGCATGTTTATCCTAAAATATTGTGGATAAAGAAAAGTTCATAAGAATTTATGGTGTGTGCTATTTTTCTATTGTGGAGTACTATTGGAGGTTCACAGGCCCTCTATTTTGCACACCAGTGTGAGAGACCCATGTGCAGCGTATTTGTGCTTTAATTGGATGCTACTGTGGGGGCTATATATATATATATATATATATATATATATATGTGGAGGGGATGCTATAGAGGGGGCTATATATATGGAGGGGATTCTACAGAAGGGGCTATATACATGGAGGGGATGCTGCACAGAGGGGGCTATTATGCATGGGGGATGCTTCAGAGGGGGCTATATACATAGAGGGGATGCTGCACAGAGGGGGATATATACCTGGAGGGGATGCTGCACAGAGGGGGGCTATATACATGAAGGGGATGCCACACCTGACGAATGTAGGGGAATGTAGCCTTTATACTATTTCAGGGACACAGCCAAGAGAGAGCCTATTTGTTTTGCTTAGAGTTAGATTCTTTAGATTCCGTTATAGAACATGAAAAGGAAGTCATACACATCAGCAATAGTTAACCCCTTAGCGACCCATGACGTATCTGATACGTCATGGTGCCGCGGTGGGTGTTCAGAGCGGGGTCCCGCTGGGACCCCACTCTGAACGGCGCTGATCCCGGCTGACGTGCAGCCGGGCAGTGCCTCTATTAGCCGGCGTGGGTCCCGTTGCCGCGCCGGCTAATTAAGCCTCTAAGTGCAGCTGTCAAACCTGACAGCTGCACTTAGATGCTTAGATCCACACATCCCTGGTGTCTAGTGGGACAGATCTCCCCCCCCCCGATGCGATCGCGGGGGGAGAAGAGTTCTTCTGCCCGCGCCGGGCCTCAGCGTCGGAATGACGCTGATCCCGGCTCGGCAATAGATTGCTATGGCCTGCAGCAGGCCACAGCAATCTATGACCGATCTAATCGATCTTTAGGCTATGTTCACACTGCGTATGAATCCGTCCGTAGTGCGAACCGCAAATATACGCACGTAGTTTTGAGGTTGATGCGTTCGCTTGAAAGTATACGATATACGCCCGCACAGTGCACACTACGTATGAGCTTACGGACGGATCGTATACAGCGCCGTGAAAAATGAACAAGACCATTGTTTGAGGACGGAAATGTTGAAACTCACGGCCGTGGATTTCCATGCGGTCCCGTACGAAGTACTTATTTCAGCCAGATTTAACTTGATTTTTCGATCCAAAAGGTTCTGTGTGGTTTACGGGGCTGGGGGAAGATTTCCAAGTAAATGACCTGCCTCAGATCGCTTCGAAACAAGCTAGGGAAGCATAACTGTACTACGGGCGTATGTTCGTGGTTCGTACGCATCCGGCCGCATGTCTATTTTTCCCACGCCCGTAGTTTCAGCCGCACATGTACGGCGGCGTACGATCTACGGACGGATTCATACGCGGTGTGAACATAGCCTTACTGTGTATATACACAGCATTGATCTCTATGAGAGATCAGTGCTGTCTATATACAAGTCCCCCAGGGGGGCTTCTAGTTAAAGTAAAAATAAAAGTAAAAATGTTTTTTTATTAACAAAAAATCCCCTCTCCTATTAAAAGTCCAAATCACCCCACTTTTCCCATTTTATAAATATAAATAAATAAAAATAAATAAACATATTTAGTATCGCTGCGCGCGTAATCGCCCGAACTATTAATTTATCACATTACTGATCTTGCACGGTAAACAGCGTCAGCGCAAAAAAATTCCAAAGTGCATTTTTGGTCGCATCAAATCCAGAAAAAATGTAATAAAAAGTGATCAAAAAGTCGCATATGCGCAATCAAGATAACAATAGAAAGTACATGTCATGGCGCAAAAAATGACACCTCACACAGCCCCATAGACCAAAGGATAAAAGCGCTATAAGCCTGGGAATAGAGCGATTTTAAGGAACATATATATGTTAAAGAGAACCTATCACCTAAAAATCACTGTCCCTATTATTAAAGGTCATCTCTCCCTAAGTCTATTCCAGAAGATACAGACTGCCTTTGCAGTCTGTATCTTATTCTTTACCTAATCCTCTTCTTCGGTGTAGTAATGCCGGGGCGCCGCCATCTTGATGACGTCACGCTGGAACGCACCCATTTTTTGTGGTTTGGCAGACTCCGACCGCCATTTTATATGCCACAGCAGCCATTTTAGCTTTTGTATCACACTATTATATGGGGCACAGAGGGACAGACTATTTGGAGGCACACACTGGAGCTAATCACCTATATGAGGCACAGAGGGAGCATAGTTACTGTGTGAAGCAGATGTGGACTTTGTATAGAGATGAGGATAATAGTCATGGCCGAGGAAGTCTTGATGATGGGCTGAGCCAGATGGAGAGGATTTTGATTTAGCAAAACGTCCCTCATGGAGAGAAGACGCCTCCTGTAAGTCCTTATCATTATTAGCTGAAGTGTCCCATAGACTTAGCTCCTTCTCTCTGACCTCAGCTGGTAATAAAAATTATAATACTATAAATACTATTAAATTATAATGCTCAGGCTGTGTTTGTATTACAACTTGGCTTCTGTTACATCAATAGAACTGAGCTGCAATATCAGCTGGTAACAAAAATTATAATATTAAACCTTTACAAAAAGTGTCCTCAGGCTATGTGGCCTCTAGATGCTATATATGTTTTTTTTGTGGTAATTTATATGCTTAACCCTTTGAGGACCAGGCCCAAAATGACCCAGTGGACCGCGCAAATTTTGATCTTAGTGTTTCCGTTTTTCCCTCCTCCCCTTCTAAGAGCTCCAGCACTTTCAGTTTTCTATCTACAAGCCATGTAAGTGCTTGTTTTTTACAGGAATAGTTGTACTTTGTAATGGCGTCATTCATTTTACCATAACATGTATGATGGAATCCCAAATATATTATTTATGAAGATATAAATTGGTGAAATCGCAAAAAAGAATGCAATATGGTAACGTTTGGGGGGTTCCTGTGTCTACGTAATGCACTATATGGTAAAAGCGACATGATACTATTATTCTATAGGTCAGCCCGAACACAACCATATGCAGGTTTACGCAGATTCTCTAATGTTATATATTTTTTTTAAATGAAATCCTTTTTTTTGGCAATTAATTATAAATAAAATGGGCCTATTGTGACGCTTCTAACGGTTTTATTTTTTCACCTACGGGCTGTATGGGGTGTCATTTTTTCCGCCATGATCTCTAGTTTTTATTAATACCATATTTGTGAAGATCGGACATTTTGATCACTTTTTATTAATTTTTTTTATATATAATGTAACATAAAATCGGTAATCCGCGCACTTTTTTCCCTCTTTTCGTGTACGCCGTTTACCGTTCGCAATGACGCTTGTTATATTTTAATAGATCGGACAATTACGCACGCTACGGTATATTATATGTTTATCTATTTATTTATTTTTATATGTTTTATTTATATAATGGGAAAGGGGGGTGATTTCAACTTTTATTGGGGGAGGGGCTTTGGGGTTGTGTGTTAGTGTTTTTAACTTTTTTTTTTTTACACATTTGAAGTCCCTTTGGGGGACTTGTACATACACTACTTTGATTTCTACACTGATGAATGCTATGCCATAGGCATAGCATTGATCAGTGTTATCGGCGATCTGCTCATTGAGCCTGCCTGTGCAGGCTCAGTGTAGCAGATCGCCGATCGGACCGCACGGAGGCAGGTGAGAGACCTCCGGCAGTCCGTTTCAACGATCGGGACCCCCGCAGTCACACTGCGGGGGTCCCGATTGGTAAGTGACAGGGGACTCCCCCTGTCACTTACACTTAAACGCCGCGGTCGCGCCGCAATCGCGGCGTTTAAGGAGTTGATGACACGCGGCAGCGCGATCGCTGCAGCGTGTCATTACCGGGGAGGTCCTGGCTGCTGATTGCAGCCGGCCCCCACCTGCTATGAAGCGCGCTCCGCTCCGGAGCACGCTTCATAGCGGGCGAAAGACCCAGGACGTACAGTTACGCCCTAGGTCGTCTGGGGACAGACTTCCATGGCGTAACTATACGCCCTGGGTCGTCTAAGGGTTAATGGCCAGTATTTATTGTTTACATAGCCTGAGGACTTATATATTATATAGCCCCCCTCAGCCAGGTTAGTTGGGGTGTGGTTAGAGAGGTGGGGGCAGGGCTGAAGGGGGTATGGTTAGCAAGGGGCCCAGAATTTCTGAACCACCCGGGGCCCATGGTATCCTTTGTCTGCCCCTGACCGCAACCCACAATCCACCCTCCTACCCTCTCTGTCCCTATCTCTCGCTATTGCTCTCCTTGCTCTGCTCTAACTGCCTGCTGCAACCTACTCTCCACTACACACAGCGGACTGCAGGCAATTGGACAGATGCAAGGGATTATGGATAATCCCTTGCTCCCACCGAGTGACAGAACTGTAAGCTAAAACGTGCAGCCACCATTAGGCCACCACAAATTTTGACTTTGCCAGATTTGCTTTGTTTATCTCTAATGTTATACATTTTGGCTGGAATTCTTCTACACTGAAGAAAAACTTGTTACATTACTGAAAGCAGGTAATATTGTGATCATTTAATGAGAGAAAATGTTCACATTGCTTAAACTTCCATTATACTCAAACAGGGACACTCACATGACATGGAGTTTTCTCAGGTCATAGTGTCCTACACATGCTTTCCCTTTTTACTACCAAATATGGCAAAACAATCTCAGAAACCTATTTTAGTAATAAATCTGTATTTAGTAATATAAACATCAGACTAAAAAATGAACATCCCTTAGTGAGAACTTGAGCAATCTCATCTTTCATGTCTCCTTTGTGTAGCATTAAACCTGTCATGGGTCTAGTAAATCTTTTAGAAAACCTAGTTTAGAATAACCTATTATGGAATTTTGAATTAAAGGGATATTCCAGTATTAGAAAATTAAAAATTATTATACAAAACCTCAAGATATATAACTTAGTAATATAGTGTTCTAACTAATATTACTGGCTTCAATGTGCTTTTGAGTGCTTCACCACTGACTGGAAAAAGAAACTAGAAGAACTACAAAATGTGTATTGTCTACAGCTCCCAGATCCTCCGTTTCTCTAGAGGCAATGCATCACACTCTGATGTCATAGAAGGCTTGGCTGGATCTGGTATTTAAGCTCTAGCCCCAACCCCCAAAGTGATGTCATGATCTGTGACTAACCCCTTCCGTCTTTATCACTATTTATCTGTCATATACACATACACTATATATTTATTGGGATATTTAGAGAGAGTGAGGTGTGTTAACAGGTTGCTGGCTTGTGCTGAGCATTTCTATGGAAGACAGGGAATGAAAGCAGCAGGTGCTGTAATTTCACTCATTGTGTTATGGTTTGCAGTAAAATTAGATGTTCTGCAACAGTTTTGGGCCATTTAAGTATGCATACAGCTTTTTGATTACTTTTTAATCCTTGTTTGTTTGATTTTTGTAATTGGAGTGGCCAAAGAACAGCAATTGTGACATTGTTTGCTCTTTTTTTATGGCATTCACTGTACAGGATAAATTACCTTATATCTTAATAGCACAGATAGTTTTGAATGTAAATAATTTTATTTATTCTATGTAGTTTAGATTTTTTGTTAATTAAAAACAGGAAAAGGAGACTTGGGAAGTTGAATATGGTATTGTTTGGCCAATTTATAACTATTGCCTACAATATCTTGCCTTTAGGGGGTTATATGGCTGTGGTTGTTTGCTGTATAACACAACTGGGTTGTGTTCAGGGTTTAAAGTTGAAAATGATCTAGAAATGGTAAAATCTACTTGCTTTCTGCTTGGTTTGCATTTGTTTAGTGTTTTGGATTCACTGCACACAGTGTTCTGATTCTATTTGGCAGATGTCATAAAAAGACTCATATCACATCTCCAACTACTCTGCAGACATAGACAGATAATATCCTGCTTAGCCCTAGGTTTTAAGGATAAGAAAATCTGCTTATGTTAGGGTTAAGGAAAAGTTGAAAAGGTCACAATTCTAGATTAGAAAACGGTTTGCTCTACCTTTGCTACCTAAAGTTATAGCAGTAGAAAAACTGAACTTTGTTTACTAATGACATTCCTGAAAACATTTGTTTCTGATTGTATTTGTATCTCTTTTCCTTTGTAGCCTTTATAATTAATAAATATACCCCCCCCCCCGTAATACTCTACCTGAGTTGATTGAAAAGTAGGAACTCCAAATGCTTGTGTAGCTTGAAATAGCATGACTAACAATTACATAGCATAGTTATTTATGACAATTACATATTTTAGAAGTTGGAAGATTCCAATATAAAAAAACGACTCATTTGCAACCCTTTGGATAGTTCATAGTAATCTTTAGTCAGCGTTCCTTTCACAAACTAAGGGAACATTTACACTGAGTAAAATCTGTGAAATTCTCTGTCGCGGAATCCCGCCTGCCTCAGTCTACCATAGAGTGTCTATGGGAGGGCTCACACGCCTCCATTCCCGTCACTCTCCACGCAAGTCTTCCCATAGACACACTATGGGACACTGAGACAGGCGGGATTCCGCGGCGTAGCTCTCCGCCGATTTTACTCAGTGTGAACATACCCTAAGGGTCCTTTTACACACACAGATATCTGAAGCCAAAGCCAGGAATGAACCACATGATGCTTTCTTACCACTTACAGATGGAGGTGCTTTCCCTTTATTTCTATCTTATCCTGTCTTTTCTCTTTCCACACGCACTCAGCTCCACCACTCACAGGAAGGTTTAGATAGCCCCTGTAGGAGGAAGTGAGTTAATTGGTGACTGTACGTCTAAGCGTGTTGATGTGTGTGGGTCAGCTCAGTCGCTACTTCCTTTCTGAAACAAGGAACCACTAAGCTATGCAGTGCAGGACAACTGGGTAATCTAGGGAGTCTGCTTCGCCCAGATAACACAGACTGGGGCTTGTACTACCAACCTAGGATGGGTAGCCCGCAACTGGGGAAAATAAGACTGTTAAAGACTAGAACAGTCTTCTGAGAGTACAAGTATTCTTTTTCACCTCTACTGAGCATACTTACTACATTGGGCAGGGCCCCTCTGGCAACGCCTCTCCTCTTTCTCTCTACTGCAAAGCACCTCCTACTACAAGCACCGGTTCTATCTCAACTGTCAGCACCTAAGTCTTCTGTAAAGATTTGTACTGATCCACTGCACTGTCATCACGTGTATTGTTTGCAATAAGTTGATCTCCAGTAAAGTATCTTATTTTTGCCAAATACATTGGACTCTGGTTTACTCTTTGAGCACCTGCACCTACACACCTCTGCATACTTGTGTTATCCTCTCTCTCTCTGTGCTGTGGCGGTGGCAAATGTCCGGGGTGGGTCTAACACCACTCCAGGCTACCGTGACAAATGCCCAAGTGACCCTAAAATCCACTGAGGCTACCAGCCACCACAAATTTATTAGTAAATATTTACAGTAGGAGAAAAAACATAGGAATAACAAAATGCAGTTCTTAGAGAAGCTGCTCCATGATTGTTATGTTATTGGTAACTCACATATTTACTAAAATAAAGATGATATAATGCTGTCAGATCCTCTTTATATAAATACAATAATATTGCTAAACCTGTCTAATATGTGTAGCTAAGTTATGCTTATTTCATATAAGCTACATTTCATTTAACCCCTAGACAAACTAGGATGTACCTGTACGCCCTGGCCATCTGTCACCAGACGACTTTGGAAGTACAGGTAAGTCCTGGGTTATGAAACACGCTCCGGAGTCGGGTGCGCTTCATAGCAGGTGGGGCCGGCTGCAATTAGCAGCTGGGCCCTCACCGTTAATGACAGGCTGCAACGATAATCCTGAAGTCTGTCATTAACCCCTTAAATGCCGGGGCGACTGTGGGTGTCCCGTTTGCTGCCACAGACAGGCTCAATGAGCACAGCGCCTATTACACTGATAAATGCTATGCCTATGCCAAAGCCCCTCCCCCATCCCATAATTTAACCCCTTAAGGACAAAGCCTGAAATGGCCTTAATGACAGAGACAAATTTTATGAATATGACTTTATTCATTAATAACTTCGTGATGCTTTTACCTATCCGGCTGATTCTGAGATTGTTTTCTCGTGACATATTGTTCTTTAAATTTCTGGAAAATTGGAGTCGATACTCATAACGAATCTTTATGAAAAAACCCCAAATAACGTTAAAAAATTTGAAAAAATGCATTTTTCCAAATTTTAAACTTTTTTGCTTATACAGAAAGTGGTTATACCACATAAATTATATATTAAATAGCATTAGCAACATGTCTACTTTATGTTGGCGGCATTTACTAAACAATCTTTCATTTTTTTTAGACAATAGGAAGCTTAAAACATTAGCAGCAAATTTCCAAATTTTCAGTAAAATTTCAAAATCAGATATTTTTAGGGACCTGTTCAGGTATAAAGTGTATTTGAGGGGCCTGTATGTTAGAAAGCCCCACAAAGCACCCCATTTCAGAAACTACACCCCCAAAACTCTGCCAAAGCACATCCAGAAAGTTTTTTTAACCCTTTAGGGGAGTCACAGAAATAAAAGCTAAGTGTAAGAAATTAGAAAATTTTAAATTTCTGTGCAGAGATTTTATTGTAATCCAATATTTTTCATAATTATAAACCTATTACCAGAGAAATGCACCCCAATATTGATTGCTCCGTTTCAGCAGTTTATAGAAATACCCCATATGTGGCCCTATTGCGCTATTTGACGCAACCACAAGCCTCAGATATAAAGGAGTGCCTAGTGAATTTCAACGCCTCCGTTATATTTGGTCATTTTTGACCGTACCACTTCAGGTTGGCAGAGGCTCTGGGGTGCCAAAACCTAAAAAACACCCCTAAAGGGACACTATTTAGAAAACTATACCCCTCAAGGAATGTAACAAGGGGTGCGGTGAGCATCTGGACCCCACAGGTGCTTCACAGATTTTCCGAACAATATGGCGTGAAAAAAGAAAAATTTATTTTTTACACTAAAACGTTGTTCTAGCCTTCAATTTTTCATTTTCTTAAAGGGATAAGAGGGAAAAAAAGACACAAAATGTGTAGCGCAGTTTCTCCCGAGTACGGAAATACCCCACATGTGGACATAAAGTGCCAAGCAGGCGCAGGACGAGCCTCCAAAGGGAAGAAGCGCCAATTGGCTTTTGGAAGCTGAATTTCACTGGAAAGGATTTCAAGGGCCATGTCGCATTTACAGAGCCCTCGTGCTGCCAAGACACTGGAAACCCCCCACAAATGACCACATTCTGGAAACTACACCCCTCAAGGAATCTAAAAAGGGGTTCAGTGAGCATATGGACCCCACTGGTGACGGGCACAAATGTGGAACAATGTGACGTGAAAGGGAATATTTTCATTTTTTCACTTTCATGGCACAAATGTGCCCGTCATCAGGGGTCAATATCCTCACTGCACCCCTTGTTAGATTCCTTGAGGGGTGTAGTTTCCAGAATGGGGTCACTTGTGGGGGGTTTCCAGTGTTTTGTCAGCACGAGGGCTCTGTAAATGCGACATGGCGTTCATCATCCATTCTAGCCAAATCCAACCTCCAAAATCCAAATGGCGCTCCTTCCCTTCGGAGGCTTGCCCTGCGCCCACATGGCGCTTTATGTCCACATGTGGGGTATTTACGGACTCAGGGGGAATTACTCTACACATTTTGTTTTTTTCCCCCTCTTTTAACCCCTTGTGAAAATGAAAAATTCAAGGCTAAACCAACATTATAGTGTAAAAAATGTAATATTTCATTTTCACGCCACATTGTTCCACATTTATGCCCGTCACCAGTGGGGTCCATATGCTCACTACACCCCTTGTTACATTCCTTGAGGGGTGTAGTTTCCATAATGGGGTCACTTGTCAGGGGTTTCAACTGTCTTGGAAACACAGGGGCCTTTTGAATGCAACATGGCCCCTCGAAATCCATTCCATCCAAATCCAGCCTTCAAAAACCAAATGGCGCTCCTTCCCTTCGGAGGCTTACCCTGCACCCGCATGGCGCTTTATGTCCACATGTGGGGTATTTCCGTGCTCAGGGGAAATTGCGCTACACAATTAGTGTTTTTTTTTATCTTTTAGCCCCTTTTGAAAATGAAAAAATCATGACAAGATTAATGATTTAGAGTAAAAATTTTACAAAAATTACACTAAATGTTGGTCTAGCCTTGATTTTTTCCATTTTCACAAGGGGTTAAAAAAGAAAATGAACACAAAACGTGTAGGGTAGTTTCCCCTGAGTACGAAAATACCCCACATGTGGGCATAATGTGCCATATGGGCACAGGGCAAGCCACCAAAGGGACAGAGCGCCATTTAGAGGCTGGAATGGAGGATGGAGGCCATGTCGCAATTACAAAGCTCCTGTGCTGCCAGGACAGTAGAAACCCCCGACAAGTGACCCCATTCTGGAAACTACACCCCATAAGGAATCTAACAAGGGGTGCAGTGAGCATATGGACCCCACTGGTGACGGGCACTTACGTAGAACATGTGCCGAGAAAATAAAAAATACCATTTTTTTTCATTTTCACGTCCCAAATGTGGCAGTCACCAGGGGGCCATATCCCCGCTGCCCCCCTTGTTAGATTCCTTATGGGGTGTAGTTTCCAGAATGGGGTCACTTGTGGGGGGTTTCTACTGTCCTGGCCGCACAGAGGCTTTGTAATTGCATCATGGCAAGTCTCTAATGGGAATGGCGGCCATACCTATTTAGCTGGGGAAAAGGGACAATTCTAATTTATTTGGGGGTATTAGGCCAATTATTGGTTTATACGGTTGAAAATGACAGGTGTCCATCAAACTCAATCTGTGTTGATCCAGAGGAAGGCAAAAAACCCTCGTGAGGCAGATGACAGTAGCTTTATCACAGGGGAAAAATTCCTTCCCAACTCCATAATGGCGATCAGAATAATCCCTGGATCAACGTGACCCCTGAAATAGGAATAAGGGACGGAATTTAGAAAATGTAGAACCCCAATGACGTGTGGTACGCCTTGAAGCGATCCAGTATGCAGAGGCCGGGGGGATCAGGACAGGTGGCACACTGGAAAATGGTGTCCTTCCTGATCTCCCTGTTACGCCACACTCTGCACTTCTTCTGGGGTCTCCTGTTCTCCAGTGTGGGGGACGTCACCTGGAAAATGTTGTCCTGGTGCGATACGGGGTCCTTCATATCCAGAAGCGCTGGGTCCGTTCCATGGCTGCTAAATATAAGGGCGCTATTACTGCTTCTGATATTTTCAGATCGTGCTGCAAGCTACAGTAGCACGGGCAGCCAGGTACTGGAAGAGGGGGTGCTGGTATAAAAGTTATCCCTGTAATGGTGGTAACCTTTATCCAGCAGTGGGAAGATCAGTTCCCGGACGATCTTCCCACTTGTTCCGAGGATGGGGGGGAGGGGGCATCTGGGGGCATCTGGGGGCTGGATTCGGGTGTCCCTTCCTACATACACTCTAAGGGTACGTGCACACTGCGGAATGGCGAAGGATAACCCTTCGTGCATTCCACAGCTGGCACCCACCGGCGGACGGATGCAGGTGCACGTCTCCATCCGTGTCATAGACTCCATTCTATGCACGGGCGGATTCTGCTCTCCGTCCAATGTGTTCATTCTTTGGATGGACAACGGAATCCACCCGTGCATAGATTGGAGTCTATGAAACGGGTGGAGACACACGCCCGCATTAATCCACCGGCGGGTGCCAGCTGCGGAATGCACAAAGGGTTATCCTTCGCCATTCTGCAGTGTGCACGTACCCTAAATCTGTAAGTGTACACTGAGGTACTCTCACAGAGTTTGTAGAATTTCATGCCATACCGCCATCTCTTATTGGGACGGTACTGGCGGAAAAGACGTGTCTGGGGGGGAGCGTACGCTACGCTACCCCCAGACACGTCACTGGATGATGAGGATGAATGGAGGAAAGAAGGATCCCCCCCATTCATCCTCACTGGCTGTTTTGGTGTCGGAGGCAATAATAACGTATGCGTCCGACGCCGAAAACACCCTGGGGGCCATCTTTATACGGGGATTGGTATATGGGGTATGTAGTGGTGTAGTGTCAAACTTTATTGTAGTAATGTAGTGTTTTTTACGTGTTTTTTTACATTAAGTATAAAAAAAACCTACGCTAACAAAGGAGTTGCTGATAAATGCCGCACTTATGTGCGATGCTGATCAACACTCAGCGGCGATAGGGTGCGGAAAATAGAAAAAAAAAATTTGGAAAAAAAAAAAAAACTTTTTCTACATTCTGAACATCCCCTGTAGCTGCTGATAAGTGTATTACACATATCAGCCGCTAGAGGGCAGCAGAGCGCAAAATCCGGAAAAAGACGAGGCAGGAGCCAAAAAAAGCCAAAAAAAGCAGATGGGGACCGCCGGAAATAGCCGAAGACCCGATGGAAAGACGGAGGACGCCGCGAACCCCGAAGATGCCGATCAGGACCCCGGGACAGGTGAGTAATGTACAAGTACCTGCTCTGGACCCCTCAGCTACCTAGCTGAGGGGTCCAGAGCAGGTATTTACTATTTTTGTGGACTCTGATCGGCGTGCCACCGGCCCGATCGCCGTGAACGGCCGGCCGGTACCGGCCGGCTATTCATGGAGATCGGGTCGGTGGCACCGTGACCACCATTACTTTTTACAGTAATGGCGGTCGGTGCCGTCCTCGGACAGCACCGACCGCCATTTTTTCCGGGTCATCGGGTCACCGATGACCCGGAAAGGTTCCGATCGCTGCTATTGGCTGATCTGAATTGATCAGCCAATAGCGACGATCGTAAGCACGGGGGGTGTTAACCACCCCCGTGCCGAGAAGCTAAGATGGCCTGCTATGATTTATAGCAGGCCATCTTCCCCGATCGCTGTGTGCGAACACACAGCGATTGGGGAAACATCGGGTGTAAATTTACGCCTTGATGCGTTAAGTACCAGGGCGCAAGGGCGTAAATTTACACCTGATGTCGTTAAGGGGTTAAATAAAACATATAATAATAAATAAATAAACATATAATATACCGTAGCATGCGTAATTGCCCAAACTATTACAATATAACAATTGCAATCCCGAAAGGTAAGCGGCATAAATAAAAAGAAGGAAAAAAGTGCCAGGATTGCCGATTTTTATTTTTTTCTTGTTACATATAAATTTTTTTTTATAAAAAGCGATCAAAACATTCAAGCTATGCAAATATGGTAATAGTAAAAAGTAAAGATAATAAAAAACAAGAGCCATTCAGTGTCATAACAGGAAACATTGATAAGGGGCCAAATGCTTTCTCTATTAAGGTATATCTGATCAGATACAGAACAATTCTGTTTCTCTTGATTACATCCTAATACCCCAGGCCATTTCAATGTGTGATAATGCACTTGGTGAGCTCTATTTATTGAGTATGTTTTCAAGGATACATGTTAAAATACATCACCATCACAACTTCAGTCACATGAAAAAGTGAGTGATTGGTAGATTCAGCACAAACTACCTGTCTTATCCTTTCTAAACATGTTTCATACCTTTAAAAACATACTGGTGAACTTTGCACTTGTACTGTCAGATGTGTTTGTGATATTCTAAAAATAGTCAAATGACACCAACAAACTACATCAAACAGATTACTATGGAAAAAGATTTTTTCTAAATAAGAAAGAAAACATTAATCAGCCTGTCTAAAATGAACTATGACAAGAAAATATATAAGACATAATGAATACACATAAGCAAGAGTAGCTGTATCTATTTGTTTAAGGGTGCGTTCACACCTACAGGATCCGCAGCAGATCTGCAGCAGATTTGATGGTGCAGATTTGATGCTGTGTTCAGTTATTTAAATGAGATCTGCGGCAGATCTGCTGCGGATGCGCAGCAGAAAATCAGCTGCGGCTCCTGTAAGTGTGAACGCACCCGGGGGCTATGTTCACACTGCGTACTATTCCGTCCGCAGTTCTTACGCCACCGTACATGTGCGGCTGAAACTACAGGCGTGGGAAAAATCGACATGGCGCCGGATGCGTACACACCGCGAACATACGCCCGTAGTACAGTTATGCTTCCCTAGCTTGTTTCGAAGCGATCTGAGGCAGGTCATTTACTTGGATATCTTCACCCAGCCCCGTAAACCACACAGAACTTTTTGGATCGAAAAATCAAGTTCAATTTGGCTGAAATAAGTACTTCGTACGGGACAGCATGGAAATCCACGGCCGTGAGTTTCAACATTTCCGTCCTTAAACAATGGTCTTGTTCATTTTTCATGGCGCCGTAAATGATCCGGCCGTAAGCTCATATGTAGTGTGCACTGTGCGGGCGTATATCATATACTTTCAAGCGAATGCATCAATCTCAAAACTACGTGCGTATATTCGCGGTTCGCACTACGGACGGATTCATACGCAGTGTGAACATAGCCTCAATGTGTATTTGTGATGTATTACTAATAAAGATCAGTTCTTATGCTTTGTATTTGAGTGAATCATGTAGCCTAAAAGCTTTGGCACAAAAGAGTCAAAGCAATGGTTACTCTAAAGCTGGGCACAGACAGGAGTTTGCACCAATTACCAACTGATGTATTAGATCTTCTGGCTGACAATCAGAATTTTTTTGCTAAAACTTAGTAAGACAAACTCTAACTTATTGCTAGTGTGGCATCTATTTTCTATGGTCAGTTTAGCTTTTTATGGTCTAAAAATTTGTTTATTTTTTTTATCCCCACCTTCTGAGCAGTGTTGCAATGTGGGTTGGCAGTCCCTGGGCCAGTATACTGATACTGACTGACCAATATCCCACATACAGTACCCTTATAGCAGTGATCCCAGCTCTACACAGGTTCTGCAGAAAGTGGTTACACTGCAGTTACATCCAGAGACGCGCAGGGGCCATCTTCTTGGAGTTGTTCTCTTTCCTTTTCTTCTCTGACTTAGACATTCACAAAAACATCTTAAAGGACAACTCCCATGAAAAACTTTTTTCCAGTAATTGAAACACATTACAAAGTTATATAACACTGTAATATACTTCAATCACCTGTCTGTCCTCCTTCCCTATCTTTTCCCCCCTCAACCCCCCACCAAGGAGTGTAAGAAACTCCTTTATACCTAATTACTGTCGTCACCAGGCTCCTCTATCAGCTCCTTCTAGTGACGATGTGTCATCAGCAGGAGGGCTGGTCTAGGTCCTGTTACACCAGCCTCCTCCTCCCCTGCCTGGTCAGGTGACTCAGCTTGCTCAGCTCCCATTGGCTGAGCAACTGTAAGCCATCTGACATTCTGCAACTCAATAATGACTCATGACTGACTCCCGGCACATAACCAGCTACAGGACCACTTCCCCCATACTCCCTCCTGCTGCCGAGTGGACTCAGTGAGTGAGTGAGTCATGTCACTTGCTTATCTTTCTCCTCACTCCCGGCATGTCAGCTACACAGAGGTCTTATCTCTCCCCTGCTGCCCTGACCTAATTAGGGACGGCGATCCTGCAGAATGTACACTACAGTGAAGTGAAAGTATGTGTGTGCAGCTTCAGTGTGTGTATATAGCAGCCTGACTGAAGAGAGTGAGAGAGGGGGTCATGTTTAGTGTATGATGGGAGTTGTAGTGAATGGAGTGGCAGGCACTTGCTGTGTCACAGCAGGGGGCTGGCTTGTCACAGCAGCCAAAGTGCATCATGGGAAGCTGAAACCAGGAAGCAAGGAAGAAATGAAGAACAAGACTAGAAATCAGAAGGTACACAGATGGTGGGAAATTCAAATAGTGAAAGCTCAGGAGGGATGATAAGTATAAAAGCTATATTTCTGATTGGTTTTTGGTTTTTTTCCTTAGCGCGGGAGTTGTCCTTTAAGGTCTGCACTTTTCTACCACATTCACCACCCTTTTCCCTACCCTCAGAACCCAAAATAATGCCTCCATTGGCACCCTGCATTGTATGAGTGACTAAGTAAGTAGGTTGGGGTGCAAGGTAGAGGAACTGAGTAAGGTAGGTAATTTACCTCTATTAGGAAGATTCACCTAGTACGTACATAATCTCCCCATTAGGTGGAAGCCCCCAGTAGGTAGATAATCTTACTAGGTAGAAGCCCCAGTAGCTTATCTCCCCCCATTTTGCATCCCTATTTTACTGGCAGTAGATTACCAGCGCTGAGCGCACTGCGCCCAAACCTGGCAATTAAATCCCCCCTAAAGTATAACAAGCAAACACTGTTGTTTAGAGTATTGGCTTGCTGTTAACGGAAACCACAGGGTTTCCCCGCTAGAAGCAGAATGTTTTGGTGCACATTGCGCAAAATCGACAAAAGAGACAACACTGGAGAGCTAAGTATTTTTTTCCTTTTACAGGAAGAGGGTAAAGAAACATTTTATTTTTAGTTAATAAAACTTAGCTTTAAACTTAGCTTAGCGATAGCCCATAAAATGGCTAATGCTACCCCCCACTCTTATTACCCCAGTATCCACCACCACAAGGCTGCTGGGAAGACCCGGGCACCAATAAGCAGAAATCACTAAAAAATGTCGGTCTCTGTTTGGGGTAATAACAGGCTTGCATTATTAGACTTGGGAGGACCAATATAAATGGTTTTTCCCATACTACTACACACACTACTAACTGGCTGTTACTACTTTTGTATCTGGGTGGCTATGTATAATAGAAAGTATCCTATATTTTTTAAGTCAGGGTGGGAAGAGCCATTTATATTGGCCCTCCCTAGCCTACTAATGCCAGTCTGTTACCACCCCCTGGTACAGACCGCCACTTTTGACTGTACCTGCTAGTATCCTGCTCTTCTCAGTACTCCTGTGATGGTTGGTATTGGGGTAATAAGAGTGGTGTTGAGGTTAGCCATTTTATATGCAAACGCTAAGTCCCAGCTTAGTAACAGATACCATACGTTGACCATTACTAAGCCACATATAGATGAGAAAAAAAAACACCCATAAGGGATTTAAGGTTCTGTCTTTATGTTTCCTCACTGGATATGCGTGCAGTCACTCCTGCCACTGGAAGTTTGGATAACTATGCATATGACCACAGGATGCCCCTAGTAGCTAGTTAACATCCCAGCATTCCCATAGTGGGTATATAGTTAATCAACCAAGATGCCTCTAATAGGTAGTTAATCCCTTCTCCCCACGATGCCCCTAGAGAGTGCCTATAAAATTGTAAAAGAATAAACATCCCAGATTTAGCGCTGAGGCCGAGTTCTCTTCATACTCCTGCCTATTTACATCTCATCCTCCTGGTGTACGGGGTAAACTTCCCTGCTACCATTTTGACAAACTGCACAAATATGGCAACAATAACATATTTACACATCATAAGGAATACAGTACACAACATAACCACTTCTTCAATGTCTCCTGCCAATAAAGGTATAACTGGTTAGCATCAACATAGTAAACCACAGTTTCAATAAACCTAAGCTTTGTATAAGGAGGGCACCTAAAGTATCTAGGGGGGCCTGCAAATTTAATTATCAACCTAGTTCACCTTCCTTATATAAAGTTCTATCGCACACAAGTTGTCATTTATATATTGTTCACTCTTACATTAAATTCAATTACATTTAAATACATACAAATACAGAAAAGTTTCTACATACTTGATGTTTTTACATTGTATTGAATGTGTATAGACATTACATTGAACATAAACTCTTCAGAAATTTGGCAAAACTATTTTTTATTTTTTTTTTACAAAAGCTCTGTTCCATTGAGGAATTGTCTTCCTTGACAATAAACCTGACCCAGCAGTGATGGATTAATCATTTGATACTATTGCTTTTGATAGAACACTTAGAATTCTTGGAATATGACAACAGGATGTTAACAGGATGTTTTTCAATTAGATTAGAAAAGGATTATTCATTTAAAATTAGACAAACTGCCAGTTACTCATCTTCCATCACTGCATTGTAAAAACGTGTAGTTTGTAGGAGTCTGGACAAACTTGTGTTCAAAGATAAGAAACAAAATAATTTTTGCTGTTAAAGAAATGTACTGTATGTAGAGGCAGTTCATGAAGAAGACTGACAAGTGTATACAATACAAGATTATATATTTGAGTTGTGTTTCTGTGTTTGCCTGTCGGAGAGGAGCAAAGATAGCTAAGATTTAAAGAAAGAAGGACAAATTAATAGCACAGCCTGAAAAAAGCCCATCACGGCCTAAAACACTGAAATGCAGGATTCATTGGCATTACAAAACAGGATCTAGCTGCTTCACCATGTACTGTAGGTGAGCAACAAGCTCTTTTCTATTGGTGCTGAAGTCAAGGGTTTTCTAACTAACCAAATACCTTTGGCTAAAGTTTGACAAGTTGGGGTATAAAGGGGCTCTCCCAGTGAGGAACCATAAGGAGGTCTCTGCAACCATGACCATGCATTTGTGGGGAATTTTCTCATCAAGTAGGATGTATGTATGTATGTAAGTATTGTATGGGAATATAGCCTCTCAGGTAAAGGCTTGGCTGAATGGCTGTTGAGAAGAAGAGAGGGGGTGGGTGAGCTGGAGGGCTTTGTGTGAGAACAAAGGAGGATTAGTATGCAGAGGGAAATACCTTGGGGAGGGAGGGGGCAAGTCAGGGAAAGGAGGAGGGCGTTAGTCAGGGGTTTAAAGGGCAGGTAACTAGGTCAGAGACAAAGAGGCGTATTTTTTTCAAATCCCTCCCATCCAACGTATAATTTCTGCTGTATGGTCATGCAATTGTCATTGTATTATATAAAAGGTTGTTGATCCAGAGATTTATTCTAATTGCCATTTTGGAGTTAAAAAGGAATTTTTTTCTGTAATGGGGCAAATTGGCACTGGCCTCGTGAGGGTTTTTTGCCTTCCTCTGGATCAACACAGTAGGGTTATACTGTTGGTGGAAATTTCTTCTCAACCTCTTCTCAATACCTAAGTGACTATTTATGTGAGGCAGAAATCATGGTTCTTTAGGGTCCTATTACACGGGCCGAGGAGGGCCCGATCAACGATGTGAATGAGCGGCGATCTGCTAGATCGCCGCTCGTTTACTAGGCCTATTCCACGGCCCGATGATCGATGACCGAGGGCTGCAAGGACATCGTTACCGATGTCCTTGCAGCCCTTGCAGCATCATACGTTACCTGGCTGCAGGGCTTGTCCTCCGCTCCGTCTCCTCCCCGGGTCCCGCGCTCTATCTTCTGAATGGCCGGTCAGCTGACAGGCCACACTCAGCCAATCACAGGCTGCGGTGGTCCCGGCCTGTGATTGGCTGAGCGCTCCGTCAGCTGACCGGCCATTCAGAAGATAGAGCGCGCGGGACCCGGGGAAGAAGCCCTGCAGCCAGGTAATGTATGATGATGCTGCTGCTGTTTCTTCTCAAATCGTCGGTCGCCCACCGCGCACCGCTATTAAACCGTAGCGATGCGCGGTGGGGGAACGATGATTTTAGGTCTGGCCCTAAATGAATGATCAGCCGATGACACGATCATCGGCTGATCGTTCTCTATTTCACAGAACGATAATCGGCCGAATCGGGCCAAATGGGGCAGATCCGGCCGATTATCGTTACTGTGGAATAGGGCCCTTATCCAGGGTTATGGCAATCAGACCGAGGGCTCCTTGGCAGAAACAGTTCTGCATTATGGCAGCGCTGCTGTCAGGGGGAAGGGTCTGTCTGGGCGGACTCCACTCAGGAATGGACTCTTTTGGTTTCCTGGATGAAGGGTTGTGATTTGCATCGGGTCTCCCCACTTGTGCTTTAATGTTGCAAATAAAGTGCAGCAGATGCTGTAAAATGTCCGCCAAACTATGTTGTGTTTATGGTTATTGAGGTTTGTAAGGCATGGGTATTTGGGTAGCTTTGGGAATAGGGTTAGTAGGTTCACCCCTTACGACATTCCATATATAGCCAACAGCTATCAGCTCTTGTTCATTCCATAGCATGCACATTTGCTTCTGCTGAACATGCATGTTATATCTGCACATGTAATCTCCATATGTGTATGAATTCTGGAGACATATAACATTTTTATGCTGCCCAGAAAATGCATTCAGTACAATGAGATTCAAAGAAGGAGTATACTGTTTGATTCATATATTAAAGCCACCCCATGAATGGTGCCTAAGGTGGACACCCATTCTAAAATAAAACAAAGAGGCAGAGCGCCTCATAGGGTGATAAGCTCCCGCAAAGGGAATATTCTAGGAGACTGCTCACCTGGGTAGGTTGTGTGTGGCCACAACAACCATTAATAGCATAAATCTGTAGTAACCAGCCGCAGCAGAAGTGTGACACCGCACACTACTCGAGGGTCCGGCATAAAAAGCCAAAAGGATGGAGAAAGAAAGGGTCCTTCTGCACAGGCTGTTATTCACATACACACACGTTAATGGTCCCTACAAATAACGTGTTTCAAAGTCATCAAACTTCTTCCTATTAATGTGAAGAAGTGTGATGACTTTTTAACGCGTTATTTGTAAGGACCGATAAAGTGTGTGTGAATAACGGCCTTTCATTCTCCATCCTTTTGGCTTTACCTATTCTAAAAGTCACTGACCCTGCCTAGGTAGCTAAACAGAAAACTAATATATGTTTGTTCTACAGGATGATTATAGAAAGTGGATATGGAAAGCATCACCTTGAAAGAAATCTAAAATTGGACTACTCCTGGGAACACCTAAAGAATATACTCTTCTCATAGAAACAATAGCATTAGAAAAGCCATACCTTAATCCTAGTGTACAGGCAGAGATTTGGGAACCTCCCCTCATCCTCTAGCATTGCTCCCTCATTCTCCAGAATCATCCCCCTCATCTTCCAGCATTACTTCCCTCATCCTCCTGCATCACCCCCCTCATCCTCCTAAACCGCCCACATTATAATCCGCCACTGCCGATGCCTTGTGAAGTTGCCAGTGCTGTGTCCAATACCTTACATTAATGTGTATATGCTCATGTATACTGCTTGTATAATGTGATCAATATTGCCATTTCATGCTAGTAAAGGGTACAAGTTAAGAACACCGCACTTTAGTATAGTGATAGATGGGTTTGTTATCCCATTACACTTATGTACTGTATATGTATGAGTTAACAAAGATATTGTGGATGTTACCTATAGAACTTTTTTTTGGCAAGTGATTGGTGTAAACAGCATCCCTTCTCTGTCTACAAGTCTGAGGACTTTCTATCTGGCTTAGCCAGTCATATCTTTTGTCTGGGATAGAATGTTTTGGCATTATACCCTTGTCCTCTTTACTTTAGCCCTTGTACTAAAGTTCTGGGCAAATTAATTGAATTAATTCGATTATTTGCCCAGGCCTAACCTGAACCCCTTTATACAAACTCCAGACCCCTCTGTAAACAGAATATAGATCAGTCACACCCTGCATACAAATGCTCCCTGAAGACTAAACCCTTGATCTGATTCTCCTGTTTACGGATACCAGATCCTAGACTAGACCCAGATAAAAGCTTCCATTATACAAGACCAACAATTCCCCCTATATACAGAACCCAGACCAGCTATGTATAGATTCCATACTATACCTCCTTATCCCCTAGAGCAGAATTCCCCCAGTACACAGACTCCAGACCAGATTCCTGATTTTAGATTTTCTGTCTCTTCAATGTGTTTAGGAGATATTTCATTTTTAAGGATCCAGCAAGACATTCTGTGGGTTGACAAGTATGATATGTCTATTGTCTATACTGTATAACCATGAACTATAAATAACACTAAAACAGCTGTCAAGAAAATCTGTGTGTGACTTAGTCTAAGACTCTGGTGTGTACCAAGTCTAGCTCTGATGGTTGGCTGTGATGTATGCCACTGTATAGGCATATATTAGAACATGTCATCCATTGACTGGTATGTGTTTGTCAGGCTATGCTTTTCTATGCAATATAAAAGTATGCTAATATGCTAATACATACTGGTTTAGTTTATGCCAAAAGTTGGTAGGTGTTTAGGGCCATATGTACTGTACACAAAGCAATGGTTACTCTAAAGCTGGGCACAGACAGGAGTTTGCACCAATTACCAACTGATGTATTAAATCTTCTGGCTGACAATCAGAATTTTTTTTGCTAAAACTTAGTAAGACAAACTCTAACTTATTGCTAGTGTGGCATCTATTTTCTATGGTCAGTTTAGCTTTTTATGGTCTAAAAATTTGTTTATTTTTTTTATCCCCACCTTCTGAGCAGTGTTGCAATGTGGGTTGGCAGTCCCTGGGCCAGTATACTGATACTGACTGACCAATATCCCACATACAGTACCCATATAGCAGTGATCCCAGCTCTACACAGGTTCTGCAGAAAGTGGTTACACTGCAGTTACATCCAGAGACGCGCAGGGGCCATCTTCTTGGAGTTGTTCTCTTTCCTTTTCTTCTCTGACTTAGACATTCACAAAAACATCTTAAAGGACAACTCCCATGAAAAACTTTTTTCCAGTAATTGAAGCACATTACAAAGTTATATAACACTGTAATATACTTCAATCACCTGTCTGTCCTCCTTCCCTATCTTTTCCCCCCTCAACCCCCCACCAAGGAGTGTAAGAAACTCCTTTATACCTAATTACTGTCGTCACCAGGCTCCTCTATCAGCTCCTTCTAGTGACGATGTGTCATCAGCAGGAGGGCTGGTCTAGGTCCTGTTACACCAGCCTCCTCCTCCCCTGCCTGGTCAGGTGACTCAGCTTGCTCAGCTCCCATTGGCTGAGCAACTGTAAGCCATCTGACATTCTGCAACTCAATAATGACTCATGACTGACTCCCGGCACATAACCAGCTACAGGACCACTTCCCCCATACTCCCTCCTGCTGCCGAGTGGACTCAGTGAGTGAGTGAGTCATGTCACTTGCTTATCTTTCTCCTCACTCCCGGCATGTCAGCTACACAGAGGTCTTATCTCTCCCCTGCTGCCCTGACCTAATTAGGGACGGCGATCCTGCAGAATGTACACTACAGTGAAGTGAAAGTATGTGTGTGCAGCTTCAGTGTGTGTATATAGCAGCCTGACTGAAGAGAGTGAGAGAGGGGGTCATGTTTAGTGTATGATGGGAGTTGTAGTGAATGGAGTGGCAGGCACTTGCTGTGTCACAGCAGGGGGCTGGCTTGTCACAGCAGCCAAAGTGCATCATGGGAAGCTGAAACCAGGAAGCAAGGAAGAAATGAAGAACAAGACTAGAAATCAGAAGGTACACAGACGGTGGGAAATTCAAATAGTGAAAGCTCAGGAGGGATGATAAGTATAAAAGCTATATTTCTGATTGGTTTTTGGTTTTTTTCCTTAGCGCGGGAGTTGTCCTTTAAGGTCTGCACTTTTCTACCACATTCACCACCCTTTTCCCTACCCTCAGAACCCAAAATAATGCCTCCATTGGCACCCTGCATTGTATGAGTGACTAAGTAAGTAGGTTGGGGTGCAAGGTAGAGGAACTGAGTAAGGTAGGTAATTTACCTCTATTAGGAAGATTCACCTAGTACGTACATAATCTCCCCATTAGGTGGAAGCCCCCAGTAGGTAGATAATCTTACTAGGTAGAAGCCCCAGTAGCTTATCTCCCCCCATTTTGCATCCCTATTTTACTGGCAGTAGATTACCAGCGCTGAGCGCACTGCGCCCAAACCTGGCAATTAAATCCCCCCTAAAGTATAACAAGCAAACACTGTTGTTTAGAGTATTGGCTTGCTGTTAACGGAAACCACAGGGTTTCCCCGCTAGAAGCAGAATGTTTTGGTGCACATTGCGCAAAATCGACAAAAGAGACAACACTGGAGAGCTAAGTATTTTTTTCCTTTTACAGGAAGAGGGTAAAGAAACATTTTATTTTTAGGTAAATAAAACTTAGCTTTAAACTTAGCTTAGCGATAGCCCATAAAATGGCTAATGCTACCCCCCACTCTTATTACCCCAGTATCCACCACCACAAGGCTGCTGGGAAGACCCGGGCACCAATAAGCAGAAATCACTAAAAAATGTCGGTCTCTGTTTGGGGTAATAACTTGGGCTTGCATTATTAGACTTGGGAGGACCAATATAAATGGTTTTTCTCATACTACTACACACACTACTAACTGGCTGTTACTACTTTTGTATCTGGGTGGCTATGTATAATAGAAAGTATCCTATATTTTTTAAGTCAGGGTGGGAAGAGACATTTATATTGGCCCTCCCTAGCCTACTAATGCCAGTCTGTTACCACCCCCTGGTACAGACCGCCATTTTTTACCTTTACCTGCTAGTATCCTGCTCTTCTCAGTACTCCTGTGATGGTTGGTATTGGGGTAATAAGAGTGGTGTTGAGGTTAGCCATTTTATATGCAAACGCTAAGTCCCAGCTTAGTAACAGATACCATACGTTGACCATTACTAAGCCACATATAGATGAGAAAAAAAAACACCCATAAGGGATTTAAGGTTCTGTCTTTATGTTTCCTCACTGGATATGCGTGCAGTCACTCCTGCCACTGGAAGTTTGGATAACTATGCATATGACCACAGGATTCCCCTAGTAGCTAGTTAACATCCCAGCATTCCCATAGTGGGTATATAGTTAATCAACCAAGATGCCTCTAATAGGTAGTTAATCCCTTCTCCCCACGATGCCCCTAGAGAGTGCCTATAAAATTGTAAAAGAATAAACATCCCAGATTTAGCGCTGAGGCCGGGTTCTCTTCATACTCCTGCCTATTTACATCTCATCCTCCTGGTGTACGGGGTAAACTTCCCTGCTACCATTTTGACAAACTGCACAGATATGGCAACAATAACATATTTACACATCATAAGGAATACAGTACACAACATAACCACTTCTTCAATGTCTCCTGCCAATAAAGGTATAACTGGTTAGCATCAACATAGTAAACCACAGTTTCAATAAACCTAAGCTTTGTATAAGGAGGGCACCTAAAGTATCTAGGGGGGCCTACAAATTTAATTATCAACCTAGTTCACCTTCCTTATATAAAGTTCTATCGCACACAAGTTGTCATTTATATATTGTTCACTCTTACATAAAATTCAATTACATTTAAATACATACAAATACAGAAAAGTTTCTACATACTTGATGTTATTACATTGTATTGAATGTGTATAGACATTACATTGAACATAAACTCTTCAGAAATTTGGCAAAACTATTTTTTATTTTTTTTAACAAAAGCTCTGTTCCATTGAGGAATTGTCTTCCTTGACAATAAACCTGACCCAGCAGTGATGGATTAATCATTTGATACTATTGCTTTTGATAGAACACTTAGAATTCTTGGAATATGACAACAGGATGTTAACAGGATGTTTTTCAATGAGATTAGAAAAGGATTATTCATTTAAAATTAGACAAACTGCCAGCTACTCATCTTCCATCACTGCATTGTAAAAACGTGTAGTTTTTAGGAGTCTGGACAAGCTTGTGTTTAAAGATAAGAAACAAAATAATTTTTGCTGTTAAAGAAATGTACTGTATGTAGAGATGTGGAAAGGCAGTTCATGAAGAAGACTGACAAGTGTATACAATACAAGATTATATATTTGAGTTGTGTTTCTGTGTTTGCCTGTCGGAGAGGAGCAAAGATAGCTAAGATTTAAAGAAAGAAGGACAAATTAATAGCACAGCCTGAAAAAAGCCCATCACGGCCTAAAACACTGAAATGCAGGATTCATTGGCATTAACAAAACAGGATCTAGCTGCTTCACCATGTACTGTAGGTGAGCAACAAGCTCTTTTCTATTGGTGCTGAAGTCAAGGGTTTTCTAACTAACCAAATACCTTTGGCTAAAGTGTGACAAGTTGGGGTATAAAGGGGCTCTCCCAGTGAGGAACCATAAGGAGGTCTCTGCAACCATGACCATGCATTTGTGGGGAATTTTCTCATCAGGTAGGAGGTTGGGGCCAGTATTGTATGGGAATATAGCCTCTCAGGTAAAGGCTTGGCTGAATGGCTGTTGAGAAGAAGAGAGGGGGTGGGTGAGCTGGAGGGCTTTGTGTGAGAACAAAGGAGGATTAGTATGCAGAGGGAAATACCTTGGGGAGGGAGGGGGCAAGTCAGGGAAAGGAGGAGGGCGTTAGTCAGGGGTTTAAAGGGCAGGTAACTAGGTCAGAGACAAAGAGGCGTATTTTTTTCAAATCCCTCCCATCCAACGTATAATTTCTGCTGTATGGTCATGCAATTGTCATTGTATTATATAAAAGGTTGTTGATCCAGAGATTTATTCTAATTGCCATTTTGGAGTTAAAAAGGAACTTTTTTCTGTAATGGGGCAAATTGGCACTGGCCTCGTGAGGGTTTTTTGCCTTCCTCTGGATCAACACAGTAGGGTTATACTGTTGGTTGAAATTTCTTCTCAACCTCTTCTCAATACCTAAGTGACTATTTATGTGAGGCAGAAATCATGGTTCTTTAGGGTACTATTACACGGGCCGAGGAGGGCCCGATCAACGATGTGAATGAGCGGCGATCTGCTAGATCGCCGCTCGTTTACTAGGCCTATTCCACGGCCCGATGATCGATGACCGAGGGCTGCAAGGACATCGTTACCGATGTCCTTGCAGCCCTTGCAGCATCATACGTTACCTGGCTGCAGGGCTTGTCCTCCGCTCCGTCTCCTCCCCGGGTCCCGCGCTCTATCTTCTGAATGGCCGGTCAGCTGACAGGCCACACTCAGCCAATCACAGGCCGCGGCGGTCCCGGCCTGTGATTGGCTGAGCGCTCCGTCAGCTGACCGGCCATTCAGAAGATAGAGCGCGCGGGACCCGAGGAAGAAGCCCTGCAGCCAGGTAATGTATGATGATGCTGCTGCTGTTTCTTCTCAAATCGTCGGTCGCCCACCGCGCACCGCTATTAAACCGTAGCGATGCGCGGTGGGGGAACGATGATTTTAGGTCTGGCCCTAAATGAATGATCAGCCGATGACACGATCATCGGCTGATCGTTCTCTATTTCACAGAACGATAATCGGCCGAATCGGGCCAAATGGGGCAGATCCGGCCGATTATCGTTACTGTGGAATAGGGCCCTTATCCAGGGTTATGGCAATCAGACCGAGGGCTCCTTGGCAGGAACAGTTCTGCATTATGGCAGCGCTGCTGTCAGGGGGAAGGGTCTGTCTGGGCGGACTCCACTCAGGAATGGACTCTTTTGGTTTCCTGGATGAAGGGTTGTGATTTGCATCGGGTCTCCCCACTTGTGCTTTAATGTTGCAAATAAAGTGCAGCAGATGCTGTAAAATGTCCGCCAAACTATGTTGTGTTTATGGTTATTGAGGTTTGTAAGGCATGGGTATTTGGGTAGCTTTGGGAATAGGGTTAGTAGGTTCACCCCTTACGACATTCCATATATAGCCAACAGCTATCAGCTCTTGTTCATTCCATAGCATGCACATTTGCTTCTGCTGAACATGCATGTTATATCTGCACATGTAATCTCCATATGTGTATGAATTCTGGAGACATATAACATTTTTATGCTGCCCAGAAAATGCATTCAGTACAATGAGATTCAAAGAAGGAGTATACTGTTTGATTCATATATTAAAGCCACCCCATGAATGGTGCCTAAGGTGGACACCCATTCTAAAATAAAACAAAGAGGCAGAGCGCCTCATAGGGTGATAAGCTCCCGCAAAGGGAATATTCTAGGAGACTGCTCACCTGGGTAGGTTGTGTGTGGCCACAACAACCATTAATAGCATAAATCTGTAGTAACCAGCCGCAGCAGAAGTGTGACACCGCACACTACTCGAGGGTCCGGCATAAAAAGCCAAAAGGATGGAGAAAGAAAGGGTCCTTCTGCACAGGCTGTTATTCACATACACACACGTTAATGGTCCCTACAAATAACGTGTTTCAAAGTCATCAGACTTCTTCCTATTAATGTGAAGAAGTGTGATGACTTTTTAACGCGTTATTTGTAAGGACCGATAAAGTGTGTGTGAATAACGGCCTTTCATTCTCCATCCTTTTGGCTTTACCTATTCTAAAAGTCACTGACCCTGCCTAGGTAGCTAAACAGAAAACTAATATATGTTTGTTCTACAGGATGATTATAGAAAGTGGATATGGAAAGCATCACCTTGAAAGAAATCTAAAATTGGACTACTCCTGGGAACACCTAAAGAATATACTCTTCTCATAGAAACAATAGCATTAGAAAAGCCATACCTTAATCCTAGTGTACAGGCAGAGATTTGGGAACCTCCCCTCATCCTCTAGCATTGCTTCCTCATTCTCCAGAATCATCCCCCTCATCTTCCAGCATTACTTCCCTCATCCTCCTGCATCACCCCCCTCATCCTCCTAAACCGCCCACATTATAATCCGCCACTGCCGATGCCTTGTGAAGTTGCCAGTGCTGTGTCCAATACCTTACATTAATGTGTATATGCTCATGTATACTGCTTGTATAATGTGATCAATATTGCCATTTCATGCTAGTAAAGGGTACAAGTTAAGAACACCGCACTTTAGTATAGTGATAGATGGGTTTGTTATCCCATTACACTTATGTACTGTATATGTATGAGTTAACAAAGATATTGTGGATGTTACCTATAGAACTTTTTTTTGGCAAGTGATTGGTGTAAACAGCATCCCTTCTCTGTCTACAAGTCTGAGGACTTTCTATCTGGCTTAGCCAGTCATATCTTTTGTCTGGGATAGAATGTTTTGGCATTATACCCTTGTCCTCTTTACTTTAGCCCTTGTACTAAAGTTCTGGGCAAATTAATTGAATTAATTCGATTATTTGCCCAGGCCTAACCTGAACCCCTTTATACAAACTCCAGACCCCTCTGTAAACAGAATATAGATCAGTCACACCCTGCATACAAATGCTCCCTGAAGACTAAACCCTTGATCTGATTCTCCTGTTTACGGATACCAGATCCTAGACTAGACCCAGATAAAAGCTTCCATTATACAAGGCCAACAATTCCCCCTATATACAGAACCCAGACCAGCTATGTATAGATTCCATACTATACCTCCTTATCCCCTAGAGCAGAATTCCCCCAGTACACAGACTCCAGACCAGATTCCTGATTTTAGATTTTCTGTCTCTTCAATGTGTTTAGGAGATATTTCATTTTTAAGGATCCAGCAAGACATTCTGTGGGTTGACAAGTATGATATGTCTATTGTCTATACTGTATAACCATGAACTATAAATATCACTAAAACAGCTGTCAAGAAAATCTGTGTGTGACTTAGTCTAAGACTCTGGTGTGTACCTAGTCTAGCTCTGATGGTTGGCTGTGATGTATGCCACTGTATAGGCATATATTAGAACATGTCATCCTTTGACTGGTATGTGTTTGTCAGGCTATGCTTTTCTATGCAATATAAAAGTATGCTAATATGCTAATACATACTGGTTTAGTTTATGCCAAAAGTTGGTAGGTGTTTAGGGCCATATGTACTGTACACATTCGACAACATGAGCAGGGTCTACATAAAAGAAAATGCTGAAAAAAATAATTCAGTGAACAAAGATTATGTACTTCGTCTGGTATTGTCATTTAATACATTAATGGCCAAATATACAATCTATTACTTCTGTTCTACTATTAAATCTAGCCTGAGGTCAGTTTCATTCTGAGATAAAAGCTTTCTTTAAATGTGAAACTCTTAATGATAAATGACTATGTTATAAAAGATATGCCCGGCAATGTAATAGTAAATTGTTTGTAGTTTGGACAAAAGAAATGACCAGTACAGATGTGGGTTTTATGTTTTATGTTGGATTAAAGCATCCTCTTAATACATATCAGAGCGGGAACAATGAGTTATTGATCCTTGATCTTCCGTATACCATGTTTTGTGGTGCAATTCATTGTTTAAATAGATTGTCATTCAAGAGTTAGAACCAGAGCTGTTTTCATGGTCTCTCTGATTCTATTACGCGTGTGTAATAGGATAGCAGGACAGGCGACACCATAGACAACTCTTCAACAAATAGACAGAAAACATAACTCTTCAACAAACAGGGAGGGACCATCAGTTCCCTTTTATATTTTTCTTGCATTTCACTAAATCCAGAGATTTCACAGGTATTCTTTACTTATATGACAGTGGCCCAAAATTTTTGATGGTTTCAGACGCAAGTATAACTTTCCAGCTTTCCAGGACTTGCTAAAAGTATGTTGCTAAATGCTAATACTAATAGCTTTTTCCCACCCTTTTACCATGGTCAGTCCACTCCACAACACTACAGGACTAAAGGCCCTATTCCACCAACAGATCTGACGAAAGATTATCTGCCAAAGATTTGAAGCCAAACCCAGGAACAGACTATAATCAGAGATCAGGTCATAAAGGAAAGACTGGATTTCTCCTCTTTTCAAATCCACTCCTGGGTTTGGCTTCAAATCTTTGGCAGATAATCTGTCATCAGATCTGTTGGGGGAATAGGGCCTTAAACCAATCAAGCCTTAAGGCCCTATTCCACGGAACGATTATCGTCCGTATTCGCTTTCATGTCGGCTGATCGTTGTAGTCGCTTGTTTTTCAACATGTTGAAAAACAAGCGACTGATATAGCAGCGATCTGCTGCCGTCGCTCCGTTGAATAGGAGCGTCGGCAGCAGACGCTGCTATATCCTATGGGCTGCCCGGACGATCTAGCGATCACCCGACAGCCCCCCCGCAGCTCCCCGCCGCCCCCTCCCGCACTCACCCGCTCGCTGCCACCGCGTCGAATAGCGGTGGCAGCGAGCGGGGAACGAGGAGCAAGCGAGCGCTGAGAGCGCTCGTTTGCTCCTCTGACGACCCGTGTAATAGGCCCTTTATTACAAGACTCAGGACAGCCAACCTTTCCCTACACGCTGCTCACAGTCCCTTGCAGGCTGATATGATTGCTCCTCATACAGTTCTAGAGTCCTCTACCTTGATTCTTTCCAGGGTGACAACACAGTTAGCCCATCCTGCTGCTGCAATAGCTTGTACAGAATTCTGCAAGCTGTCTTCTTGTCTCATACTAAAAAAGCACAGCAAACCATGCTTTTCAGTCAAAGAGAGAAGAAATTCGGATATGCTTGGAAAATAGGCCAACTATGAACCGTAGTGCAGAGGAGGGTGACAATGTAGAGCGACCACAGGATTGTCTCACTTCAGTAAGCTATTTTGAATGTCCAGACTATCACTTTTAGACTTCTCTACATTTTCACCCATCTACAGTTCATACTTGTGAAGCCTATTTGGCAAAACACCCTGTGCATTTCTTATTGGATATTGAGGTTCCAACTTTAAAATGACAGGACTATTCAAGGGGCCAATCTACCCCCTTCCACCCCTCCCAGAATGCAAATCACTAGATCTTTTTTTGAGAGCCTGGATTTCTTTTAACTCTCTTGCATGCGTCATGTATTCTGCTAGTTGTCCCACTAATAAAAAGGAATAAATGTGATTCCAGAATTTTAATAAGAATTACAGTAATGTAAAATAAATGCTTGATATGAGGCTTAATATAGGGAAACATACACTGAACTATAGCATTGTATTATTTTACACCTCAGATCAGTTTTTTTTTTAAATAAATGTATGATAAAGTAAGTTATTACCAGAAGGAAACTTTAGGACTTTTTCTTCCCTATTTTAAACAGATTTTAGAGGAGTAAATATCTATAATTTTTCATTTAAAACCACAGCTCATTTGTAACTTTGCACATTGCACTAGTGCTTACATCTTCTCCCCTAGTGACTTATTGTTGTGACAGATCTGATAATACTTACATGAGGGATCAAGATTCGAAAAATAGAATCTGAGAGAATTCTTCTGGATCGATGCATACTAGATGGTTGCTTGACCTTAATAAAGTTTGCAATGTTTTTCTCTTGAATAATATCCATTTTACTGATATTTTAGTGTATAATGATATGTATGTTTATCATGTTTGTATAACTATATTTAAAAGAAAACAATACAAGGCAATGCCAATGCATATATGTTAAATAAAAAAAAGGCATTGGATGAGCAGGGCGGAACAGTGCACTCAGGGCGGTAGTACCACCCACTGCACCAAACTGCCTACTATACATATTAATAAGATTGAGGATTGAACGACCTCAGCACTGAGGATGAAGGTAAGAAAACTACCTTTACTTTAATGGTATGAGCTGGTAAACTTAACCCCTTAAGGACTGGGCCAATTGTCACTTTTTGCGTTTTTGTTTTTTCCTCCTCGCATTCTAAGACCCATAACTCCATTTTTCCACCTACAGGGCCATGTGAGGGCTTGTTTTATTCAGGAACAGGTGTACTTTGTGGCATCTTACAATCTACCATAAAACAAATGACAGAACCCCAAAATATCATTTATGGGGTGAACTTGGGTCACAAAATGCGATTCCGTAAATTTTGGGGGGCTTCTATGTTTATGTAATGCACTTTACGGTGAAACTGACATTTTTTCGTTAGTCTATAGGTCAGTCTGAACATAGTGATATGCATGTTTACTAGGTTTACTAGCGTTTTACAATTTTTATTAGCAGTAAAACTTTTTTTTGCAAATAGGCATATTTAAAATGGCCCTATTGTAACTCCTATAGCGCTTTTATTTTTTCACCTACGTGGGTCATATGGGGTGTCATTTTTTGTGTAATGATTTCTAGTTTTTATTAGAAACATAAAGCTTTTTATAATTTTTTTTTATACATAAAATGTCATTTAAAAAAGCAAGCTATGCGTTTATATGTGGTATATTATATGTTAATTAACTTTATTTTTTTAGGTGTTTTATGTATAAAATGGGAAGGGGGATGATTTTCACTTTTATTGGGTGGGGGCTTTGGGCCATTTAATAAAACTTTTTTTAATTTTTTTTTTTACACTTTTTGTCCCCTTAGGGGACTTTTACATTATTACATTAGATTACATTCACCGATCACTGCTGGGATCAATGTAATCTGCAATCTCTTGATAGAGCCTGCCTGTGACAGACTCAATCAGAAGACTGCAGACCTGTCTGCACGGAGGAAGGTAAGGAACCTCCGGCAGTCAGGAAATGCGTTTGGGAACCCCACAGACACGCTGCAGGGGTCCCGGTCGCTAAGTGTCTAAGCAGCCGTGCGATCATGGTGACCCCCCATTGAGGGTGAGGGCCTGGCTGCAGATAGCAAGTGAGCCCGCTCCATAGCCCGGGACCGCGCCAGGGCATACATTTACGGCATCCTGTGTTAAGGCCCAGGAAGTGGAGGCATAAATGTACGTCCACGGTCGTTAAGGGGTTAAAAAACAAACAAACAAAAAATAACAAAAACTTTGATCCCCCCCCTCACAGCAGTAGTGTCTTACCTCAGCAGCTTACTGGGAAGTGGGCAATGTCTTCTGCCGACCCCAATCCCGGGAGTGTCTTGCTTCAGGTACAGTGACAGTGGTTGCAGCTGTAGACTAGGGAAGTTTATCAGCTGTCTGTGCACATTGTTATCCATTTTAAACACAGTGAGCGATTAAGCGATGAGGGAGAAATCGTTCATTGTGATCTTTCAACATGTTCTCAAATTATCATTGGTCGCTCACTGATAATTCACCAATCGCTTCATCGAAACAGTCTTTCACAGATTCGCCCTATGTGTGAGATGGGCTTAAGCGATCTTAAAACGATCGCAATAACGATTTTGGTAAATGATTTATCTCTCCGTCTAAACTCTGATCGTTATAAAAACTAAATTATTGCCTCAAAATCATTAAATAATCGATTGGGTGAATTATCACTCTGTGTAAAAAGACCATTAGGATGCTTTTACATAGGCATAACTTACTGCTAATTGCTGCTTGGCATCTGGAAAGTCCAAGTGGAGTGGCAACTAGCAGTAAATCACATGTGCTAACCTTAACTAATTCTACATGTAAGAGCATCCTTAGGTTACATGCACATTCTCAGGGCCGTGGTGGTGTCCTGTGTTCTGGGCTGCTGCCACTGACATACCTGCTGACCCCGTTGTCTGCTACAGGCGGATGGATGCTGGAGCCCACATGCAGGCGCCTCCATCTTTTTGGCCCTGCAGGGTGACTCACCACTTCTTTTCTGTCTCAGTTAACTTTAAAGGGGCATTATACCTTTAATTGGTCCCTGCTTCATGCACTTCACCTATATATACCTGACCCTGCCCTGACCTCCCCAGCTCTGCTGCCTGTGCTGCGCACAGCACTGATTTATTCCCAAGCGTCGGCCCGGCATGAAGCACTGGGGGCTGGCCCGCCAGCCCCAGTGTGATGAAACCCATTCCCCTCTGTGAAGCGGCTCCATTAGAAATAATGAGCCACGTCACAGAGGGGAGATTGTCAAACTGGGGCAGGCCAGCCCCCAGTGCTTCCTGGCCAGAGGGTGCTTCAGAATAAACCAGTAACGTGCGTGGAAACCTGGGTGCAGTTAAAAAAAACGACATCGGCACCGCCATCCCTGTATTGGCGCCAGTCTATTCATGTAAAGAAAACACAAAGCAATGTATTAGTGGTACATTTGCTTTTAAGCTACTCAGATCCTTACATTTGCCTGTTTATTCTGGTTCCAATACAAATAATATTATTCATGTTACTTTTAAGTAGTTTTAATGGTATAGCTGATCAGTATATACAGCACATACACTCAGACTTTTTTTTTCTAATGTTAAAAGGTCAGTGTGAGAATATACTAAATTTCAAGAGAATGTTACTAATAGGCTATTAGAATTTTGTTTACTGCTTATGGCTATGTTCCCACTGTCCAGATGCTGTCATATTAGTGCAAAAAGGCGTCCATCTATTTGTAATCGTCACCTTACTTTACCATGGTTACGGGAACTATATCATGTATTTAGCACTTAGCATTAGTGCATCACTTAGTATCAAGCATATTAGGATAAGGAGATTCATCATAATATTTTTCCCACAGACTGCTATGAGACACACACTTAAGGCCCTATTACACAAAGTGATTATCGGCTGTATTCATCTGATACCGACCGTTACAGCCCATAATCAACTTGTGTAACAGAAGACAAGGATCAGCCGACATGCATGTTGTCTTTTAACAGGCTAAAAAGCCAACGATCAGCCTATTAACTATCTGCTGCTGTCATTTCGTATGATAGGAATGGGGGTAGCAGACTGCCTCTCTCTCTTATGGGCTGCCCAGACGATCACCCGGGCACCCGCCCCCTGGCTCTTACCAGCTCTTCCTTACTCGCTGTCGGCACGTGTAATAGCACTGGCAGTGGGCGGGGAAACAAGGACCAAGCGAGAGCGGACCTGAAAGGTGCTCTCCACATCACCCCGTGTAATAAGGGCTACAATAAGACACACACACCTAGTAGCATGCTGAACATCCTTTGGCCTTCAGAATTGCAGCAATTCATCTTGCCATAGATTCCACTAGGTTTGGAAGTTGTTATGCAGAAATATTGGCCAATGAAGACATTAGAGTTGCTGAGCAATAAATTGAGGTACAGATGTGTTCTGAATAGTCTGTTCTACTTCATCTCAGAGAAGCTCTATAGGAATAAGATCTGGTGATTGTGAAGGCCAAAGAATTAAACAGGTTTTCCTGGTTTATAACACTGGTGGTGTATATTCACAGTATAGGCCATCAATATATGATTGCTGGGGTCCGGACACTAAGCACCCTCCACCAGTTATTCAGCAGAACTGCTGAACTGGCATCTATACACAATAAACAGAGCCAGAAGCCCTGAACATCTACTGTGTAGTGGTAGTGCATGTTACAGCAGCTTTACAGGTAGCACAGGGCTATTAGCATCATTTACTGTATATGGGTGGCAGTGCAGAGGCCCCCCCAAACAGCTGATCAGCAAAGATTCTGCATGTCAACACCCTGTAAATCAGACATTGATGGCAGTGAGCCATCTGGATGATTAGTGCTATGCAATAGCAGAGCATGGATCAGTATAAGCAATCTAATGACTGCTTACAAAAGAACCTAAGTATTTTTTAAAAAACTGATTTTAAAAATATAAAAAGCCCCTCCTAATAAAAATTCAAATCACCTCCGTTTGTCATTTTCCCAAAAAGTAAAAAAAAAAGTTTAACAATCATCAACCCCCCCCCCCCCCCCTAAATGTTGTAAAATGGGCTGTGTCCTTAATGGGGTTAAACATACCATCCTAGCTATACCATCAACTTTATGGCATTAAAAAAACCACAAAGTTGGCAGTTATCCCTTCTGCTCTAGCACTGAAAACCATGCTACACTGGTAGTTGTCAGGTCTCTGAACTTTCCCATTCTAATGTGGATTCATATTGAGGCTCTGTTTACATGCTGTACAAACAATGGCCACTCTGCGTGATTGGCAGTTGTTTAACTCTACCTACGGCCGTTATTAAAGATCATAGATCATGATAATTCTGGCCGTAAGTAGCGTTGAATAACGGACATTCACGCGGAACAGCCGTTGTTTCTACAGCATGTGAACATAGCCTGAAACTGATATACAGAAAAATTGCTCACTTGGTTTATACTCCTCGGTCATGTAGCTAATTTCCATACAGGAAGCTCCAACAGTGAAAGGGCAGGAGTCTCTAATATAGTAGCCAAAATACAGACAGCAATAGTGCTTAGGGGTAAAACTAAACTACACTATATGATGCTGCGTGCATAATATACATAGGGAGACATCCATTAACACACTTGGGCCATGTCCACACACAGTATTTTCCTCTTTTAGTCAGTTTTTTCCCCAACCAATATCAGGAGTGGAAGTGATAGGGCAAAATTATACTGGTAAGATTTGCCCAGTTTCTGTGTTTTTAACCTACTCCTGGTTCTGGTTGAAAAAAGACTTACCAAAAGACTGACGTAAATACTATGTGTGAACATAGCCACACTGTGCAAATCTTTCAATTATAATTTTTGATATGATGTTCGAACATTGCCTAAAACAGAAAGAAAAAAAATATCCATCCTGGGAAAAGTACATGATGATCTGGATATAATTTCATGGAATGAATATGTTCCCTTTCTTTCTTTCTTTCTTTTTTTTTAAATAAACATTTTATTCAGTTTTAAATGTTCATAGATAACATAATGTTTTCAAACATAGGCAATCATGTATATAAAAAAAGAAAACCCATGTTACATCAGTGATACAAAAAAATGTGGAAAAGAGTAAGTTACGTCTTACATAGGTATAACATAAAGGGCCCATGGCCAACATATACAGTGTGATAGGATAAAATTTCCAGATTTAATTATATGTATGATCCCCTAGTTATTGTAACAGCATATGAAAAAATATGTTCCTTTTCCATCTTGTAAATGGTTTTATAACTCATATTTTTACTAATAAAATTACTAAACATTCTAAAAACCACCTCTTGATGGCAGTAGAGTCAGTAAAGTGATTAGTTACAGAAGCCAATCACAGCAAATAACATTCCAAAACATAACATTTTAACAATTAATGTTATGTCTTTGGCTGACTGGTGGAAATTCATAGTTCATATTACTCTGCTATGAATTGTTTGGCTGTGAATATTATGCTGGTGCCTGTCTGGCTCATTTGGATACATGGATATAAAGTTTACTTTAATATAAAATCCATAGACAGAATGACTCCAGAATTATAAGAAAACCAATGACATAAAAGATTTGGAGAGAGCATGGCAGCAGTCTGTGTGTTTGTATGTGTATATGGAAAGTGGTAAGGAAGGAGGGGGAGGTGTAAAGTGAATAACAAGTTTAATTTTCTGAATAAATTCAATTACTACACGTTTGCCTGGAAACAGAGAAAATACAGCATAGTGGCATACTGGGCAGAATAGCAGCATAATCTCTGGGAATAGAGACAATTTGTTCTATGCAGTATATTGCTGAAAACTTTATGTTATAAATAGTTTTCTGTGTGTGTCTGTTCTCCACTCTTCAAGTGTTCTGGAGTGTCTTCCAATAGACTTCACCATCTTCTGTATATGAATTCATTTTTTGACTGTTTTGTGAAGAAGTAGAAAAATAAATGAAACAGTTGATCAATGGCTACACAAGTTGGGATAGTAGCAATTGATCAATTGGGTCAACTCCAAGGGCGACATGTATCAACACAAAAAGGCGTACTTTTTTGCGGAAAGGGGCGATCTAGAGAATATATTATTTGCAAATGGCCGTTTTGCGAATAAAATATTCGCAAATCGCCACTTTCCGCCACTTTCCACAATGGGGGTGTGGAGGGGGCGGAACGGGGGGCGCGGACTCAGAGTCCACACGATTTATCATTTTTTAAACTAAAAGATACGCCGAAAACCTACTTCACCTTTCAGATGGCGTAGATTTTTGGCTGTGCGCACCGACGCGCACGGGATTTATGTAGAGGCAGTCCGCCTCTACATAAATCTCCGTAGCGCCGGAGATGCAAGGCGTAAAAAACGTCGGACTTAATAAATGTCCCCCCAAGTGTTTGCTTGCGCATACTATCTGACATCAAACTATACCTCCTCTATGTCTGAAAACTATTATGGAGCTTTCCATCTTTGAAATCAACATACTGTAATATTGTCCTCGTGCAACTAAAATGAAAAAAATACAGCAATTTTCTAATACAACACAATTTTTTTTATTTGATCACCCGCTGTGTGCTGACACGTATACTCACCACTGATGATCGGTTTCGTTCCTGTACTGCGGCACCGTTTAATTCCCATGCTCACTGCTCCCGTTCTCACGTCACTGCTCCTGTGACCCCTTCTTCTGTCTCCTGTTGAGGATGCGTGTCACTTCCGGTCTTTAATCGCCAGGAGACAGAAGAGGGATCATAGGAGCGGTGACGTGAACACGCAAAGGATTTGAATGGCGCCGCAGGACTAGTATGAAGCTGCGCCACAGGACACAAACATCCGATAGTTTTTACAATATTTCGCTATGTTCACACAACGTATATTTTCGCATTTCTACGGCCGTTGTTAATGATTGCAAAAACGGGCGTGTTTAATATGAAAAAAAGGTTGGCTTGCTGTCTATGGGATCCCGTCTGGAGCGTATACACATAGTATACGCTCCGGCTGGGATCCCTCGCGGCACCACAAAGAACTGACATGTCAATTTTCTGCGGACGCTATTCGGTGAATAGTGGATGTAGAAAACCATGTCAGTGCACACTATGAAGTGAGCGGCTGCGGCCGCTTGCTTCATGGTGTGCAGTGGAGATATCTGATGCGGGCGCGCACGGATGCGCCCGCATCAGAACTCTGCAGCCATAAAAATCATCCGGCCAGTACTGCAGTACCGGCCTGGATAATCTATTCAGAGACCGGCCGTTCCGCAACGTCACGGTCCCGGAACGGCCGGTCTCTTACATTCTGTGCACATAGCCTTTGGTTGTATAAGGTTTTGTATAAGGTTTTGTATAAGCTTAGACCACACCAGGGCTCAGCCCTATGATCACTTTCCCCTGTCATAACTCATGATCACAGCAGCTCTCACATTTTTTTTTCATATTTAGGTTCATCTTTACAAAATCTTTAAAGAAACATAGCTTGTTAAAGAAATCAAAACAAAAAAACCCCGTAGTGTAGAAAGCTCTATTCACTAAAACCGGAAACATATGCTAATGTGGCAGTCATTTTAAAGACAATGCTGTCTACATGTGATTAATGTTTTTCATATACATGGCTCTGTCCAGAGCTTATTCTTTATTTCTCTTATGTATGCACGCAGAGAATTTAATGTACACTGGTTACTAGGTAGGCATTCATTATATACCTACCCTGGGCCCTATTAAATCAGTTGACAGCCACAATTACCCAGCTTCTAATAGGATCATTGCATAAATGTTATTGTAGGCATCTCATGTTGAAGCTTCTATTCACTTCCCAGTCGTACAAGTAGTTATGCTTCTCATGTGATTTATAGACATTATTCCCTGTTACATTAACCTTTTGCTCTTTTAGGTCAGGTGCTAATAGATATACCAACTCCGCAACAGTAAATTGGTGTAATCAATTCAGGCAAAATCAATTAAAAATGGGAACTTTTGAGAAGAACTATAACCACATTCAATACCTAAATACATTTGTTGAGTTTTCAATAAACAATTGTAATTTCTGCTAGAATATCACAAATATGATGTATTTCATTAATTAATGTACATGTTTAACCTCCTGCCTCTGCTCTCTATTTTTGGCCTCTTGTTTGTTTGTTTGTCCCCCTCGTGTTTAAAAGGCCATAGCGCTTGTATTTTTTTCATCTACAAACCCACATGATCCTTATTTTTTGCAACATCAATTGTACTTTGCAATGACAGGCAATTTTTTTTTAATTCATGCAAGGGGAGGTTGGGGGTGGATGGGTCTTTACACCATTAACCCTGTAGTAAAACTTATCTATATTATCTATGTTCCTCAAGTCAGTATGATTACAACCATAGGCAAGTTATAGAACTTTTATCTTATTTGACAGCTTTTAAATAATTAAACCCTTTAAAAAAGTGTTTTAAATTGCTCTATTACCATCACTTTATTGTTTGTCTATGGGGCTGTGTGAGGTGTAATTTTTTACAAAATGATCTGTTCTTTCAATCGGTAGCTTGTTTGCATAGATGCTACTTTTTTTTATCACTTTTTACTACAAATTTTTTGGATTTGATGTGATTAAACTTTTAATATGGGATTTTTTATTAATTAATTTTTTACAGTTATATGAATATGCAAGGATTGTTCATAGAGACCAATGCAGTACATATGTACTGCATTGATCTATGCAATCAGTGATCCATTACTAAGGGCTGCTAAACCAATAGTAATAGATTACCGAGCTGGGATCAGTGTCATTATGGCGCTGACCTCTGGCCCAGAAAAAAGGAAGGATTGCCTTCTGCGGTCGCATCACGGGGGAGGGGGGCTTGGGGGGGTTGGATGCCGCCTCTATACACCAAGTACAGTTTTGACATTTTATGGAAAAAAAAATGATCATGGAACGTGCTTGTCCAAGTTTTTTGTAAGTTAAAAGTAACCATTTAAAAACAGATAAGTTAACGGACTGCTAAAATGCAGTGGGGCCCAACATTAGCAAAGCTTTACTACAATGAGTATGTGGAACGGGTAAACAGGTGCTTTCACTAAAAGCAGTAGTGTACGAAATTATAATTATACCACATATTTTTATTACCCATGTTTTTGCCCTTGTTTCAACCTCTTTGAGATGCGTTGCTGCCAGTTCTAAATTTGTTAAAGTTATTCTTAGTAAAATGTGTCACTGTCAACAGCTGATGTGTTTTGTGTTTCAGTATCAGTAAAATATGGCTTTATTAGATGTAAAAATCATTGCATTGTGTTTTTATGTAATTTTTAAAACAGCAACACAATGTTATTGGAATTTTGGTTGCATATATTATGTATCATAGCTTAAATGAATGGGAGTCAATGGACAGAACTATATCATAGACTATTATAGTGTTTAGTAAGTGACAAAATATATATCATAAACTGAGAGAGCCTTTTTTCTCTGTATGGTGTTGGTATTCTACCTTTTTTTAAAGACTTTTATAATACAACAGCTGTCATTGATTTACCTAATACGCTTAGGTAGAACAGGAAGTTTCAGCTTATTGTGACTGCCTTAGTGGGCATGGTAATTTTTATGTGCATTATCGTCTAAAATAAATAAATATATATACACATATTAAAACCTTAGTTTACACAATTTACATATTTTGGCAACAGAAAACATGCCTTAAAGTGACTCTGTGCCCACAATCTGACCCCCCCAAACCGCTTGTACCTTCAGATAGCTGCTTTTAATCCAAGATCTGTCTTGGGGTCCGTTCGGCAGGTGATGCAGTTATTGTCCTAAAAAACAACTTTTAAACTTACAGCTTGTGCCAAACGGGAGTATCTGTGCCCTAACTTTGCAGCACCCCTCCGTCCCTCCTCCCCACCCTCTTCATCACCATCACTTTAATGGACTGTTAGTTTGTGTTATTACAGCACATAGTACTTTTCCTTGAGGTCCAGGTTGCTACTACTTGTTGCAGAAGCAAATTTAGGCCATTAAAAAAAATAATAATAATAAAATATAATAATAATAATAATAATAATAATAATAATAATAAAAGAGTTTTCACTCATAGACCCATGTTATATGTGTTATATGTTTAAATGATAACGACAGTGCTGTAAATGTGCTTCGGTGTCTCCAATCTCTTCAGTCACCAATAAAGCACAGGATGCATGGGCACTAATGCCCTATTTGGCACATTAGAAATTTGTTAAGGAAATATAACTACCACTTAAAATAAAATTACTGCGTCAGCACTCCAGATCCTCTAGACAAAGCTGAGTAATTAGATCCCTTCTAACCAAAGCGCTTTAGTGTGGCTTGTTGGTTATTTCCATACAAACATGTCTAGCTGTCTCTTCTGTTTACATTGCCATCATGTTGAAAGGATTTCCAGGGATAGAAAGTACAGAATCATTTCAATTACACGCAACCTTTCCATAGCCAATTCCTGGAAGGAACATAAGAGGATTAAATCTAATTTTGTACACTCCGTCTCTTGACTGAAAAAAACAAAACAAACAAAAACAATAAAGAAGCAGAGTTGGGTTTAGACCGTCTGACCTTACCTAAGAAACAGCGTTGGTGTAATCCATTGCTATTACATAATGACTACTACCTTTAATTACTCTCACTGTTACCACAACTGTTTATTCTAATAAACACAGTTACCAACAGTCTAGAATTAATTGTTTGTCTTAAAAACAAATCATAATTCTAGACAATATCCCAAATGATATAAATGGGCTCAAACTGTGTTTGACTCACCCAAACCAATAGCATTGTCATATAGATGATAAAGATAAAGGTTTAAATATACTGTATCTGTGTTGATGATCATATGAGAAAAAGAAGTTTTAACCTCTTAAGGACATATGACGTACCCGTACGTCATATGCCCTCAAGAGCACTTCAAAGCGGGGCCGCGGTCCCGGGTGCCGCGTGTAGCCCGGGACCGCCGCTATTAGCGGGCACGGTCTGATCGCGGTGGACGTTGTCCCGGAGGAGCGATCTACGTTACTGCTGCCGGCCGGGGACCGCTCCAAGATCTCATGAACACATGGCGCGTATGCAGTTAAAACCTAATTTTCCCAGTTATGCTTGGACAGTAATGGGCAATACAGACATTTTTAAACTTGTATTCTCATCACCTATTAATGGTTCATAGGGAAACTGGTGAAATTGGGAAATTGGTTTTACTGAGCCTTTAAATTGACAAATTTTAGCCTTTAAGTGCTTTATTTTAATTGTTTCATCTAAATTAGTAATGTTGGAAAATAGATTACAGTTGGAGAATTTATTACAGTAATTTAATTACAGGTTTTTTTTTCTGTCTCTTTAGCTACTGTTGTTGAAAATGCTTAAAATTATGGTGACTTGTATAGGGTAGATAGATACAAGCATTGTCCAGTCAGGTGAAGGTAATTATTGTATTATGGCAAAAGAAAAGATGAGTCCAGCTCCCGGCCAGGTGGATAAAATTCAGAGCTTTTATTTTCTACCTAAACACCGTGCACACACTGCGGCAACCCCCCCCCCCAACAGATCCGCCAACGCTTTTCAGCTGCTAGCCGCAGCCTTAGTCATGGCTGAGGACCCACTTGTGGGAACTAGACTTATAGCCTCAGGCTTCCGGCGTGTGTGACGCAGAGCGCCGCCCTGCTGCCCACGTCAGCACCGGGACACACCTGGGCTAATTAGTCTTAACCACACTAGGGGGCCATCTGGCAGTGCAAAGTTAATAACACAAACGTGTAAAATACATTTTGCAAATGAACATACAGATCCATAACAATTCATCAACATATATGGAACAATAACTTAATGCATATTGCAGATTGGTAGCAGGGTGATTCAAACGGAGATTGACTAGTATGACAGCATCCTAAGCATCCTAAACATCCTAGTGGTAAATAACTGGTATAGCTACTGCCGTGGTTGAACTAATAGTGAAGCATCATTTCTCTGCGCAAATTCATACCATGCGGCAGATATGTATTGAGACAAAACATCCAAAAGGCCTCTCTATCTCTAAGTAATTTTCTCTATAGCAAAAATACGAAATGTCTTGGTTGAGCCTAGATATGCCTCAATAAAATGACGTGACGCACCTGATGGTGTCCTACTGCCCGGATGTTCAATGTCATATAGGTGTTCGCAGGCTCGAATTTTGAAATTTTGAAATGAAAGAAATGATGTAAATTACATTGTAGCTGTTGCAGTTCAGAAAGGACTTAATTTGAAATATTTTGTTGCCAATCGTGTCTTTAAATTCTTTACAGGGTAATGCGTAAGTGCATGTTTTGCAGGGATGGTGACCACTTTTATAAAAACCTTTGATATCTAACCATGTCATCTGTTTCGTCTGTTTCTTCACTCTACTGTTAGGTACAGAGGGAGAGAGTGTATCCCCTAGTGTTTTAGCTTTACGTGAGACTACATCTATACCTCCTGCTAGGATGTCATTTAAAGTACAGTCTTCCTGTAGTATTGGCAGATATTTCTGGACAATTTTTCTGATGTGGGTGAACTGTGGACTAAATCTGGTGATAAACATAGGTTTACTAGTTTTGTGTTTGTTTTTCTTATTTTCCTGTCTTAGTAACAACGTGTGTCTTTCCCTTGCGTCAGCTATATTGCAAGCTCTGTCTATCATCCATTTCTTGTAGCCCCTATCGGTAAATCTCTGGGCACAAATTACTTTCTCACGTTTGAAACTGCTCTGTTGGTCACAATTACGTTTCATCCGTAGTAGTTCGCCCACAGGGTTGGACTTGATGGTATGTAGTGGGTGATGACTCAGAGCATGTAGTGTGGTATTGCCTGAAATGATTTTTCTGAAATTTTTGGTATGAACTGTCTGTCCTGGTGTACCCTCTAGTTCTAAATCTAGGAAGACCATAGTGGTAGAATTGATATTAGCAGTGAATCGTAAATTATATGGGTTACAATTAACGTACTGTATGAATTTGTCCAATTTAACCGTCTCTCCGCTCCATACAATGAGGAGGTCATCAATGTACCTCCGATACCATTGTATGGAGCGGAAAAAGGGGTTGGACATGGAGTAAATGTACTGGTGTTCCCAAAAGGACATGGTAAGGTTGGCTAGGGCAGGTGAGTATTTGGCACCCATTGAAACTCCGCTGATCTGTAAATAAAAATTGTCTTGGCACAGAAAAAATTGTGTGTCATAAGGAACCATGTGGTAATTTTGATGAAAAAAATGAAGTCCTGATCGTAATCACTATGGGGGAGATTTATCAAAGGGTGTAAAATTTAGACTGGTGCAAACTGCCCACAGCAACCAATCACAGCTCTTCTTTCCTTTCACCAGAGCTGAAAGCTGAGCTGTGATTGGTTGCTGTGGGCAGTTTGCACCAGTCTAAATTTTACACCCTTTGATAAATCTCCCCCTATGTGTTTTTAGGTGAAAATCCAGGGCCTCCATGGCAACAGGATGTGGTATACAGGTATAGAGTGAGACTACATCCATTCCCACCCACGTGTAATTTGATTCCCACTGGGTGTCATGTAAGGATTGTAATACATTTGTGGTATCTTTCAAGTACCCGGGGGCTGTTTGTACCAAAGGCTGTAGGACACTGTTCAGCCATGTTTTTGGTAAGCCGTACAACACAGGTATTATTGTATTTTTTGGGCATAAATACTCAACCTCCCTGTCTGACAGTATGCCTAATGACTGCCCTTCACTCAGTATATGTTGTAACTCCTTACTGAAAATGCTGGTAGGATTACCAGCAAGTTTGTGGTACACAGTGGTATCTGACAGTAATTTGTCCATTTGAGAGTTGTACATGTGAGCATCCATTACAACTACTAGTCCCCCCTTGTCGGAGTTCTTTATAACCACTTGGTTAAGGTTCATCAATTCTTCCGCTTATGCGTTAGGTTGGATTTTTTCCGAGCCATAGAAGTCTGTACAGACAGAACTTTCAGGTCACGGAAAATTGTTTTGATATTGATCCATTTGTGGGGTGCGTGACTGTAGCGGATAATATGATGGATTGGGAATCCGACACTTATCAGTCCTTGATGATTTTTCTAGTCCAGAGTCCGATGTAGTTTGCAAATCTATAATTATTGTATTAGTATATTTACTAATTTTTCCTATAAGTAAAATCTGAATTTTATTAGAGTGGGGATTATCTGTTAAGGGAAAAGATGTTACATAGAATATCTCTTTCTCTGGACGATCTGTACCTGAATGTAAGCAATAGTGTATTTAAATAAGACAAAATCCAAAACATTACAAAGATCAAAAGTCAAAGGCTTCCAATAGAAATAGGCAAAAATCAAACACACTTCACATAAATAAAAAGTACAATAATCTACAATAATTGACAGCTATGTCAGCAAAATAAAAAGAAAAACAAAATACTGTGCACTGTACCTATGCAGGTCATTCAGCAGGAGTAGCTCTTCACAAGCTGCTGAGGTCCCCTAATTCAACTGCTCATGGCAGCCTTCTTGTCCCAGCCAAGCATGAGAAAGGGAAGTGTCCCCAAAACTTAACTCCTGACGTGCACTGGTACCTCCCACCTCTCCCAGCATCTCCTCAAAAGACATTTCCTGCTGCCAAAGTCAGTCTAGCAGCAATATCTGTTCGTAATTGGCCAGCTCGTCTACAAAATATAGGGTTTAGAACTAGCATACAGCAAGTTAAAGAAAAGGAGAGAACAAGAGTAATAAGGTACAATACCTCCCCTCCCTGTATGTGTGTCATTTATAGATGTCTCCCATAACAGTATGTCATCTACAGATCCCCTATAACTGTGTGTCATCCAAAGATGTCCTACTATAACAGTGTGTAACCTAATTTTCTGTTTCTACTTTTTTTCTCTTAAGTGAAATTCAGGTGCATCTTATGGTCTGGCTTGTTTTCTAGTCCAAAAAGTCTAGTATGTTTTCTCATGGTGCTATATGAATTATATCTAGAAATCAAGATTCGATGCGAATCACACTGTCAATTCGCTTCGTTCTGTGAAGCATATTCCCGCCGATTCGTTTAGGAAATTCGCCAAAACCAAAATGAACCATAATTCCTAGCGCCCGTCCAATCAGCTGCAGGCCCCTCTGTGATGTCAGCACCTCCCCCTCACCTTCTATATAAGGCGGTTCATTAAGGAGGTAGCCAGTTGGCTGTGTGTGGAGGAGAGAGCAAGTTTGCAGCAGGCAGTTGGAGCAGAGCAGGGCGAGACTAACAGAGTGATATAGGGACAGAGAGGGGCGGAATGGTGGAAATTGGATTGGATGATTGTCATATTCCGAAATATGCGAAGCTAGCAAAACTAATTTCATGGCTGCTTTACTCATCTCTAATTATATCAGTTATGGACCTTTAGCCTATGAAAACAGTGAAAACAAAAAAAACAACTCACCCATTGATCCACTTCAGTGTGAGGATCCGCATTCAGAAATGCACTGTAGAATGCAACAAAAAAAGAAATGATCCAGCAGTTTGAGTAAAACTTTATTTTCCTTTATTTCCAGAGTGTTAAAAGCAGGACAAATTCCAAACCATGATGCAGCACACCTCTAGGCTCTGATGCATGCGCACTTTTTGGAGACCAATGTGTTATCAGAGACTAGAGGTGTACTGCATCGTGCTGTGGAATTTGTTCTGCTTTTAACACTCTGGAAATAAAGGAAAATAAAGATTTACTCCAAGTGCTGGATCATTCGGTTTCTTTGATGGAACCTGTAGTCTACGCAGTGACTGCATTACAAAACAATCTACGCATCTTTTTTCTGAAAGATTTTTTGTTTTATTTTTGATTTGTTTTAGTTAAGAATATATTTTCTAAGTCCCAAGTTAAGTCACTAAACAGAAAATTTTTATTATTTCCTTATTAAAGGAGAAGTCCGGCGAAAATTATTTTTTTATATGTTATTACTGATGGAAAGTTATACAATTTTCTAATGTACATTAATTATGGAAAAATGCTCCTATACTGCTATTTCCCTTAATTTAGTGTACCAGGAAGTGTTAGAATTCTCTCAGAAGCAGTGACGTCACGACGAAAGGTGTAATTCCTATGGAGTGTCCAGCAGGGGGCGCACTATATATAGAAGTCAATGAGTACCATTGACTTCTATATATAGTGCGCCCCTGCTGGACACTCCATTGGAATTACAATGGATGTGTATGTAATGTAATATACAGTGTTTTTGATTGAATACATTTATGAAATACATTGGGGAGCAAGTGTCCTTGCTCCCCAAAGTATTCCATAAATGTAAGCAATCAGTACATCACAGGAAGCCCGTCGCCCGCCTCTACCGAACGCCCGCCACTGCCGCCGCTGTGGACTACTCTCAACTACTACTCTCCCCACCTGCTCATAGCATGTGCAGGTGATGGGAGAGTAGTAGCCGGGTTATATGGCTGAGATCGCCGCCGCGATGCGGCGCAGGGGGAGCCGCTCATCACTGCAGCTATCATCCCCCTCCGCTCCCCCCTCCTGCTGCTTCCTTACTCTATGTGATAGCTGACTTCCTGCCCGGCCGCCGCTCTCCGTTCACACGTGCCGGCGGCCGGGCAGGAAGTCAGCTATCACATAGAGTAAGGAAGCAGCAGGAGGGGGAAGCGGAGGGGGATGATAGCTGCAGTGATGAGCGGCTCCCCCTGCGCGGCATCGCGGCGGCGATCTCAGCCATATAACCCGGCTACTACTCTCCCATCACCTGCACATGCTATGAGCAGGTGGGGAGAGTAGTAGTTGAGAGTAGTCCACAGCGGCGGCAGGGGCGGTAGCGGCGGGCGGCGGGCTTACTGTGATGTACTGATTGCTTACATTCATGGAATACTTTGGGGAGCAAGGACACTTGCTCCCCAATGTATTTCATAAATGTATTCAATCAAAAACACTGTATATTACATTACATACACATCCATTGTAATTCCAATGGAGTGTCCAGCAGGGGCGCACTATATATAGAAGTCAATGAGTACCATTGACTTCTATATATAGTGCGCCCCCTGCTGGACACTCCATAGGAATTACACCTTTCGTCGTGACAACACTGCTTCTGAGAGAATTCTAACACTTCCTGGTACACTAAATTAAGGGAAATAGCAGTATAGGAGCATTTCCCATAATTAACGTACATTAGAAAATTGTATAACTTTCCATCAGTAATAACATATAAAAAAATTATTTTCGCCGGACTTCTCCTTTAAAAAGAAAATTGTGATCACAAAGCCAATGTTTGTGATCCAAAACACATGCCAATCAACATCTATGACAGTCAGTGCTACAAATAAATAAACAAATAAAAAAGTGCATACGTAGGGAGCCAACACCAGATACATAATAGTACAATTATATGTATCAGCACAATATCTTCTAGTGGGCATTTCTAACCATACAAATGAGGGAATATGTGGAAAGAGGGAACTAGGGATAAGGAGAGGGTTGATAGGGAAGGCACAGTATTTGGGGTGTCAATAATAAGTGACCGGGATGGTGAAGAGACTATTGCACCCCTACACTGGGGCCCACCTCTAATTTGCCCTAAGTGGACAGATAGAAAGTAACAGATTTCCCTAGGTTCTATATCAAATCAGTAAGAGGTAGGCTACAGTAAACAAGTTGACACATATATATGTGCCAGTTCAAATGGAAGCTTTTTCAGTATCAACATAGTCACTATTAAAATGGTAGTCACTTCACATTCAGTATCAGATACTTAAAAAATATAAACCACTCTCAAGCTTACAGAACCCTGAATCCCAGGCATATACACATACATATAAGGCACAGGAGCAAGCAGTACATGCATCTGTATAAATGACCAGATAAAGACAGAGTCCAATATACGGATCAAGATCATACTCATCTGTCTAATGCACCAAAGGGTCCTACTAGACAAAACGATTTTTAACGATTAACAAGAAACGATGGCAAAAGAGTGCTTTTGGGAATGACCTGAAATCATTCCCCATAACACGCAGCATGATAGTCGTTAGTTGTTACTACGATCGTAACTATGATGGTTTACTCCTTCTGATCCCAGCAAGATTTGTGAATATTTAGATTAACAGTTATTTTATGGACATCTTAAAAGACAGGATAGCCTGGTTAGTCTCTTTTTTGCACTAGTTAAGGTTTCATCATAATCTATAAAAAAAAACTGTTGACAAATTCAACAGTCCAATTATGTCAGCAAACCTATCCAAATGTCATGTTTATTGATAAGAGTGTAGGCAGCAGCCTCTCAGAATTCTGATTCTGGTTAATATATGTACTACAAGGAATTTGAACAATGGCATGTTGTAAAGCGTAACCAATAGAGATAGATGTCACAGATGTTGCACATTAGGTTTACATTACAGCTGCGATGGGGACCTATGATGATTGGGGATAGTTATATGATATAGAAAGTGCTCGCTGAACTTATAGCACTGTACTATGATACTAGTGAAGTTTGTGAATATACAACAATTTATTGATACATTTGTTGAACACATTAAATTCATTACATACAAGAACTGATGGAGATTTAAGGAAACACATCCTACTTCACCATTTGATGGATATTTCTCTGGTTGGTTTTTTTGAGCTATAAATGCATTATTTCTGTTAGTTGGTATCTGAGAATACCACTTTTCAAACTCAGTTTTAAAATTACAGTAAATATAGAATATATATGCTGTCCCATCTCGAAAACTGATTGGCTGAGCAGGCTGTCATCCTCAAACTAGTGTTTCTCTGAAGTGGGGGCATGATCGCTTAGCCGGGGACCCGAAGATGATGTAGGAGGTCACCTGAAGAAAACGGAAAGTTAAGAATATGATGTTTATGTCCCCATGGGCAGCAACAAATGAATAGTTATTTTTTAGCATTTAAACCCCTTTCAACCTATCTACTAGCAGTGGACTGGCCCACCAGAGGGCCAGAGTATCCTTCGGTGGCATGGCCACCTTGGTAGACCAAGGCATGGTAGAGTAAAGGATTCAAGGATTAAAGACTTCTAGACCAAATCCGTCACCTTGTGTGACCATGCGCGTTGAGTCTGCACCAGACTTTTTCTTTCCATGGTCTTCCCATCAGTTATCTATTTGTGTGTGTCTGGCCCTCTTTTTATATGCACTTGCACTTTATGTAATATGTTATTGGTGCTTATAGGGATAACTTGTTTGATTGCACTGTAGCATGTATCAAGTTAGCAGTTATTGTTTGCTTTTGTGTTATTCTGTCATTGGAATCTATAGTCATTCATATGGGCCTAATATATAGCATACTATAATTGCCTGGATATATCTGTGTATTGTCTTTGATCATGTGGAGTAACAATATGAAATTCCTGGTGGGGTGGTGAACTATTATGTTTAGCCACCTGAAGTCATTACAACCTACAGTATGTGGATTTTCTTTGGTAACAGCATGGTTGTTATGGTATCAGGCGTGTGAATATAGGGGGTTGCAGAGGTACTGGAACAGAACTTAGATCAAAAATGTGTGAAAAATCCAATTTTTCCCCTAAACATAGGCCCAAAGCCCTTGATAAATTTCTCCCTAAGATTCTGGTAGACAAACTTTTAATCCCCCCTCAATTCTAACCAATTTAATAGTTGCTTTCGATAATCAGCTATGCCAGTAAGAATATATCTCCTATACAGTGAATGTACTGTAACCAAGGCTCCTCTGACAACAGGAGGCAGGAGACCCCAACAGCCAATCTTTTCTAAAACACCCTATTCAAATCAACATTGCCTAACGTAGACAACCTTAAACTTCTCGGGGTATATATAGCTGTTTTTCTCCTATTCTTAAAATGACAGATTGGGTTTATGTGACACAGTATATGTGTTACATATCTGTTTTATTTCATAAGGAGATAGAAGGTCATAATTCTTGAAAGAGAAATGCCTAAAATGGACATTTTCTACAAGACCCCAGCTTAGTTTATACTTTTAGTTCAATATACAAATAGTTTTTTGGAGGGGAACCTTAGACTGAGACAGCTTGTACGGTACTAGATGAGGCTTGGCATAATGTAGAAAAACAGGTGAAAACACATTCTTTTCTAATTTTGCAAGTGTTGACGTCACAAACACTTTGCCCTCTAACTGTGCTGGTCACAGTGTTCTACAAGTTGTTTTCTCCAAGGTGACACATACTTAGAAATCCTGTTTTCTGACCCTAATTGCCTTTCCTAACCAGTCTTGTGTTTTATGAATACTTTTGTAAGACTGGAAAATGGAGTGGATTTCTCTATTTTCAAATTAACAGCATGTTTGTTTTCATTGAAGAGAGACAGAGAGATAAGCTGCTACTGTGTGCCTTATATAAATCTTTCCTCCCAAAGAGGCTCTATGGGGGGAGATTTATCAAACATAGGGGAACATTTATCAAACATGGTGTAAAGTGAAACTGGCTCAGTTGCCCCTAGTAACCAATCAGATTCCACCTCTCATTTTCCAAAGACCCTGTGAGGAATGAAAAGTAGAATCTGATTGATTGCTAGGGGCAACTGAGCCCCTCGGCCTCCCCCTGCAGCTATCTCTGCCTCCGGCTTGCCCCTTTGGCTCTCTCCCTCTGCAGCATTCTCCCCCTGGAACCCCCCGGCACCCCCCCCCCCCCCCCCGGCATACTCACAGCGTTGGGATGTGCAGCAGTGCAGGCCATGGCACAATAGTAACAGTGTGCCTATTACGCTGGCTGTCAAGGACCACAAGGGGATTAGGTGAGTGGGGCTGGGGCTGGTGGGTGGTTAGAGGCCTTAGTTTTGGGGGGTGCCTTCTTTTCAGGGAGTGCCTTAGTTTAGGTTGGGTGTGCCTTATTTTGGGGGGATGCCTTATTTTAGGCTAGTTGGTAAGCTAGTTTGGGGTGTCTTATTGTAGGAGGGTGTCTTATTTTCGGGGAAACACGGTACCGAAATCCTCAAGGAGTTACTTATCTCTTGTAAGAACAAATGATTGGGCTTGCTGAAATTTAACATGCCCAATGTTTCTTTCCCACAACATCTACTGCCATGGAACTGTTAGGAGGCCTTAACACACAACCAACCAGGACTGAACACCCTCTTTGGTTGTCCTACATAATCTTTCTCTGTGGTCTGTCTTTGTGACCAATGAAAAATGCTACGGCCAAGATTTACTAATGTGTCTGCACCAGAATTCTGTCCAAAATGTAGCAGAACTAAAAATAAGCAGAAAAATGCAGACACGCCCTGAAAAATGCCAAACCAAAAAAATGTCATGTTGTAGTTGCATTTTGTATTTTCCTACTGACCACAACTATCATGTGACTGTAGTACTCCCCCCCCCCAAAATTTTTTGGGGACTCCACACTAAGACATTTTTAAACAATTAAAAGAATGAGTAGAATTCAACCATTCTGAAAAAAAGATATGATAGTTAAAACCTTGTTGTGTTATATTGACAGCACATTGTGTGAATCAAGGCTCTAGAGGGCCAAGAAGGTCATACAACTTCAGAATCCATCAAAGAGTTTAGTCTGAATATGTAATGATCCCAACAGACTGTCCCTTGATAAATGAGTGCTGATATCCATGACCTCACAATACTGACAGATGTAATGCCTAGTATTTTGTATCTGTGCATTCATAAATGTCTATTTATTGTAAGCATGTTTGCATTCTAGATCATAATATGGTACAGAATATTCTTCTGCATTACATTACATTACTACCTGCTTGGTTCCACAAGAGGTTCCATATCATGGGCCTAGTTTTCACTAAAACCTTTGACATCAGATAGAACATCCAGCTGAGCATTCAGAGATTATTTTCCTTTGCAATACCACCATATTATAAACTTTCCTCTTGTTCAGGGTGGCTTGTAACAAATTTATGGTCAGATAATGTAAGTCCATATTGCAGAGGCACTGTTATCTCTGGGGCTTTTAAAAACAATGTATAAAATATATATTTCTGAAATACATATTATTTTAAATGCGTTTTCTTTGGTGTTACTTTCCATATGTTTTCCATAAGTGCTACGCATCAAACACAAGGAGGTGTGCATTTTGGCCAGTAATACAGGGCTGTTTTTCCTTACACTGGCTTGTGCTTCTTTAGATACATCAAAGGTAATTTGTTTTGCAACCAGAATATTGAAAGCTGCTGTTTTCTACATTTATATATTGACTCATGCACACTACCATATTATGGCTCTGTACATTCCTAGTACATATAACTATAATACTATGTTATGTTAAAAACATGTTAAAACATAATGGCTGCTTTCAGATGAGTCTGCATTTTTGCTTTATTTTGGGCTCAACTAGCCTGATAATGGGTCTGATAACCCAAAACGATAGCATTATTGAAATGATGCTTGCAATTTTTCCATAAAATATGCTGCAAAACCAGAAATAAAAATATTTATGCAGTGAAATTGAAAAACCAGGGACAGGGGGACAAGCATTATTTAACTTTGACAGCTGCATTTAAATAGTTAATTAGCCTATAGCGGCAATCGGCCACGCAGGCTATTACCCGCGATCCCCAGCTGCACATAGCAATCGAGGACCGCGGGTTGCCCAGAGGGCTTGCGCAGTATTCTCATCATGCGTTGTTAAGAGATAAATGGAACAATATGGAAGCAAAAATGGTGTCATAATACCCTTGTTTGAAAACAGCCTTCATATGAGGCCCCACTGTTACAGAGTAAGGCCACGTTAACACTATGTAAGACAGCAGCCGTCCTGTGACACAGCCGGGTCATAGAACGTCCGCTGTCTGTGAAGTTCAGCCCAGCCAGTACTGCATTACCAGCTGGATGAACTTTTGAATTGAGATGCGGGTGCATTCGGGTGTGCCCACGTTCCAATTAACCCTTGCAGACAATGTAAAGTGTGTCTGGAGCTGCACTTTACATTGTTTGCACTGTCAATTTAGTGTGGACGCTATTCAATGAAAAGTGGCCGCACAAAATTTACATGTCAGTTTTTGGTGCATCTGTATGTACAGTGTATATTTAAGTATATTAGTGAAAAAAAAGTGTTTATTAATTATTATTATTAATAAAAAGCTCCCTTCCCTAATAAAGGTTTGAATCACCCCCCCCCCCTTTTCCCATGTTATAAATAAAAATAAATTAATTAAAAAACAGGTTTGGTATTGCCGCGTGCGTAATCACCCAAAATATTAATTCATCCCATTCCTGATCTCACACGGTAAACGACGTTAGCGCAACAAACTCCCAAAATGATAAATTGCGCATTTTTGGTCACATCAAAACCAGAAAAATTGTAATAAAAAGTGATCAAAGAGTTGCATATGCGCAAACAAGGTACCGATAGAAAGTAAAGATCATGGCGCAAAAAAATGACACCTCACACAGCCCCATAGACCAAAGGATAAAAGCGCTATAAGCATGGGAATAGAGCGATTTTAAGAAACATATATTTGTTAGCAATGGTTTGAATTTTTGAAGTCATCAAATAAAATAAAAGTTATACATGTTACATATTGTTGTAATCATAACAACTTGAGGAACATATATAACAAGACAGTTTTACCCCAGGGCGAACGGCGTAAAAACAAAAACTCTCCAAATAAAAAAATGTTGTTTTTTTTTCCAATTTCAACACACATTTAATTCTTTCCTGCTTTTGTAGTGTACTTTATGAACAAATTCAGCCCGTCTTTGCAAAGTACAATTAGTGGTGCAAAAAATAAGGACACATGTGGGTTTCTAGGTGAAAAAATGCAATTGCTATGGCCTTTTAAGGAAAAAACGAAAACGCAAAAATTAAAATTGGCCCAGTCCTCTAAGGGTTAAATGAAAACTTATGTTGTGTGAACATGGCCTTAGGCAGAGGTTTATTTTTGTGGAAGTCTTCCCTGTTCTATGAGATGCCATATAATGAATTTTTTGTATACAAATTCGTAATATGGAGCAATAAAGGTATATGGCAGTATACACGCTGTGCAGGGCACCTATAGATACACACTTAGTTTTCTGGTAAACATGAGGACTTTAAAGGGATTTGGTTGCATTGAAAAAGCAATCCAATTGTGGCGGCATTATGTTATAAAAGAGGAGAAGCTAAAGGGAAGATCTCTGCCTGTTTTGGGCTAATAAGTCAAGTGGGTGGTCCTTCTCCATGACTGATAGTTCTCACTATATGCACACTTTCTATATCCACATATCATACAGCTATCACTCACTTGAATACTAAGCCCATAATGAGCAGACATTTCCATGAATAAATGACATGTTATCCTGGATCTTTTCCCATAATACTATGAAGTAAATAAATATAAAGCTGAATAATCTCATGGGTGTTTCATCCATTTTTGCATTATCAAGTTTCGTCTAAAAAATATTATATATTACCATTCTTCTTGTAGGTTAACACATTAAACATTGGCTGCAATTTAAATGAACAAATATATAATAAATGCTCACATTTACAAACATATATTTTTAGTGGAAATTATAGTTATTGATATTTTACAGCTAGCAGAAACTGTTTTTGTAAATAAAGCTGCACTATTACAATTCATTTGGTTTACTTTTTATTTGTATAAAGCAGTTTTCCCCACAGAAAAAAAAAATCATATTTTTTTTCCTTGGGGAAATTAAGTACGATTTCTCTTTGTATACGCATATGCAATTTTATTGTTAAGATTTCTTATAGCTGTATACTCTTCATATTCATTCACTGTCCAACAATACAGTGTATTATTATAATTTATAAAAATCGATGTACTTTATGTACAATTGAACCTACATTTTAGTAGAAAAAATACAATTAGAAACAACAGAACAAAATAGGTTTTGGGAAGTGGGGAAGAGGCTGCTGTCTTAAAATGGCCACGCACAAATGTTTCCATGGTAACTACTGACAGCTGAAAAAAATGGAAAATTAAGCATTTTGGTTATGGTCAGGGAGAAACAAAGCGACCTGCAGCTGTAATGATAAATGATCATGCACATTATTTTGGGGACAGGCTTGAATTTTTTTTTCTTGGCATTTGATTCCACAAATTACTAAAGTATTTAAAGTTGAAGTGGGTAAAAAAGCAGAATCCTTAACCAAAATTTGTTCTGAGACAGACCTTAAGGGTACAAACACACACAAAGTATACGCAGCAGATACACAGCAGACACACAGCAGACACACAGCAGATTTGAAGGTGCAGATTTGATGCTGTGTTCAGTTATTTAGATCGTATCTGCTGCGTATCTGCTGCGCATCGCAGCAGAACATACGCTGCGTACACGGTGTGTGTGTTTGTACCCTAAAATACAAAGAAAAACAAAACCAAAGTTTTCATTCTAATAGGAAAACTTAACCCTTCAAGGACCGTGCTAACTTTCGTTTTTGCGGTTTCGTCTTTTCCTCCAGGTGCTTAAAAGGCCATAGCACTTGCATTTTACACCTACAGACCCACATGAGCCCTTATTTTTTGCATCACTAATTGTACTTCGCAATGACAGGCTGAATTTTTCCATAAAATATGCTGCGAAACCAGAAAAAAAATTATATGCGCAGTGAAATTGAAAAAAAAAAAGCAATTATTTTTCTTTGGGGGGGGCTTCATTTTTACGCCGTGTGTCCTATGGAAAAACTTCGTTGTTATATATGTTCCTCAAGTCATTACGATTAAAACGATATGTAACATGTATAACTTTTATTGTATCTGATGGCCTGTAAAAAATTAAAACCATTGTTAACAAATATACGTTCCTTAAAATCGCTCTATTCCCAGGCTTATAGCGCTTTTATCCTTTGGTCTATGGGGCTGTGTCAGGTGTAATTTTTTGCGCCATTATGTGTTCTTTCTATCAGTACCTTGACTGCGCATATGCGACTTTTTGATCGCTTTATATTACATTTTTTCTGGATTTGATGCGACCAAAAATGCGCAATTTTGCACTTTGGGATTTTTTTTGCGCTTACACCGTTTACTGTACGAGATCAGGAATGTGATTAATTAATAGTTCTGGCGATTACGCACGCGGCGATAGCAAACATGTTTATTTATTTATTTATTTTTATTTGTAAAATGGGAAAAGAGGGGTGATTCAGACTTTTATTAGTGGAGGGGATTTTTTATTAATAAAAACACTTTTTTTCACTTTCACTCACAGTAATAAGAAGCCCCCTGGGGGACTTCTATATACACAGAACTGATCTCCCATTGAGATCAATCCTGTGTATATAATAGAGCAATGATCCATCATATCGGTGCTCTATTATAATGGTCTGCTGCAGACTATCTGAATAGATTGCCGAGCCGGGATCAGCGTCATTCCGACGCTGAGCCCCGGCCGGCTCATTAGAACGGATGTTCCCTCCGCGATCGGACACCAGGGAGAGGGGGCACTGCTGCTATTCAAATGCAGCTGTCAGCTTTGACAGCGGCATTTGAATAGTTAATTAGCCGGCCGCGGCGATCGGCCGCGCCGACTAATACACGCGGTCCCTGGCTGCACTTAGCAACCGCGCGCGCGCGGCAGAGAGGGCTCACGCCGGGAGCCCTTTCTGTTTACTCTTAACGGCCGCATGACGGGTATACCCGTCATGCGTCGTTAAGAGGTTAAAGTGATAATTTGCTTAGGAAAGATTTAACCCTGTTCAGTCTCCATGAACAATCTAAGCTTGTTTGTAATAGGCTTCTATCTCATGAATTGGGCCATTTGCCTGTATCACATGCTGATGCTGAAGCTGCTAAAAATCCTCACTGCCTGGTCCCCTCTGTGTCCACTCCTCTGTCCTCCCCCTCCCTTCTGAGACAGGGGACATGTGGTGTCCGTCTCTTCTGTAGGCAGGTATTTAACTGAAAAGTCGATTGAATTTAATAGTGAAGATGGTGAAAAAAGAAAAACCATCCACCTTTTCTCTCTTTTTTTTTTACTTACATGTGAACATAGCCTAATGCTGTACAAATCACTTTAAAGGATCATGATACCACAGTTAGTATCCACTCAGCCAGTGACTGCAGAGATGCCCCGCCTCAGTCACTGATTGGCACTTTTGTCACTGATAAGCACTGAGTGGGCATTTTTGAGCAGGGCTGTGAGGTCACAGGATCTGGAGATACAAGAAACTAGCAGGGGATCATGAGAAGTGACACTGCAGCTGTTGGGGCAACATGACAGGTAAATATAACATGATTGTTATGTTCCCACCACCCCCTGCTCTCCCTGTTTTTTAAGTTTGCCAGGAGTACCCCTTCATTTTATGTTTTTTTAATGGTGTTTTTTTTTAATAGCTTACAAGACACAGAAATATTATGAGATAATGGATCAACATCATATGTTCAATAAATGGAAGATTTAAATTCTATAATAATGCATACATGGTCTAATACATACAGTATACAAGAATTAACTTTCTTTGGTTTCTTTTAAGACAGCTTTGAACCAAGTTTTGAAAAAGAAAGTTACATGAATATTTAGGAAGGGAAATACTTTTTTACCCCTTTGGGAGGATTAAAAACACTAGTAATAGAAGAAAACAGATGGCTGAATAGAAAACTATTAGATGGTGAGGCATAAAAGCAGAGCATTTAAGCTCCTAAATGTTCGAGATGTGAAAGTGCATTAAAGATTTATAAGAACGGCACTAAAATTTCTAAAAAAGTAGTCAAGTTAGCAAACCTTGAAGTGGAAACATATTGCTAATGGCACCAACTAAATCTCCAAAAATGTAGAAGAAACACTAGAACACTAAAAGAAAAAAAAACTCTATCAAAGATAAAAAAAAATGTAACTATTGTAAAGAAGAAAGAAAAGCTGGCATCATAAATGTTCAGAAGTGCCCCCCCCATACATGGAATCAGAGGTATCTGGATAGGAAAAAACATTGCAAGTTGGCTACATAAACAACAACATATTTTAAACCCTCTGACAAATCTGAACCAATGTGTCCTTTAAGGTTGGTTTGAACTAGTCTCTGAGTACCAAATGATCCTTTGAGGGGGCCAGGCTCTGACACAAGAGTGAGCCTCAAAGGTTCGGCAAAAAGACAAGACTGTTACCAGTAATCTAAATGTGTCAAGTTGATGGGCTCTTTTATGGTTAAGTTGGCCATTAAAATGAGCCAAAACCTTGATTTAGCCATGGTTATCTTGAGTGTGCCGAAATATCCTATTGCACCAAGGATTAAGATGAGGCCAATGAAGAAGAAGTAATGTTAATGTTAAAGTACAGTATATTATCTTAATGTACCAAGCAGGGGTAAATCCATTCTGCTACCCTAGGCAAACCACAGAAAAGTACGTACATGAAGAGAAAGGAGATGCTGCACCTCACACCTATGGCTGACACTAATGCCTCTCGGCTACATTTAAAAACCAACGCCAGGATCAATTAGATCAAACCATATTGCCTCATGTACCACTTGCAGGTCCCCTGGTTCACATGAGTCCTTACGCTAACTCAACACTGTGTCAGTCAGCGTCCGCCAACCCCGCAAAGTGAGTGCAAACTGGGAAGGGAGGCCATGGAATGGTCCTGCAACCCCAACGTCTCAGGACCAAACCCCAAGGGCCCCCCAAACCCAGCAGGCGCCAACGGCGGAGAAAGTGGCCACCAAGCAACACAAGTGTGAACATGGTCTTGTTACTCACCATTGCTCCTGCAGGTAGAATGGGAAGAATAGTGGGTACTTGCCATGTGTACACAGGTGCTTACTGCTAATTGGAGTCACATGGGTCTTACAAAGAAGGAGTGCTAGCTACTCAGAAAAGGGAGAAAAGTAAAATACGGACATGGAGAGAAAGGAGCTGCTGCACCTCACACCTATGGCTGACACTAATGCCTCTCGGCTACATTTAAAAACCAACGCCATGATGTTGATATATAATTAGATCAAACCATATTGCCTCATGTACCATGTGCAGGTCCCTACACTAACTCAACAGCATGTCAGTCAGCGACCGCCAACCCCGCAAAGTGAGCGCAAACTACAGAAAAGCCCCCCCCAAACACACACACACATATATATATTTATCATATATATATATATATCTTTATTCCCCACAATGTAGGGTAGAGTCCTATTGAGCAGCTACTACAAGTGGATGGAACCCCAGCTGATATAACTGCTGAATCACCAACAAAATTGTTCAAGCATTAGCCTCTGCTTCTTTGGAAAGGGGCTCTACTGAGTAAGTGTCCGCCTTCTCTATTTAGAAAGACGTCTGTTATTGTTGTTAATTAGTTGACTTTAATGCAATGCATTAAGGTCAATGTAATGACTTGTGCTCAAAAAACAAAAGGTGCAACAGCAACCCACAGGTGTAAGGGCCAACTGTATATACTCCTCCCAGCGTACACACGGTAAACACCTACTCTGTAGATATTAAAAATTAAAATATAAAATTTTTTAGAAAAGTGAGGATCTTAGCAAACTATTTGATCAAACAGAGTATACCATGTCGCCAGCGTTAAGGCGTCCTCAAGACATGGACCCTACTCTAGCATTTTCACACTAGCAATGGCCTCTCCTGGGCTGAATAAGCCTACAACTGGGCAGATAGGAGCCAAATGATCTCTTTTATAGCAGCCTTGGGACATGGGTGGAGTGCAGGCCAACAGGAGGCAGCCACACCCCCCACATTCAACAGAGAAAAAGGGAAATTTTGGCAGCACATCTATGACTCTGTTCACACTGCAGGTTGCACGCTGCTTGTGGCTTAAGTACAGACAAAAAACAAAAGGTGCAACAGCAACCCACAGGTGTAAGGGCCCACCGTATATACTCCTCCCAGCATACACATGGTAAACACCTACTCTGTAGATATTAAAAATGACTTGCGCTCAATGCACACAATATATAAAATGATGGACATTATCTGCGCGAACGTCAAAATAATGTTTATTATTTTCGGATATCTTTTGCAAACAGTGGACATTATTTTTTAGTTGATCACACAGTTTTTCTTTTTTCACCGTCCTTTAACCGTTTTTATTATTAAATTCAATGGACTTATCAATAAAAGACACATCCAAAGGCCAATCAGTCCACCTAAACTAGAATAATGTATCAACAGCCGTCATTGTACTGACGGATGGCCAAACAGCGAAATGACAGATGTCATTTTAAACCCAAAATGACGGATATCATTTTTTCTCCTTAAGGCTGGGTTCACACTATGTATATTTGAGGCTGTATTTGGTCCTCATGTCAAGTCCTCATAGCAACCAAAACCAGGAGTGGATTGAAAAGACAGAAAGGCTCTGTTCACACAATGATGAAATTGAGTGGATGGCCGCCATATAACGGAAAACAACTTCCATTATTTCAATACAACAGCCGTTGTTTTAAAATAACAGTAAATATTTGCCATTAAATGACGGCCATCCACTCAATTACAACATTATGTGAACAGAGCCTTTCTGTGTTTTCAATCCACTCCTTGTTTTCGTTGCCATACAGCCTCAAACATACAGCCTCAAATATACGTAGTGTGAAAGGAAAAACATGTAAACATAGCCTATAACTGACCAAATTGCTGTCTTTTCTGCTATCTAAATATACTAAAGAGTGGTTTAAACAAAGTTATAAGTGAACATGAAACAGTATTTTCCCCAGTTACAGATCAAAGCTTAGCATATATAATGTACAGTAGACACAGCAAGTCATGGCCATTTTCTTTCATCTTAAATGTCTGTGTGTGTAGGGGATCAGTAGGAGATCCTGGTACCTTATGCTAATGAAGAAATAAAAAACCTTAATATAAAATTGATTTATAGTAGCGTTTATGTGCTATAGTTTATAACACTATTTGGAGCCTTTGACATATAACATTATTTGGAGCTTTTAACAGGTAAAGGTAATATTTTCAAATATTGCAATTTGTATTCAAAAAAATCTGCTACAAATAAGAAAGTGCCCTATATGTCTGATACTTGTCAAGGACTGGAATCACACATAAAATATACATCTTGTAGTGTTTTTTATACCAAACAAATGAGCCTATATAAAAGAGGAGAAATATTTCATGTCTTTCCTTTCACCTTTTTTTGTATAAATTTCTGACTTAAGCTCAAGGAGCTGCATAAAAAAAAAGCCTCTGATGCTCTTAATTTTTATTTTATTTTATCAGTTGTCAACTGGATTTTATCCCACTGTTAATATACAAAAAAAGTGTTATTCTTGTTATTATGCTAGAAAGCTGCAATTATCATTATTATGCACAAAGCTATAATGCAAACACAAAATATATTTTGTTTAAGATACCTTCATTTTCAGATATGCAATAATGTTTCCCATGCTCAATTTTTTACTGTTAATTGTTGAGAATATTTTTAAATATTTTTAAATATTTCTTAAAATTGGATTTAATTTAAGCCTTGAAGAGGAGCAGGCAGGACTGAGTCCAAAGTGGTAAGCAGCGCAGGCAGGAACGGGACCAGTGCATGCAACGCTGTCACCAGTGGTGTTAAAGTACCCCCCCCCCCCCCTCTTTTTAGTGGATTTTTTTTTTTTTTCATTTGACTCTTCTCATAAGTATCTGAGCTATGCCTTAACCACTTTAAATACTCAAGACAGACAATATAAAGTCTATATTAGAAAGTACGATCAGTTTGGAATACTTGCTTTTAGTGTTTCAAAGGAATCTGCACATGTTCTTATCATACTTGTCCAAGGTTCAGTTTTAGATGTTGGGTGCTTTTTCTAATTACCATACTGTTGTCCAGAGCTTCACTTTAAATCCATTCACTCATTATTCCTAGCTTGCAGAAAACACATATCTGTTGCAACAACACAGGTAGAGACCTACGTAATTCTACAACACTAAGCACTCTTAGTTATGGTAGCTACTCTCACAAACCCACCACTTGTTATATAAACAATCAATATTCAATAGAACATCTTGGGACTGAATATCTGCGTCATACAGAGCATAGAGAAGTACTTAATTCCATCAATGCTTGCAACAACAATGTTCAACAATTATTTACTTATTACTACTAAGTCCATGCATGACTTACATGAGTGTGATAACCGGTAAGACACTCACACATCACTTTGCCTCCAGGTAAGACTTCAGAACTTAACAGAACAGAACATAAAAAAAAGGAAAATATGGCAGTTGATAAAATTGTTTAGCTATTGTACAACCATAACTAATCTATATAATAAAAATGAAAGTCTGTCTATCTGTCTTTCTGTCTGTCTGTCTGTCCGTCTGTCCCCTGTTGTATATAACCAGGCTGTATATAACATTGCCAATGTTGCATATAACCTGGCTCAGCATAACACTGTTAATGTTGTATACTAGGTTGTATATTGTATAACACTGCCAATGTTGCATATAACCAGGCTGTCTATTACACGGACAATGTTGCCTATAACCAGGCTGTATATAACACTGACAATGTTGTATATAACCAGGCTCTGTATATAAAACTGACAGTGTTGACAAAGTCTGATCACATGATGACATCTCAGTTTGGCTATTAGGTATTTAGGATGTTTAAAGTTTTTAGTTTATTTCTAACCTACAATTTACATAAACAGTGCAGAACTGTTGGGGTATATAATGTATGTAAGAGTACATAGGGCTCCTGGCGATTTCTCCTTAAAGGGGTAGTGCAGTGCTCAGAAATTATTCACAGAATAATACACATTACAAAGTTATACAACTTTGTAATGTATGTTATGTCTGTGAATCACCCCCTTCCCGTGTCCCACCAACCCCACACGTGTACCCGGAAGTGTTGGTGCATTATACATTACCTGATCCGTGTCGCACATGTCCGCCATCTTGTGCCAAATGTCATCTTCGGACGGCCAGCCGAATCGCTGCCTCCGTCCCTGATGCCGGCTCCCCTCTGCCGCGTCATAACTGTGCTCAGCCACGATTGGCTGAGCACAGTTATGCTCAGCCAATCGCAGCTGAGCATATGATGACGCTGCAGAAGGCGGCCGCCACTAGGGAAGGTCGGAGCCGTTCGGTCGGCTGTCCGAAGATGACGTTTGGCACAAGATGGCGGACATGCGCGACACAGATCAGGTAATGTATAATGCACCAACACTTCCGGGTACACGTGCGGGGGTGGTGGGACACGGGAAGGGGGAGATTCACAGACATAACATACACTACAAAGTTGTAAAACTTTGTAATGTGTGTTATTCTGTGAATAATTTCTTAGCGCCGCACTACCCCTTTAACCCTTTAAGGACATGGCCCATTTTCATTTTTACGTTTTCGGTTTTTCTTCCTTGTGTTTAAAAGGTCATAGCACTTGCATTTTTCCACCTAGAAACCCACATGACCCCTTATTTTTTGCGTCACTAATTGTACTTTGCAATTACAGGCTGAATTTTTGCATAAAGTACACTGCGAAACCAGAAAAAAATTCGAAGTGTGGTGAAATTGAAAAAAAAAACGCATTTCTTTTATTTGGGGGAAATGTGTTTTTACGCCATTCACCCTGGGGTAAAACTGACTTGTTATGCATGTTCCTCAAGTCGTTACGATTAAAACGATATATAACATGTATAACTTATATTGTATCTGATGGCCTGTAAAAAATTCAAACCGTTGTTAACCAATATACGTTCCTTAAAATCGCTCCATTCCCAGGGTTATAGCACTTTTATCCTTTGGTCTATGGGGCTGTGTAAGGTGTCATTTTTTGCGCCATGATGTGATCTTTCTATCGGTACCTTGATTGCCCATATACGTCTTTTTGATCGCTTTTTATTACATTTTTTCTGGATTTGATGCGACCAAAAATGCGCAATTTTGCACTTTGGGATTTTTTTGCGCTGACGCCGTTTACCGTACGAGATCAGGAATGTGATTAATTAATAGTTCGGGCGATTACGCACGCGGCGATAGCAAACATGTTTATTTATTTATTTATTTGTTTACTTTTATTTAAAACCTGGGAAAAGGGGGGTGATTCAGACTTTTATTAGGGGAGGGGGCTTTTTACTATTAACAACACTTTTTTTTTTTTTTTTTACACATATACTAGAAGCCCCCCTGGGGGACTTCTAGTATATACACTTGGATCTCTCATTGAGATCTCTGCAGCATAGATATGCTGCAGAGATCCATGAGATCGGCACTCGTTTGCTTTCGGCTGCTGCAGCCGAATACAAACGAGTGCCGAGCCGAGGACGGCGCCATCTTGGACGCGTCCCCGGCTGGCATCAGTAACGGAGATCGCTCCTCCGGGACAAGGTCCCGGAGGAGCGATCTCCCCCACTAGACACCAGGGAAACGTTGCCTCCGGTAATTGGAGGCAGCTGTCAACTTTGACAGCTGCCTCCGATTAGCTAATTAGCGGCGGTCCCGGGCTACACGCGGCACCCGGGATCGCGGCACTTCAAAGCGGGGCCGCCGCGCGGCCCCGCTTTGAAGTGCAAGTGAGGACATAGGACGTACCGGTACGTCCTATGTCCTTAAGAGGTTAAACAAAAAAACACAAGGGCATACCGTAGATTTGCCTCCTGGGCAACCTTGGAACAAATCTAATTAACACACTGACACTTTATACACGGGCAACGCTGGGTACATTTTCTAGTATTGGATATTGGACAAACGAAAGCCATATTTTATATTAATGCTACCTCATGATATAACCCAACTAAAAAAGGTATAGTAAATCATAAATAGATATTAAAACATACTATAGTCACCTTAAAAGGAATCAACCACGTCCAAAATCACTATAAGGCTATGGTCACAGGCTGTATAAGACTGGCCATTCCGTGACCCGGCCCGGGTCAGATGATCTTTAGCGCCGCTAAGTTCTGATGCGGGAGCATCCGTGCGTGCCTGCATCAGAACTCCTTACAGCACACAGCCGAATAGCGGCCGCAGAAAACTGACATGTCAGTTTTCTACGGTTCCGCTAGTGATCCCGGCCGGATTGTATACTATGTGTACACACTCCCGCCGGCATTCCCTCAGCCTGCAGCACTACGTACAGTAAGTAACTGCAGATTTCTGTGGAACGTACGTAGTGTAAACATAGCCTAAAGCTGGCAAACATTGCTAATACACCTAAGCACTTACTGGCCTTACTTACATTTTATCTGTTGCCCATAAGCTGTATCCTTGTTTTCCAGGATTCCTTAGGACTGCATCTAACTTCCTCAGTCACCGAAAATCCAATGCTGAACATGCTCAAAGTTTGCACATCTGTAGATGTGATAAATAAAAAGACATTCTGCCCCATGCTACAAAAAAGGGGCAGATTCACGCATTCTTTGTGACGCATGCCAGCCATATCCCCTACTTGCCTGATGGGTGGGCGAGTGGGTATGCAAGGCAAGGAGGAGGTGTGGCCTCATGCCGCTCCTGATTTATTAAGCCTTAAACCAGGCAAAAATCTGCACAGTGCCTGCATCAGGTCATGCGCCTCATAGTAAGCCAGCCAAAGAAAAGGGACTGGCGCTTCATTTAATACTGGCATACGACTACGCCAGTCTTGATAAATGTCCCCCATACTGTATTGTTTTAGCAAGGCTCACGAAGGGCTTTCATTTTACCAGATCTGAAAGTGAAGCTGTGTTTGATTTCTATTTGACACACTTTAATAAATCTAGGCCATGGTTGTGGCATGATTACATAATTTTTCTGTAATAAAGGTGCTGTTGCTTTTTCTACAGACCTAAACCTCTTACTAGCCAGCCAACACCCTGCTCTGCACTGATAAGGTACTAGAGAAAACAGGATGGGCACCACCAGGTAAAGGAAAAATAATATGTAGAGCTGGGTGCAGCACACTACCCTAGGCACAATGCAATGTGTGAAAAAAAGAAGGACAGAAAGAAATTAGGGTAACTAAATCAGGCGCACACCAAAATAATTAGAAAAAAGATAACACTTTATTGAATACCAGCTAAACAAACAAATAAAAACATCTAAAATCCCCGTGAAAGGGGAGACAAACTGCAGTACCTGTGAATAAAGGTAGGACTGCACTGCCACAATTATCTGGGCCAAAAAAATGCCCAACAAGCATGGGACTCAAAAGGGAAAAAGAAAGAAGTGTATATACAACCGTGTAGTCAAAGGATCATAGAAAAAATATGTCAAAGTATCACAGAACAATCATAAGAGTCATACCCTTGAAATATATCAGGTCCCCATGTAGCAGAAAGGAATACCCCACGCGTATCGCCGCTACATTGCGGCTTCGTCAGGAGTCAATGCAATAACAGGGAGAGCCGGTATATATACCTGTGATCCATTCAATTCCCCATGATTGACATGACGCCAGGGAATGAGGCAGGCGGAAATGACGTCTGCGTCTGCACTCGCCGCGCTCCCAACCAATCTGGTGCGCGACGTGGTGACGCAGCGATGCCGGGGTGAGTGGCGTGCGGAAATGGAGTCTGCGGCTGCGCGAACCACGTGACCAGAAGTTTAAGCACATGGCGTGTTGACGTCATAACGTAAAACGTACTACGGTAATAGCGGTCATGTGACCGGAATGTGGCTATGTGACCACATGATCTAGTTAGACAAAAATACAGTAAACTAGCTTGGTTAATATGATAATATACAAACAGTCAAAAGATGCTAGGTCACTAAGGTATGGTATGAAGTAGTAAAAGCAAATAAATGGATGTACAAAGCCCAAAAAGAAATCACGATCATGTGATCAGTTATTAAATAACAAATATTGAAGAGACATATATCCAAAAAAAAAATAAAAATCAAAAACAAATCACAAAAATGTGTACTGTACAGGTAAATAATAATAGCTAAAAACAGGAACAGAAGAATCCTATTGCCGCAAGCTCAATCTTACAAGATTGTGATGAAGTGCTGATGCATGCTGAATGTGGTACACAAATAAACACGCATGCGCCAAACAAAAACTACAACAAAGGTGCTTGTGCAAAGTGCTTGTGCAAAGTGCTAGTGCAGCCTAAAACTTTTGTACGCCTGCGCTAGAACAACACTTGAGCCAAAGCTAAAGCAGGATAAAATAACTGGTACAAAGTGCTTAGTGCATGACCCCACTACTTCATATCCAACCAACCACATAATATAAAAAAATAAAGAAGTGTAAAGAACAAGCAGCAGCATAAAGAATCAGATAACGAATAATGACAAATCGATGACAATAGATGAAACCCTATTAAGAATACATAAGTAAGACATAAATACATGATAGGTACTTAATGAAATAAACTTTTGAATATACCATAAAAGGTTGCCAAATATTGCTGGTAAAAGCAGAGCGCAGACTCCATGACCAATAGCCACTCAAAATATCCCGAAAAAAAAAAAAAAAAAAAAAAAAGAATAATTAAAACGGATGTGAAATACAATGTAAGGACAAAATGTAGAACATGGGCAGATTTCATGATCAGGCGCAAACAAAGCCAATAGAGAGCCGTGCCTCGGAGGATGAGTTGACAGGACGGGACGGCAATTTGGAGACGGAAACCAAGGGATGTCCAGGAGACAAGACAGTCTAAGACACACTCGGAGGATTAGTTGTCAGGACAGGACAATAGTCAGACAGAAACCAGAGAAAATCCAAAGGATCAAGGCAGCCTATGACAAACTGGAAAATAATAATCAATAAAACATAAAAAACCAATATAAAACCAAAATAAATAAATAAATAAATAAAAAAAAAAAATTAAATAAAATAAAATTTTTGGGAAATGAAAAGTGATGAGTGAAGTGAGGCAAGAATGTGACGTGACATGTTGGAGTGAATGAGCTGTAAGAAACTAATGAGTAGTGCAATAAGTGTGTGCAAGTGTGAGAATGGATGTGTGCAAGTAAGGAAACTAAAAAATTAAAAAATGTGTGCAAGTGTGTACGTGGAAAAAACAAACAAACATTTTTGTAAGTGCAGGACACACAAAATCAAATTAAAACTAAACACGTTTATTTGTGTACCACATTCAGCATGAGCTTGCGGCAATAGGATTCTTCTGTTCCTGTTTTTAGCTATTATTATTTACCTGTACAGTACACATTTTTGTGATTTGTTTTTGATTTTTTTTTTTTGGATATATGTCTCTTTAATATTTGTTATTTAATAACTGATCACATGATCGTGATTTCTTTTTGGGCTTTGTACATCCATTTATTTGCTTTTACTACTTCATACCATACCTTAGTGACCTAGCATCTTTTGACTGTTTGTATATTATTATATTAACCAAGCTAGTTTACTGTATTTTTGTCTAACTGGATCATGTGGTCACATGGCCACATTCCGGTCACATGACTGCTATTACCGTAGTACGTTTTACGTTATGACGTCACCACGCCACGTGCTTAAACTTCTGGTCACGTGGTTCGCGCAGCCGCAGACTCCATTCCGCCCGCCACTCACCCCGGCATCGCTGTGTCACCACGTCGCGCACCAGATTGGTTGGGAGCGCGGCGAGTGCAGACGCAGACGTCATTTCCGCCTGCCTCATTCCCTGGCGCCATGTCAATCATGGGGAATTGAATGGATCACAGGTATATATACCGGCTCTCCCTGTTATTGCATTGACTCCTGACGAAGCCGCAATGTAGCGGCGATACGCGTGGGGTATTCCTTTCTGCTACATGGGGACCTGATATATTTCAAGGGTATGACTCTTATGATTGTTCTGTGATACTTTGACATATTTTTTCTATGATCCTTTGACTACACGGTTGTATATACACTTCTTTCTTTTTCCCTTTTGAGTCCCATGCTTGTTGGGCATTTTTTTGGCCCAGATAATTGTGGCAGTGCAGTCCTACCTTTATTCACAGGTACTGCAGTTTGTCTCCCCTTTCACAGGGATTTTAGATGTTTTTATTTGTTTGTTTAGCTGGTATTCAATAAAGTGTTTTCTTTTTTCTAATTATTTTGGTGTGCGCCTGATTTAGTTACCCTAGTTTCTTTCTGTCCTTCTTTTTTTCACACACTGCACTGATGAGGGTCAAACACCCTGATGGGAAATCTTTCCTTTTGGAGAGATTGTTTGGCTTGGCATAAAATCCCCAGTCAATGTTCTAAGGCTCCTTAATTGAGCGAGACTTGACTTCAATGGGACATCTCTTTGCTCAGGAGGTGTGAGAGCTATTTTGCACATCCTTTCTTCCTACAATTCTTAGTGAAGCAGCAATGGTCTTTAAGTCTCCACACATCTTTATGATGAGCTTTCCTTAAGGAGAGTCACTATCTCTTTGACCCATGGCGATAGACCTCTTACTACCCAGCCAACACCCTGCTCTGCACTGATAAGGGGAAAAGACCTTGAAACAGCTGTATGTAGATGGGAAATCTTTCCTTCTGGAGAGATGGTTTGGCTTGGCATAAAATCCCCAGTCAATGTTCTAAGGTTCCTTGATTGAGCGAGACTTGACTTCAATGGGACATCTCTTTGCTCAAGAGGTGTGAGAGCTATTTTGCACATCCTTTCTTCCCAGAATTCTTAGTGAAGCAGCAATGGTCCGTAAGTCTCTACACGTCTTTATCATGAGCTCTACTTAAGGAGAGTCACTACCCCTATGACCCACATGGATAGACCTCTCACTAGCCAGCCAACACCCTGAAACAGCTGTCTGAAGATGGGAAATCTTTTCTTTTGAAGAGAATGGTTGGCTTGGCATAACATCCCCAGTCAATGTTCTAAGGCTCCTTGATTGAGCGAGACTTGATTGAAGGGACATCTCTTTGCTCAAGGGGTGTGAGAGCTATTTTGCATATCCTTTCTTCCCAGGAGTAACACAATAATCCTAGAATATTACTTTTTCTTTGCAGTGGAATCTATTAATATTTGTAAGATTCTATGAAGATTGACATGTATTCCTCAGAGCACCTACACAAGAAAAATCAAAGTTACAGTCTTGTATATACACCAGTCAAGTCAAAAATCTTGATTTTAATGAACTGATATGTCATTTGTTGGTTACCCAAAGTATCATCTCTGCAATGTGTTACAAAACAGCAAAGAAGACAGATGAAAAGTCATCTTGTAAAGAGAGGACCATAAAAGGACACATTACAGAACCCTTCCTGTCTAATCCTTTTAACATAAAATACATAAAGGGCTGTAAGAATTCTTGCCTTTTTCAAGGTTAGCATGTAACAGACAAGAACTAGAAAATCTAATTGTCTGTGGCAGCAGGTGAACAGAAAGGCTGCTATCATAATAATTAAGGTACAGAACGTTACAGAGAGATGTAGGTTTGTAATTTAAAATTTTCCACCTCCTCTTTGTTTGAGTAGTACACAGTGTACCATGAAAACATTAAGCACTTGTTCCTTTCCCTCACAGGATTATTATCACTGTCTATTGTGTGGGTCAATGCTGTGACTCCTCACTATGAGTGTTCCTTATCTCTCTGAAAATGTCATCCTGCCACCAAAATGACACAGAATCAATTCGGTTACTCACACCACAGATCTATGACAAAGTCATCTGCATTCAGTGTTTTCCTCTGTGCGTGACATGTTAGCTAGGTAATAATAAGAATACAGAACAAATCTGGCTTCTTATTTTTAAGCTCTGCATTCTGTTTTTGGAGAAAATACAGAAGGTACAAGGGAAAGCTGAGGACAGGAATAAGTTTAGTTTTATTCCAGGAAAACAACTTAGTCACATTCAATGTCATATAAAAAAAAATCACAGAGATCTAAAATATACAGAATTCTTAAATATTAGTTTTTTCAAATGTTATTAGCATATAGGGATTCTCAAGGATTAATGCTCCTACAGAGGAACATGGGATATCTATTGTACCTTGTTATGTCTCCAGTTTAATACAATGGCATACTGAGTTTTTATTCTGTTGGATTTCTTGCAGAGGTATTCTTTCCTAAAAGCATTGCTGCCCTTTATACTATCCAAAGCTGAGGCTGTGGTCAGCATGACAGTACAATTACCATATATATGTGTGCCTGTCTTCTTTATTTAATCATCAAATTGGATTTACATTCATAAATCATTGTGTAAGTTTTTTTTTTTAATCAATTTATTTATGAAATATAGCTAAAACTACTTTTACACTTGGTCAGATTCAAACAATTTATAAGATAAAAGAGTCTGTGTATAAAAATATTATATTGTATATGAACTTTATAAATGTCCCATATATCTAAAGGGGGTATTTCATTCCAAACTTGTTATTTTCTATTAATAAAATAACTGATAACAACCCCCGATGATTCTGTGAACGGGGACACCATACAAGCACTGGCAGTGCTCCATTCAATCTCTTTGGTGCTGCTGAACATTTCTGAGTGTTCAAAGGGGCCTAAGAATTTGCAGTTGGACTCCCCACTGATCAGCTTATTACCTACATCTTATGGATAGGGCATAGCAAGTTGAAGTTGGGATACCCCTATAAGATGTAGCTGCACCCAACATAATTAGGAGTTCACTACTCTTTTCCAAATAGTGTAGTGAGCCACATAATATAGATACACAAGTAGGGATATCTGTAAAAGGTTGGACTCCCTGCTCCTATTACTGTGTGCATCCCTACTGACTTAAGTGCTGTGTGTCTCACTAGTCACTTACCATTTGTTGGACTGAATGTTGGAACACCTGACTCAGCAAATATACACTACAATTAGTGAATGATGATGCATACAGCCTGCTGTTCACCTCCAGGTTGCTGTACACATTGACTGGGATGGGTTGGACACCAAATTCACCATTGGCAATTGCCTCCCTGACCATGCTTGGATATTTTCTACCACTATAACTTTGTTTGCTTATCCCCCACTAGGAGGCAGCCAGTCTCACCTTTATTATAATAGAAACTTTCCTAATATACCCTTCTTAATATGCGCAAGGAGAAACATATGCAAAAGGGGAAACAGTTCCATCCTTATTTGCACACTCTAACAGGTTTCATAAATGAGGCCCTTTAAGTTTTCAGGTATTCCTTAGGGTCCATTTACACAGAGAGATTATCTGACAGATTATCTGCCAAATATTTGAAGCCAAAGCCAGGAATGGATTTGAAAAGAGGAGAAATCGCAGGCTTTCCTTTAGGACCTGATCTCTCTTTATAGTTGGTTCCTGGCTTTGGCTTCAAATCCTTGGCAGATAATCTGTCAGATAATCTTTCTGTGTAAATGGGCCCTTACAGATGCTAATTAGGAGTGTGAACAATATTTGGACCTCATTTATCCAAACTGTTTAGGGGGATATTCACTTGAGGACATAACGTTCCATGTCCAAATGTTTTGCCAGTGTGAATGTGTCCTGATAGTACAAGAGCAGTTTAAGAAATAAAAGTTGATTGTGAGTTGATTAGCTACTATAGGCAACAATGAAACCATAGCTTCATGGGAAAGTTTACTAAGTTAGGTTAGTACTAGGTTAGGTTGGTTGTGGAATCCCTACATAGTGAGGTCCTTGACATTTTTTTTTCATGATTTAGCTTTATTTATAAGAAACCAGTCTTTAGAATAACAATCTTTATTTTTAGCTTGTCTAAAAATGTTGCTCATTTATTCTTTTGTCATGATTTCTTTATTATTTTCAACTTTTTATAAAGCAGTAATAGGAAGTGCAGCCATTACAGTTTACATAGAGACTGCCACCTATTTCCTCCAGGTTCCAGTATACAGTACTTGGTTGCTGAATTGATCCTGTCCTGTGAATGCTGCCCTCTAACATGTATTTGTCTTTAGGGTGCCTTCACACCTACCGGATCCGCAGCGGGTCTCACTTTTGCGGATTCGTAGCGAGAACCGCTGCGGATCCGGTCCCATTCACCCCTATGATAGCACATATTCCAGTGGGATTAACATCCCGCTGTGAATATGTGCTTTTAACCCCCCCCCCTGCTGTCCGCAGCCCCCCCGCCGCATCCCCCATCCCCGGCCGCATCAGCCCATTCCTGGCGCATCCCCCCATCCCCGGCCGCATCCCACATCCCCGCATCCCCAGCCACATCCTGCAGCCTGCCGCCGAGAGCATACAGTACCTGCTCAGCGGCGCGGCTGCAGTGAGGCTCCCGGCTCTGGTCCCACTCAGCTGATCTGAGGATGGGGGGATGCGGCCGGGGATTGGGGGATGCGGCCGGGGATGGGGGGATGCGGGATGCTGGATGCGGCCGGGGATGGGAGGATGAGGGGATGCAGGCTGCTGGCAGCGGCCGGGGATGGGAGGATGGGGGAATGCGGCTGGGGATGGGGGGATGCAGCTGGGGATGGTGGATGCGGGCTGCTGGATGCGGCCGAGATGGGCTGATGCGGCCGGGGATGGAGGATGGGGCGGGGCTGCGGACAGCAGGGGTTAAAGCACATATTTACAGCGGGATGTCAATCCCGCTGCGAGTATGTGCTATCATAGGGGTGAATTGATACTGGATCCACAGCTGAGCTGCGAGAAGTGAGATCTGCTGCGGATCCGGTAGGTGTGAAGGCACCCTTAGGCTGGGTTCACCCTATGTATATTTCAGTCAGTATTGTGGTCCTCATATTGCAACCAAAACCAGGAGTGGATTAAAAACACAGAAAGGATCTCTTCACAAAATGTTGAAATTGAGTGGATGGCCGCCTTTTAATGGCAAATATTTGCTGTTATTTTAAAACAATGGCTGTTATATTGAATATATTGAATATACATTGAATATATATTGAAATAATGGTAGTTATTTACTGTTATATGGCGGCCATTCACTCAATTTCAACATTGTGTGAACAGAGCCTTTCTGTGTTTTTAATTTACTCCTGGTTTTGGTTGCAATATGAGGACCACAATACTGACTGAAATATACGTAGTGTGAACCCAGCCTGAGGCTGCTCTTTCCCTCCTTTTGTTTACAGCCTGTTGTCTAGGTTACCAACCACCACTCTCTTGTAAAAGCAGTGGTCAGATGGGTGTATACTGTATATAGCTATAATGCAGATGTATAGAGATATAGAGGGAGATTTATGAAAGGGTGTAAATATACACCTGGTGTAAACTGCCCACAGCAACCAATCAGAGATCCTCTTTTATTCTACCAGAGCTGAAAGCTAAGCTGTGATTGGTTGCAGTGGGCAGTTTACACCATGTGTATATTTACACCCTTTCATAGATCTCCCCCATAGTGTATATGCACTGTATAATATATAAATATATACACCAGCCAGATCACTGCTTTTAGAGCAGAGTGGTGGTCTGTAACCTAGACAATGAGCTGTCAACAAAGAGAGGAAAAGAGCAGAACAACAAGAGAAAGAGAAAAGTTTTCTAGTTAGGCTAGGTTCACACTGAAATAGCAGAGGGTAAAAATGGATGCGGTGTTGACCACTTTTTTTGTATGTTAAAATTAAACTTACTGAAAAAGAAAAAGATGGGAAAACACAGTGTGAACTTGGCCTAACCCTTAGGCTAGGTTCGCACTAGGTTTTTGCAATCTGTTTTTGTTCATCCATTTTTGCAAAAGAAATGGATGAAAAACGGATGCAGTTGTGTGTATCCATTTTAAATTGTTTTTTTCCAATGACTTCCATTATAAAAAAAAAAAAAAACACAGACCAGAACGGATCCATTTTTTTGACGGACACAAAAACATGGTCGACCTAATTTTTGTGTTTGTCAAAAAAAAGTATCCGTTTTGATCCATTTTTTTAATAATGGAAGTCAATGGAAAAACGGATCAAAACGGATGCACACAACTGCGTCTGTTTTTTCCATCCATTTTTCATCCTTTTTTTTGCAAAAACGGTTGTAAAAAACGATTTGCAAAAACGGAGTGTGAACCCAGTCTTACCCATATCACATGATTAAAAGAAATACTATTCAGGTATAACATAAACATCATAAAGTCCTCAGATAATGTAAGAAAGGTCTACATCAAAACTTGCATTTCCCAAATTTATTCAATCCTGTAAGAAAAATAATTTATATAAGCTAATATGCATTGATTGCTTTACCCATAAATGTGCTGAATTTCCTAAAATTAACATTTCTTTTCGAAAATTAAAAAAAAGGGCTTATGTGAGACCTCAAAGACTATGACACTAACTTATCATGTATACTGACATTATTTTCAGCAGAAAATAAAAACATCACTATCACTCACCGGAAAGCTGTTCTACCTTTTAGGCTACTTCCCATGGAACAAAAGTAATGCAATCCAGAGCACTATGCGGAAGTAATAGCAAAATTCAATGTTAGTACAAAACAGTGACTTAAAACATAAATTTTATTAGTACGCATATAAAATACACCTATTTTGTGGTACCATTACCATTTGAAGCTGTTCTATACAAACAACCAATAAATCACATAAAAACAATACATCACAGATCTGTGTCTTCGTCACTGTTACTGCCAAAAGTCACATTGGGTAGTCCATAGGGTAAATCAGGAGTGGACTGATACCCAATATAAGCAATACTCCCAAAGCGTTTCTACCGCAAAAACGTGGTGTCATCAGGGGAGGAAAAAGGAATCAATCAGTAAACACCTGAACAATTTAATAATTTTCTGCTTAAACAAATGCTCACAAAAAAGGCATACAAATTAGGTATGCTGTTGTTGCTATTACTACAGGGGTGCAGTAACTAAGTAAAGTACGGGGGGTAGGACATGTGACTGTGGAGTAAATCCCATGTATTACTTTGTAACTTGGCATTCATATAAGCAGAGGATGACTCAATTGTTAAGATGTTTACTGATTGGTTCCAGTTTTCTCCCCTGATGATACCATGTTCTTATAGTAGTAAGACGGGAGTATTGCTTATATAGAGTATAGGTCCACTCCTGATTTATCCTTTGGACTATCCAATGTGACTATTGGCAGTAACGATGACGCAGACACTGATCTGTGATTTAATGCTTTTATTTTATTGGTTGTTTGTATAGAGGTGTTGCTGGTATCATAAAATAGGTGTCATTTTTATGCATGCTAATAAAAGTTAACTTTTAAGTCATTCCCACTATATATTTAGTGCAACATCTTGCCAAATCTAACCAGTCACATTGGCATGCACCACATGTCCTTGAAATAGACACAGAAATTCATTGACAAAACCCTCATACATACTTGAAATATTCACACACAGCAGACTTATTTACAGAAATGAATTATATAAACTCCACACCTGTGCACTAGTCCTCTTTTTTTTTTTTTTTTAAATATGTTTCACTTCTGGACAATACACATTAAGGCTATGTTCACACTACGTGTATGAAATAAGGCCGTATTTGCAAAAATAACGCCCGTTATTTGTGCAAACACAGGCGTTGTTATGAAATATGGCCGTGTTTTTTATATAGTGTGAACCCAGCCTAAGTGAGGATATACAGTATAGAAAACATTGATTGATGATACATGGTTAGATTTTGAAGTCTTCACCAGTCCTCTCCTTTGTCCACTGGCCATTGGTTTAACAGCTGTCTGCCTATGTTATGTGTAGACATACAGCTATCAATTGCCAGCTGGTGGGCAGAAGGAAGGACACAACACCATTGGCCGCACTAAATAATGTAATCAATTGTTCTGTTAACAGATTCCCTTTAAGTAAAGTTTTAAGAAAAAAGAAAACCCACTACACTACAAAGTAAACTTTGTCTATACATGTATATAACCACTGAAAGCCTTCTCTCATTTTGTTGGTCCCTGCTGTTCTATGACATGTATGTGGTGATGTCACATGGCTGTGGAGGCCAATCACCGTAGTTCAAAGACTTAACCCTTAGGGGACACAGCCAGTTTTCATTTTTGCGTTTTCGTTTTTCCCTCCTCGTGTATATAAGGCCATAGCGCCTGCATTTTTCCACCTAGAGACCCAAATGAGCCCTTATTTTTTGCACAACTAATTGTACTTTGCTAAGGCAGATGTAATTTTTGCCTAAAATGTGCCGGGAAACCAGAAAAAAATTATATGTGTGGTGAAATTGAAAAAAAAAAACGCATTTCTTTTATTTGGGGGAAATGTGTTTTTACGCCATTCGCCCTGGGGTAAAACTGACTTGTTATGCATGTTCCTCAAGTCGTTACGATTAAAACGATATGTAACATGTATAACTTATATTGTATCTGATGGCCTGTATAAAATTCAAACCGTTGTTAACCAATATACGTTCCTTAAAATCGCTCCATTCCCGGGCTTATAGCGCTTTTATCCTTTGGTCTATAGGTCTGTGTGAGGTGTCATTTTTTGCGCCATGATGTGATCTTTCTATCGGTACCTTGATTGCGCATATATGACTTTTTGATCGCTTTTTATTACAATTATTCTGGATTTGATGCGACCAAAAATGCGCAATTTTGCACTTTGGGATTTTTTTGCGCTGACGCCGTTTACCGTGTGAGATCAGGAATGTGATTAATTAATAGTTCGGGCGATTACGCACGCGGCGATAGCAAACATGTTTGTTTATTAATTTATTTATTTATTTTTATTTATAAAATGGGGAAAGGGGGGTGATTCAGACTTTTATTAGGGGAGGGGGTTTTGTGTTATTAAAAATACTTTTTTCTTTTACTTTAGACATATACTAGAAGCCCCCCTGGGGGGCTTCTAGTATATGCACTCTGATCTCTCATAGAGATCCATGCAGTATAGTTATACTGCATGAATCCATGAGATCGGTGTTCTATTACTTTTGGCTGCTGCAGCCAAAAGCAATAGAATGCCGAGCCGGGATCAGCGCCATTACGGAGCAGACCCCGGCCCGGTATGGATGCAGGGATCGCCCCCCCGCAATCGCGCCGCAGGGGGGCGATCCCCCCACTAGACCACCAGGGATGTGTAACCGCAAGTATTTAGAAGCAGCTGTCAACTTTGACAGCTGCTTCTAAGTACTTAATTAGCGGGCACGGCGATCGGACCGTGCCCGCTAATAGCCGCGAGCCCGGGCTACTCGCGGCACCCGGGATCGCGGCAGTTCAGAGGGTGGTCGCCGCGCGACCCCCCTCTGAACTCCCATAGCGGCACGAGGACGTTAAATAACGTCCTGGTGCAGCTATGGGTTAAAATGTCACTGTCGTGATTTTTTTTTTCTTGCAGAAATCAATAGTCCAGGTGATTTTAGGAAACATTGTAATTGGGTTTATTAGGGAAATTTGTCATTATCTCCATTCAAAGCCTTTCCCCAGGTCCTCCCCTCCCTTCCTCTCTCTCATCCACTGCTGTCAAGGAAATCTTGACTAGTTTACATCAGTTGAATCCTGTCTGTGCTATGGAGAGGGGAGGGGGGAAGGAGGGAGATTAGTCGCAGCAGAGAGCAGAGAACAAAGGATAACACAGCAGGGAGCTGTGTGAAGCTGGTATTCAGAGGTCAGAGAGGTCAGTGCTGACTGTCAGAGGAGATAGCCAGTGATGTAGCTGTAAATTAACTCTTTGTTGTCCTGTTTTGGGGCCTCATCTCACTCAACTCCTCCCCTCTCCATAGACAATCATGAAAACAAGGGAGAAGAGCTTCAAACTGCCTTTTCATGTTTTGGCTATTAAACCTAATTACAAAGTTTCTTAAAATCGCTTGTACAATTGATTTCTGCAAAAAAAAAAAAAAAAATTAACGACAGTGGCACTTTAAATTCTAATCTTTAGGCTTATATAATACTTATAGTTGGATTTACTTTTATCCCTTAACCAAATCACTTATTTCTGTCATTACTGTTCCCTCACAACAGTAATATATCGAAGAAGTAGGAGTCAATGTGTTCTTTTGTTGACATTGATATATAGGATCATTTTTGTATAAACACCTTATTTTCATTCCCAAGAACCCTTTGGGGTCATTTAGCATAAGAGTCCACATTTTATAGAGCAGATCACCACAGTGTTCTCAATAAATCATTCCTCTTAGCACATGAAAATAAGAAAACTTCTTAAACAGTGTCAGCTTAGTTCATCTGACATCTGATGTGTATTAGTCTACAAGCATCTCATGCCCCTGTAGTATAACGGCACGAGCACACTGAATATATTACATACTGTTCTTATAAGAGATGCTTCGCATTTTGACACTTTAAAGAGAACAAGATAAGCTATGTACATTATGTTTGGCACAACGTGCTGGTGGTAGTGAAACTTTATTTTCGTCCTTCAACAGGAAGGCTTTTAAAATATTGGTATTTGACAGGTGGAACTGAATTTGCATATGTTTTCTTTTAGTTTTGTACTGTCACCTTTACATTTACTAGAAATGTTGATTATATCTTATGCTTACTTGCTTAATTCCTTATACATAATATCCCCTTTGAAGGCACCAGACAACAATAAAAAAAAAACCCTGAAAACTGTTATAGGTTGAGACTGGATGTCCAAGGGAACCCCTTCAATACTTCTCTTGATTCTTCTTAGTATTGGCAACTAGTTATCAAATAATAATAAGAAGGGATTTAGAGTGACTATGAAGTACTTTCAATAATTTTAACAATTCTTTATATGTCGTATGATGACTCCCATATTCCAGATTATACATAGATCATGTTAAACCTGTAATATAGTGGAGTTGTCCAAAAGTTTTGAGCCCCTTGCAGATGTGGACCATTAAGCTGTGTTCACTCTGGAGCCTTATGCGATCTGCTGGGGAAAAAAAACTAAAAAACTAAAGCATCTAAGTAATTATTAGGAACTTTTGAACTTCACTCCCCAGTGATTCGCTCCTGCCCGCCCTTACTCAGATTCAGATTTGTCATGATGTCAAAATGACCTAGAAACTGTCCTGCCGCAGCTGCAGAGAAATACTCCCATACTTTTATAAAATCAAGATCAATGGTGTGCTGCAGTCATTGTTGACCTTCTGGTAGATTTTTTTTCATCTGCACACAGGATTTTTGGAGCTTAGCCAGAGTGACTATTGGTCACCTCTCTTAGGGTCCTATTACATGGCCCAAAGCCTCCTGGAAGTGAAAGCCAATCTGCTAGACCGTCTCTCGCTTAACCAGCCTATTATGTGGCTTGATAATCATTTAGCAAGGGCTGCTTTGCCCTTAAACTGTATACATACGTCTCCACAGTTCCCGATCTTCTGCCCTCTATTCGCTTCTTGGAGATGCCGTTGCAGCTTCAGAGTGGGTCTCTAAACTGACAGGCCACTTAACCAATCACTGGCCGGGACCACGGTGGCCAGTGATTGGCTGAGCGGCTTCTTCAGAGACCTGCTCTGAAGCTACAGCGGTGGCTTCAGTTAGCAGAACACAGGGACTGTGGAGAGGTATGTATACAGTGTTTTTTTTTTTTACACAATAATCAGTCCTCGGCGGCTCATTGCTTTTACACATAGCATGGTTGGCGGCTGATCATTTTAGGTCAGGAACAAAAGACACAATCAGCCAAGCTCGCTCGGATGATTGTTGTCCCTATTACATGGAGCGATTATTCAGCTCATTATCATTTTGTGTAATAAGGCCCTTACTGAACCTTTCTCCTCTCATTATTAGTTTGGTGGCCAGCTCTAGAAAGAGTCATGGCTATTCCAAACATCTTACATTTTAGATTTGTGGAGGGCACTGTGTTCCTGGGATCTTACAGTGCAGCAGAATTTTTTTTTATTCTTCTCCAGGTCTATTCCTCCACATAATCAAGAATGTGAGAATGTAAATTGCAAACCTGCTTCATATCACATCTACTGTTGATTTAGATATTGAAAGTTGTAACAGTGCCAATTTAAGTAATCTGATTTTAGCACAAGAACTCAACATAGCAACCTATGAAAAAAGTAAGTCTGAAACATTTTCTGAATGCATTGTACTTAGGAGCCTGTGAAAATGGATGAACAGTATAAAAATGCTATAATAACTAAACTGTTATTGCAGTATTTTTGTGGAATCCTCTTGTGTTAAAGCTGAAAGTCAACATTTCAGTGTCATATCAATGGAAGTGTTTCAAATTCATTGTGGTTTACAGAGGTTACATTATAAAAATTCTGTCACTATCCAAAAACTTCTGGACCAGACTGTATAAGCTATAGCCAGCAAACTGTACAGCTACAATATAAACTAATTGAACAATCTACTGGTTTATTTGTACACCTGCTTAGTATTACAAATGTTCAGCTAGTCAATTTAGAAGCATATCACAGAACATCAGTATAATGCATCAACTGACCTAGACAGAGAAGTATGCATTTAACCCCTTAAGGTCAAAGCCAATTTTCGTTTTTGCGCTTTTGCTTTTTCCATTTTATGTTTAAAAGTCCATAGCGCTTGCATTTTTTCACCGAGAGACTTATATGAGCACTTATTTTTTGCGAAACCAATTGTACTTTGCAATGACCGGCACTATTTTTCCATAAAATATGCTGCGAAACCGAAAAAAAATAATTTGCGCTGTCAAATTGAAAACAAAAAAGAATTTGTTTTGATTTCGGGGAGTTTTGCATTTACGCCGTTCGCCCTATGGTAAAACTGACTTGTTATGCATGTTGCTCAAGTCGTTACGATTACAACGATATATAACATGTATAACTTTTATTGTATCTGATGGCTTTTAAAAAAATCAAAACATTGTTAACAAATACACGTTCCTTAAAACCGCTCCATTCCCAGGCTTATAGCGCTTTTATCCTTTGGTCTATGGGGCTGTTTCAGGTGTCATTTTTTGCGCCATGATGTGATCTTTCTATCGGTTCCTTGATTGCGCATATACGACTTTTTGATCACTTTTTATTACATTTTTTCTGGATTTGATGCGACCAAAAATGCGCAATTTTGCACTTTGGAATTATTTTGTGCTGACGCCGTTTACCGTGCGAGATCAGGAATGTGATTAATTAATAGTTCGGGCGATTACGTGTGCGGCGATACTAAATATGTTTATTAATTTGTTTATTTATTAATTTATATTTATAAAATGGGAAAAGGGGGGTGATTTGGACTTTTATTAGGGGAGGGGATTTTTTATTAATAAAAACACTTTTTTACTTTTTTTTTTACATGGACTAGAAGCCCCCCTGGGGGGCTTGTATATACATAGCACTGATCTCTCATAGAGATCAATGCTGTGTATATACACAGCAAAGATCGATCAGATCGGTCATAGATTGCTATGGCCTGCTGCAGGCCATAGCAATCTATTGCCGAGCCGGGATCAGCGTCATTCCGACGCTGAGGCCCGGCACGGGCAGAAGAACGGATCTCCCCCCCGCGATCGCATCGCGGGGGGAGATCCGACCCACTAGACACCAGGGATAGTGTGCATAAAGCACTTCAATGCAGCTGTCAGGTTTGACAGCTGCATTGAAGTACTTAATTAGCCGGCGCGGCAACGGGACCCGCGCCGGCTAACAGAGGCACTGCCCGGCTGCACGTGTCAGCCGGGATCAGCGCCGTTCAGAGCGGGGTCCCGGCGGGACCCCGCTCTGAACACCCCCCGCGGCACCATGACGTATCAGATACGTCATGGGTTGCTAAGGGGTTAAACCAAAACAACTATCCTAGGCCTACCACAAGTTAAAATTTAACTTTTGTTAAAAAGTCTAAAAACGCTACAATACATTTAATAATATCAAGATCAGCCAAATTGCTCACCTAGTGTAACCGGTTCAGGAAATGGCCGAATGGAGGCTCAACATTTTTTGACCCACAATGTAAATAATATGTATTAAAAATATGCCCAAATACAACTACATATTACAAATGGAACTACCTAATGCAGTGGTCCCGCACACATCAAACCCCCTGAAGTCAGGAAAGTATATGTACAATTCTACTGCACGGGGGTTATGTGCAGTAGGAATGTATATATACATGTTACTAATGTGAAGGGGTTAATGAGCGCACTGCAGATATTATAATTCATAGCATGTTCATTCTTGGTAATCCGCATGTGAATCCACATATTCCAGTTGCAGATCCATGGCAAAAATCATGGGCTCAAAAACCTATATTAGGGTCTCTGACCAATAATTAGCAAATAGGGTTCACTCTATATATCCAAAACCAAAGAAAAACCCTAAGTAAACGCAAATCACATGCCAAAATTAGTTTAACAAATTATCAATCCTTTATTAATATATAAATCCCAAACCTATCCCATAAAAACAACATATACACATAAGACACTTAAAAGACACGGTGCAGGGGACCATAAAAATCTATAGCATATTGCAATACACCAGCAAAAAAAAAAAAGGGGAGAACAGAACTAAGATAGTTTACATAAATAATGGGATTTCAGATGGCTTGAATCAAATATTTAAAGTGCTATGTGCAACCAATATACATCCAACCAGGTACTGAGTATAGCAAAAGGAACACATTTGTACATCACATGGCTAACATTGCCATCCCTGGAATAGTAAGACCTCAGACCAGTGCCAAACAAATTGAATCCCAATCCCCTTATGATGCGGCCCCTGCACCTCACCCTCCAACGCGTTTCGTAGACCTTTCTCAAGGAGTGGTGAGATGTGCAGAGGTAGGCACACTTATATATCAAGTGCTGTCATATAATGGCCTATAATAGGCCGTGATTATAATTACCTGGCGCTCCGACGCCATGCCGCCCCCCTCCGCCAAGACCACGCCTGCCACGAGGCCGCATCACCGAGGACGCACACCGTGCGCCGTCAGCGGTGCGAGCGTCGGACCGGAAGTCGTCACAGCGGGGGGAGCGCATGCGCACCGGAGCGCTCAATCACGGCGGCCATGTTGGAAAAGGGAGACTACTCCTGAATTGCCCATAACCTGTCCCTGTGGATAATTGAACCATATACTACATATAGTAATGAAGCAATCTCCACTCTAGAACTACTAATACTAAATCTAATAATAAACTATAGCCATTAAAATAATACTATGTGGAAATAATGTGACTGAAAGTGTTTTGTATAGGCAAAAATTGTGTGAAAAATGTGAAACATGATTATATCAATAAATATAAATGTGTGTGTACATACTCGAGACCAAGTGAATAATTGAGACACTAAAATGGAAAAACCATGATTAAAATGATGTGTACATTTAGTGTGAATAAAGGCTAATTAAATTTGATAAATTAAATATTGATGTATGTGTGAAAATTAAAAATTAAATAAATAAAAATAAAAATAAATATAAATAATAATAAAAAATATTAAATAAAAATAAATGATAAAAATAAATAGAAGTAATGAAAAATTAATAATTAAAATAAAAATGAAATAATAATAAAAATAATAAATATAATAAATAAATGAATAAATGAAACAATGAAAAAATTGAAATTGAAAATAATAATGAAAATAATAATAATAATGAAAATAGTAATAATAATGATAATGAATGCAATTAAATAAGAATAAAAAATATATATGAAAAATAAAAAATATAAAAAATAAAAAATAATGAAGAAAAATAATAAAAAAAAAATAAAAAAAAATTGTAATGAACAATTGAATATCAAAACAGTTTGTCTGATTAAGTGCCATAAAGTGCATAAGTGCATTCGATATGATAATAAAGAGAAAATATGTGAAACCCAAAACCAAAGTGTGACCAAAAATACAAAAATAAAAAATATAAAGTGCGCTGTGAATGCATAAGTGCATAAATGCATAAGTGCATATAAATTAATAAAAAATATATGAAATGTGAGATAAAAAAATATATATAAAATATAATGTGCATGAAGTGACAGAGTAAAAATAAATTGGAGTTATATATTATGCCACCTGTCCATGTGACCTAATATATATCGGACTGACCACTAGAGATTTAAGAGTGAGAACACAGGAACACATTCGTGATATCAAGGCAGCTACGAACATCCCTTTGGAGGACACCTTTGCCATTCGACAACTTAAACCGTTGGCCCGTCACTTCCGTGTAAAACACAAAGGACAATGGAAAGAATTGAGGGTACGAGGAATAGATCATGTTCGTCTTGGATCCAGAGGAGGGGATTTGTCAAAATTACTGGCACAACGTGAATGTAAATGGATGACGAAGTTGAAAACAATCTCTCCGGATGGTCTGAATGAACAATGAACTTTTTCAAGTTTTCTGTGAAGCCAGTACTTTTTGATTGATATAATCAAATACATTTCAGGGTCTTTATTTACTGTAGATTTTTTTACTGTAGTTTTTTAATTAGGGTGATTATTATTGTTCGTGGTGCAAGAGATATAGGCTGGGCACATATGAATATTGGGAGGTTTTGTTTGGCGGCTATGATATAGGGAATATAGGGAGACTTCGTCCTAGCTTTTAGTATTGGTAGGTCCTAATTGGCGTTATGATTTAGTGAGTATAGGGAGACTTCGGCTAAGTTTTTTTTTTTTTTTTTTATTACACTTTTGCACTTTAGGCATTTTTTATTTTTACTCTGTCACTTCATGCACATTATATTTTATATATATTTTTTTATCTCACATTTCATAGATTTTTTATTAATTTATATGCACTTATGCATTCATGCACTTATGCATTCACAGCGCACTTTATATTTTTTATTTTTGTATTTTTGGTCACTGATTAAACACTTTGGTTTTGGGTTTCACATATTTTCTCTTTATTATCATATCGAATGCACTTATGCACTTTATGGCACTTAATCAGACAAACTGTTTTGATATTCAATTGTTCATTACAATTTTTTTTTTTTTTTTTTTTTATTATTTTTCTTCATTATTTTTTATTTTTTATATTTTTTATTTTTCATATATATTTTTTATTCTTATTTAATTGCATTCATTATCATTATTATTACTATTTTCATTATTATTATTATTTTCATTATTATTTTCAATTTCAATTTTTTCATTGTTTCATTTATTCATTTATTTATTATATTTATTATTTTTATTATTATTTCATTTTTATTTTAATTATTAATTTTTCATTACTTCTATTTATTTTTATCATTTATTTTTATTTTATATTTTTTATTATTATTTATATTTATTTTTATTTTTATTTATTTAATTTTTAATTTTCACACTTACATGTTAGGAATGTGACTTTGCGCTCCTCGGTCTGTGCCAGGCGGCCGAGGAAGCGCTGAATTTTTGTCTGTGTTTGCATATGAATTGTGTCTGAACTGTGTTTTACTTCAGCCACACCTGCCTTGCCTGTGAGACTTCTGGCAGTGCAGGGGTTACTGCACTGCTAGGTCTGTTCAGCTGAGCTTGGTGCTGGGATCAGGGCTGCTCCAATCAGCTGCTGGACCTAAGCTCTTACCCTGGATAAAAAGCAGTCAGATCCTCAGTTCCCCGCTGGCTATTAGTTGTCACTAGTCCCAGCTCCCCTACTCCTTTCCCAGCGTTCCCTGTCCTAATCCCCTTGCTATTGCTCTGCCCGTGTTCTGACCTCTTGCTTGACATTTGACTATCCGCTCTCCTTCTGATTTTGTACTGCGTTGTCTGTTTGGTTTTGACCCTGCTAGTTGACTATCCTCCATTGTGTTTTGTTTGTCTGTCTACGTTTTGTGTATTCACCTACGCAGTGTAGGGACCGACTCCGTGGTTGTCCGCGACCGTTTAGGGTCGACCGAGGCAAGTAGGCAGGTGACAGTGGGTGGGTTCAGATCTAGGGTCACTGTCTCTTGTCTTGTCTACGCCTGCCAGTCCTGACAGACCATTTATCATTGAGGTGGATGCTTCGGAGGTAGGGGTTGGAGCAGTTCTCTCACAGGGTCCTGTGACACTGACTAACTTAAGCCCTGTAGCCTACTTTTCAAGAAAATTCTCTAAAACAGAGTGTAATTATGATATCGGCAACAGAGAACTACTGGCCATTAAGTGGGCCTTTGATGAATGGAGACATTTTCTTGAAGTGGCTAAGCATAAGATTAAGGTTTTAACTGACCATAAGAACCTATTATACCTGGACAAGGCTAAACGCCTTACCCCCCGGCAAGCCAGGTGGGCATTATTCTTTACCCGGTTTAATTTTGAGATTACCTTTCGTCCTGGTTCTAAAAATGTCCGAGCTGATGCCCTGTCTCGCAGCTTTGATGTCAGCAGTGCCCCCAGGGAAGAACCTGAGACTATTTTAACACCAGGAGTGGTCATTGCCACTCTACAACCTGAACTTGCAGCTCAGGTGGTAAACTCACAGTCCCTAGCACCCAGGAATACTCCAGATGGGAAACTCTTTGTACCTCCTAATCTTAGACTCAGGGTTCTTGAAGAGACCCATTGTTCTGTATTAGCAGGTCACCCGGGCATTGCTGGCACAAAGTATTTGCTCTCACGTTGTTATTGGTGGCCTACTTGGGCCAGAGATGTTAAACTGTTTGTTGAGGCCTGTGAGGTCTGTGCCAGGTCCAAGGTCCCTCGCAGATTACCCGAAGGTCTTTTACATCCTCTACCTTTACCTGAGAGACCTTGGACTCACCTTTCAATGGACTTCATCACTGACTTGCCGCCATCAAAAGGAAAGACTGTCATCTGGGTTGTTGTTGATAGATTCTCCAAAATGTGCCATCTCATTCCCCTTAAGAAACTCCCTAATGCACGTGCTTTAGCATCTTTGTTTATCAATCATATTCTACGGCTACATGGGGTGCCAGAGAACATTGTATCTGATAGAGGGGTGCAGTTTGTGTCTAAGTTCTGGAGGGAGTTCTGTGGTCGATTGGGCACTTTATTATCATTTTCATCTGCCTTTCACCCTCAGAGCAATGGGCAAACTGAAAGAGTGAACCAGTCATTGGAACAATTTCTCAGATGCTTTGTTTCTGGTGCCCAGGACAAATGGAAGGAGTATTTGTCCTTGGCAGAATTTGCCCTCAATAATAGGGAAAATCAATCTATCAAAATGTCGCCGTTTTTCTGTAATTATGGTTTTCATCCAAGGTATTCATCTGCGCATGCTTCTGAATCTGTTAACCCGTCCGCTGAAAAGACCTATAGTAGACTGTGCACAGTCTGGGCTCGAGCTCTTGAGAGCTTGGTTAAAGCCCAAGAATCTTCTAAAAGACAAGCCAACAAACGACGCATATTTGGCCCAGAGTATTGTGTGGGTGACAAAGTGTGGCTTTCCACCAAAAACTTGAAGCTTAGGGTGCCGTCCGGAAAGCTAGCACCTAAATATATTGGTCCATATGCCATTACTGAAATCATTAACCCTGTTTCTTTCAGGTTACAACTGCCAAGAACCATGCGCATTCATAATGTGTTTCACAAATCTTTATTAAAGATGTATGTTACTCCGGTGTTGCCATCTACTCCCCCTGCCCCTCTGGTCGTTCAGGGGGATCTCGAGTTTGAAGTGGAAAAGATTCTGGACTCTCGTCGGGTGCAGAACTCTGTCCAATACCTCATCCATTGGAAGGGGTTCGGCCCAGAAGAGCGAACATGGGTGGCGAGCAAAGATATTCATGCTCCTCGCCTCATACGCCAGTTCCATGCTCGCAATCCCTCTAAGCCGAGTCCTTTGAAAGAGGGTCCGGAGGCCCCTCATAAGAGGGGGGGTACTGTTAGGAATGTGACTTTGCGCTCCTCGGTCTGTGCCAGGCGGCCGAGGAAGCGCTGAATTTTTGTCTGTGTTTGCATATGAATTGTGTCTGAACTGTGTTTTACTTCAGCCACACCTGCCTTGCCTGTGAGACTTCTGGCAGTGCAGGGGTTACTGCACTGCTAGGTCTGTTCAGCTGAGCTTGGTGCTGGGATCAGGGCTGCTCCAATCAGCTGCTGGACCTAAGCTCTTACCCTGGATAAAAAGCAGTCAGATCCTCAGTTCCCCGCTGGCTATTAGTTGTCACTAGTCCCAGCTCCCCTACTCCTTTCCCAGCGTTCCCTGTCCTAATCCCCTTGCTATTGCTCTGCCCGTGTTCTGACCTCTTGCTTGACATTTGACTATCCGCTCTCCTTCTGATTTTGTACTGCGTTGTCTGTTTGGTTTTGACCCTGCTAGTTGACTATCCTCCATTGTATAAGCACGAAAGTACTCTCCAGCTCGCTTGATTACTTTTAAACCTTTATTATATAATGTTTAAAAGGCCTTTTAAACATTATATAATAAAGGTTTAAAAGTAATCAAGCGAGCTGGAGAGTACTTTCGTGCTTATACCTTGTTGGATGCCCTTGGGTCCGGGGTTTTTTTCTCGCGTGCTCGTGGAGAGGCATACAGCCATAATAAGAACACCACATTCCATCTAAAGGGACTTTTTTGTTGTGAGTGCTGACCATTCTTCGTTTTTTGCATGCACTATTTGGGACCTGGACGTGCACCACACTCAAGGTTCCCTCATCAATATATTGCTCATGGACTTTGTGAAATATTGTATTTCTGCATCATCAGTTGTACCATGCAAACCTGGCAATCAACATTGTGGAATATATCCACTCTAATTTGACCTATATTTATCGACAGGATACCCATGGTCAACGTTTGTGTGAAATTATATGTGCCAATCATATGGTGTTCTTTACATATATATCTCATTCCTCCTACAGTGATTTATCAGATTTGTTTTTACCCAATCTTAACAGCAAAAAGGCCTTTTAAACATTATATAATAAAGGTTTAAAAGTAATCAAGCGAGCTGGAGAGTACTTTCGTGCTTATACCTTGTTGGATGCCCTTGGGTCCGGGGGTTTTTTCTCGCGTGCTCGTGGAGAGGCATACAGCCATAATAAGAACACCACATTCCATCTAAAGGGACTTTTTTGTTGTGAGTGCTGACCATTCTTCGTTTTTTGTATCCTCCATTGTGTTTTGTTTGTCTGTCTACGTTTTGTGTATTCACCTACGCAGTGTAGGGACCGACTCCGTGGTTGTCCGCGACCGTTTAGGGTCGACCGAGGCAAGTAGGCAGGTGACAGTGGGTGGGTTCAGATCTAGGGTCACTGTCTCTTGTCTTGTCTACGCCTGCCAGTCCTGACATTACATCAATATTTAATTTATCAAATTTAATTAGCCTTTATTCACACTAAATGTACACATCATTTTAATCATGGTTTTTCCATTTTAGTGTCTCAATTATTCACTTGGTCTCGAGTATGTACACACACATTTATATTTATTGATATAATCATGTTTCACATTTTTCACACAATTTTTGCCTATACAAAACACTTTCAGTCACATTATTTCCACATAGTATTATTTTAATGGCTATGGTTTATTATTAGATTTAGTATTAGTAGTTCTAGAGTGGAGATTGCTTCATTACTATATGTAGTATATGGTTCAATTATCCACAGGGACAGGTTATCGGCAATTCAGGAGTTGTCTCCCTTTTCCAACATGGCCGCCGTGATTGAGTGCTCCGGTGCGCATGCGCTCCCCCCGCTGTGACGACTTCCGGTCCGACGCTCGCACCGCTGACGGCGCACGGTGTGCGTCCTCAGTGATGCGGCCTCGTGACAGGCGTGGTCTTGGCGGAGGGGGGCGGCATGGCGTCGGAGCGCCAGGTAATTGTAATCACGGCCTATTATAGGCCATTATATGACAGCACTGGATATATAAGTGTGCCTACCTCTGCACATCTCACCACTCCTTGAGAAAGGTCTACGAAACGCGTTGGAGGGTGAGGTGCAGGGGCCGCATCATAAGGGGATTGGGATTCAATTTGTTTGGCACTGGTCTGAGGTCTTACTATTCCAGGGATGGCAATGTTAGCCATGTGATGTACAAATGTGTTCCTTTTGCTATACTCAGTACCTGGTTGGATGTATATTGGTTGCACATAGCACTTTAAATATTTGATTCAAGCCATCTGAAATCCCATTATTTATGTAAACTATCTTAGTTCTGTTCTCCCCTTTTTTTTTTTTGCTGGTGTATTGCAATATGCTATAGATTTTTATGGTCCCCTGCACCGTGTCTTTTAAGTGTCTTATGTGTATATGTTGTTTTTATGGGATAGGTTTGGGATTTATATATTAATAAAGGATTGATAATTTGTTAAACTAATTTTGGCATGTGATTTGCGTTTACTTAGGGTTTTTCTTTGGTTTTAAAAATCATGGGCTATAGCCGTTGATTTCTTAGAAAATTTTATATTGTGAATAACATGTAAAACAAATGAAACAAACATTTATAAACATCTGAATATGTCATATTATTAGTTACTGTACAGAGTAACAAACAGCATGTGTTGTATAATGTATAGTAAGGGCATGAACCTGAAAAACAGCAGCAGTTTGTAGATACAGGATGGAAATGCAAATCCCCATAATGTAGTAGTGTAGTACAATAGGCTAGAATAGAGAAGCAGGGCTGCTGTCAGAGGTCTGTGTGGTCACATGACAGCAGTGGAGAAGGGGGGATGTTCAGAATGGACCAATCAGGACTGACAGAGATTGCAGGGAGCATGAAGGAATGAGCAGGGCATATGTAGACACAGTATAGCAGCACTCTCTGTCTGGGGAGAGAGGGGTAACAGCTTTGAAGAGATTACCTCCACAGACCTGTCCCCTGATGCAAGCCCCAGCCTGAAGTGGATCTGTTATGATTTGGAAGGTGAGGGAGACTTCCTGGGTCAGAGTACAGTGCTGTAGACCCCGCTATGCAGACCATGCCCCTCCCAAACTCACCCTTCCACCCAGTACAGGTAGCTCTTAAACCAAAGCAATGCCCTTAAACCAAGTCACAATTTTGAAAAACGGTGAGATCTTAAACCAAAACGCTCCTAGGGTGTGTTCACACACATCTGCAGCAGATCCGCAGCAGTTTGATGATGCAGATTTGATGCTGTGTTCAGTTATTTAGATGAAATCCACTGCGAAACCAGTACGTGTGAACGTACCCTTAAACCAAGTTACTCTTAAACCAAGGTACCACTGTACTTCCACAAATGTCTGTTTAATGATGCTTCTACTCCAGATAGCTGCAATCTACAACACAGACGAGGACTCTGAAAGCAAATTCACAGGTGCTGCCTCTGGCCAGAAGAATATGTGCAGTAGGAATGTACATATACGTTCCTGACTTCAGGGGGTTTGATGTGTGCGGGACCGCTGCAGTGAGAGTGGCCCCGCACACATCAGACTCCAGGGAGCCGAGGGTAATGACAGGCAGCTGCGATCCTGCAGCTACTTGCCATTAACCCCTAAATGCCGTGATCTATAACAATTGCAGCGTTTAAGGTAATCAGTGACACGACAAGCTCCTGTCAGTAAGTGATCGGGACCCTCGCATCCATGCCGTGGGGGTGCCAATCGCTTGTACCAACGGGCAAGGGTAAGTCTATGTATAGAGTCTGCTCTCAGGCAAGCTCTATGCATAGATCGCCGATAACACTGATCTATGGTATGCTAAAGCATAGCATAGATCAGTATATGCAATCTAATAATTGCATGTTTAAAGTAAAAAAAGTGTAAAAAAAAGTGTAATAAAAAAAGTTTTTAAAAGTATTAAAAAAAACTTATAACTCCCTCCTCCCAATAAAAGTTTAAAATACACCTTGCCCATTATAAAAATAAAAATATTTAACCCCTTAAGGTCAAAGCCAATTTTCGTTTTTTGCACTTTTGCTTTTTCCACTTTATGTTTAAAAGGCCATAGCGCTTGCATTTTTTCACCTAGAGACGTAGATGAGCGCTTATTTTTTGTGAAACAAATTGTACTTTGCAATGACAGGCATTATTTTTCCATAACATATGCTGCGAAACCGGAAAAAAATCATTGGCGCTGTCAAATTGAAAAAAAAAAGGAATTTGTTTTGATTTCGGGGAGTTTTGCATTTACGCCATTCGCCCTGGGGTAAAACTGACTTGTAATGCATGTTCCTCAAGTCGTTACGATTACAACGATATGTAACATGTATAAGTTTTATATTATTTGATGGCTTGTAAAAAATTCAAACCATTGTTAACAGATATATGTTCCTTAAAATCGCTCTATTCCCATGCTTACAGCGCTTTTATCCTTTGGTCTATGGGGCTGTTTGAGGTGTCATTTTTTGCGCCAGGATGCGTTCTTTCTATCGGTACCTTGATTGCGCATATGTGACTTTATGGTCACTTTTTATTACATTTTTTCTGGATTTGATGCGACCAAAATGGCGCAATTTTGCACTTTGGAATTTTTTTGCGCTTACGCCGTTTACCATGCGAGATCAGTAATGTGATTAATTAATAGTTCGGGCGATTACGCGCGCGGCGATACCAAACATGTTTGTTTATTTGTTTATTTATTTATAAAACGGGAAAAGGGGGGGGATTTGGACTTTTAATAGGGGAGGGGATTTTTTATTAATAAAAAAACATTTTTACTTTTATCTTTACTTTAACTAGAAGTCCCCCTGGGGGACTTGTATATAAACAGCAATGATCTCTCATAGAGATCAATGCTGTATATATACACAGCAAAGATCGATGAGATCGGTCATAGATTGCTATGGCCTGCTGCAGGCCATAGCAATCTATTGCCGAGCCGGGATCAGCGTCATTCAGACGCTGAGGCCCGGCACGGGCAGAAGAACAGATCTCCCCCCGCGATCGCATCGCGGGGGGGGAGATCCGTCCCACTAGACACCAGGGAAGTGAGGTCTGAAGCCTCTAAGTACAGCTGTCAGGTTTGACAGCTGCACTTAGAGGCTTAATTAGCCGGCGCGGCAATGGGACCCACGCCAGCTAATAGAGGCACTGCCCGACTGCACATGTCAGCTGGGATCAGCGCCGTTCAGAGCAGGGTCCCGGCAGGACCCCGCTCTGAACACCCCCCGCGGCACCATGACGTATCAGATATGTCATGGGTCGCTAAAGGGTTAATATAAATAAAAAAACATATTATATATCATAGCGTGCGGAATTGTCCAATCTATTAAAATATAACATTATTGTTTCCGCACGATGAAAAAAAACACACACACCAAGATTGCTGATTTTTGAAAATTATATATTAGAAAATAAATTAATAAAAAGTGGCTCCAGGCCCTGTCAAACACAACACTGCATTTACCTGTATGTGCTCCTGATAGGAGTTTGTACAGGGTGCGTCCGAAATTCCAGACAGTTTCCAAATGCAAATTCGGAGTTCTCTCGAAAATTACTGATGCCCCCATAGGGTTCTATGAGGCATCTGTGCTGGATTTCTGGACAATTATAGGACATGTTCTAAACTTTCCGGGCCTATTTTCCATCACTGACACCCTTCAGGAAAAATCCAGGACAGAACCCTATGGGTCAAGATATCAATCCCAATTATACTATATTTTTTTCTACCTATTTGTGTCTTGCAGTCTTCTTAGCAATTCTTATTGTTCTTGTTCATCTAGCATCATTGTGGATTTCTTTTGGTATAGACATAATTACTAAAATCTTTTCTAGATATGCGTCTGCAACATGCAGAACACTAAGTAGGTGTAGAACATGTAGGGGTACAATATGGGTTAAAGCTTTTTTTAGAGGCTTTTTACTCACCATTGGGGTATAAGCTTCTAGTCTGATGACTGCATGTAGCCTCTGTCACCCCACTAATCATGTTCACATAGTACCTATGGCTGGCACATAATTCATGGCTAGTAGCCTATTGGTCTATATAGCACTGTTAGTATAGGCAGATAAGGTACATGCCCCCTTCTATGGATTGCTGAGCACCAAAAAAGGGGAAAAGTACATAAAATACAAATAATGTAGGTGCAAAAAAAAATTCCATAGACACTGGAGCCCAGGCCTGTCTCAATTTTTCATGAAAACTCAGTTACCCTGTAGGCCAGTTTCACACTACGCAAAAAACATGGACGTATTTCATAAAACCGTCCGTAATTGCGGAAACAACGGCCATTATTTGACAAATAATGGCTGTTGTTTGCACAATTACGGACGGTTTTATGAAATACGGCCGCGTTTTTTACGTAGTGTGAACCCGGCCTTAACCACACTAAGGTTCTTTTTAATTAAATATTGGCTCTATTTACATAAGAGCATCGCCTTTTACTAAATGCATGACCTGTTCTACCACTATAACAGGATGCCTACTCACTAGTTTTATCTAACACATGTTTGATTTCAAAGTTTACATTTTTGATACAAACCCAAGTGACTTAATCCTAGAAAATAGTTTAGCCCCTTTGTATCATTATACATGCCAAATTTCTAAAGTAGTGTGTAAAATCTGGAGGATGTCCAGGCACAATATTACATACTGTATATCCCAAATGTCACTCCTTTCAACCTAAACCATCTGTTCTACTTTCCCTCCAAATTTTCTCCTCTTTGGATCTGAATTATGCAGTATAAATAAACACCTCTCTTGGCAACCAAAAGTATCTCTTTGGCTCGCAAATGAAGCAGGAGAGTGTTTGCCTCTAATGATATAGTGTATTTCAGAACACAGCTGATAGATGATATCTGTACTTACCTGTAGAGAACATGGTATGTTGCCCTTGCCTGCTTAAAGGGGTAGTGCGGCAGTAAACAATTATTCACAGAATAACACACATTACAAAGTTATACAACTTTGTAATGTATGTTATGTCTGTGAATGGCCCCCTTCCCCGTGTCCCACCCCCCCACCCGTGTACCCCGAAGTGTGGTGCGCTATACATACCTGTCACGTGCTGACTCGTCTCCGATCTTCAGTCTGCGATGTCGTCTTCGGACGACCCGGCCGAATCCCTCCGAGCATCCTGAGTGCCGGCCACCCTCTTCAGCATCATCGGCTGCTCAGCCGCGATTGGCTGAGCATAACTGTGCTCAGCCAATCGCGGCTGAGCAGCCGATGACGCGGCCGCGTCATCAGCTGCTCAGCCGCGATTGGCTAAGCCAAACTGTGCTCAGCCAATCGCGGCTGAGCATCTGATCATATTCTTGCATCATATTCTATATTGAGGTAATAGATGAAGGTACAGTATGGTATGATAGATGAAAAATACAGTGTAGCTACTTTAAAACATCAGGCTATCAAGCAGTCCACTGTAAGGCTATGTTCACACTACGTAAAAAACACGGCCGTATTTCATAACAATGGGCATATTTGCGCAAACAACGCCCGTTATTTTGAAAATAACGGTTGTTGTCTGCACAAATACGGCCGTTGTTATGAAATACGGCCATGTTTTTTACATGGTGTGAACCCGGCCTAAAAAAACAAATAAAGGGCAATGATGGCATGGCATACATTGTATGACAAGTAAATTGCAATAAGGCGGGTTCACACTGAGCAAAACTACCGGAATTCCGCCATGGAATGCTGTTAGCCTCCCTTTCATAATAGAAGTTTAGGGGAGGTGCGCGCTCCTGCTCTGTCCGCGCTGAAGAATGAACATGTTCATTTTTCAGCACGGAGAGACGCTGTGAGAACAGCATCGCGCGCCACCCATAGACTCACATATGAGAGGGAGGCTAACGGCATTCAGTGCACACAATGGATCAGGGAATTTGGATGCGGGGCCGGGAGAAATGCGCCCGTATCCGAATTCAGCGGCAGTAAAGATCATCCGGCCAGTTCTGCAGTACCGGCCGGGATGATCTTTTCTGACACCGGCCGTTCTTTGATCCGGCCTGAATTGTTTTCAAAGGGAGATCTCCCTAATATAGTACCTTTAGAAGGCATCATATATCAAATGTCATATATCATATAGCAAATGGAGTGCCTATGGCTTCATAGTTAAGAGCAGTAAAAACTCAGCTTGTGGGGGCCATGCAATATTAACATGGCACACTGCAAAGAGCAAAGTAAGCTCTAACCAATATTGTCCCTTGTTATCTCCTTTAATAACTAATTTACATGATTACAGTAGCATACAATGACAGATACCAAGTTGTTATTGGAAAATAATACAAATTAAAAATCTATATAAATTATAAAGTAGCTTTGAAACTGCAGCTTTGTTATTCCTAAAAACTGCAATTTTGCTGTTGCCATTGGGTATATAAGGTACAAGTTTTAAGCTCCTTTTGTTGTCCGCAGGAATTAAGCATCTGGCTCTAAAGCAAATAAAGTGCTAAACTGTTGGGGTTGGGGATGGGGGTGGGGTGTTTGTGGGGGTCCGGGGTTGGGATAGTTGGATTTTACATGCAAATGATAGAGGAGGGTAAATTTATAGCAATGTATGTTCATGAACTGTATGTAACACTGTGTGGCGTACACAGTCTTTTTATAAACGTAAAAATGATAAATAAATTAATTAATTAATTAATAAAAAAGTGCTAAACTTTCAGCTTCTAAGCAGTGCATTGACAATAGTCATATCATATGTTTGTCTCAACAAAATACATTGCAGATCTATATACAGGGACAATAGCTTAAGAGAGCTGTTTGTGTGTTATGTATGAGGACTGTAACTTGGTAAAAGGTGTTATGTATCTATGTGACTTAGTAGGCATGTGATACTAGGACAACATTGATCTTTGTTTCTTATTGCATGCCATAGAAACTCCAACAATCGTTTGTTGTGTTTCATCTGTCAGTTTCAATGGTGAATGCAGTAGCAATGCATCATTCACAGTGCAACACAATTTGTTGCAGCTGCCCAAATTATTGATGGTGGATTAATACCGCAATGCTGCCACAGTGCGAAGTTTCACCAAGAAGTCACAAATGTCTGGATGTCACTTCATGATGGATCAGCTAATAATTTCCATGGGACTCAAATGATGTTAGATAATCATATATGGTACAACTATTAATGAATTCTAATGTGTTAATACATAATAATGTGTTTTTTAATTTAATTTAATTTTTTTTCAGACACGTAGAAGATTGCCAGGAAAAAAGACCCGGTGGTCCATCTAGTTTGCCTTCATAATATTTCCCTTATTTTTAATCTTCGGATGGATATACATTTATCCCACACGTGTATATTCACTTACTGTAGTATACCAACCCAATTTGCTGGAAGTTTGTTCCAAGCATCTACTACTACTTTAATAAAGTAATAGTTTCTCATGTTGCTACTGATCTTTCCCCCAACTAACCTCAAATTATGGCCCACTCCCCTCCTGATCCTTATTTAGACCTTTAACATATTTAAAGGTTTCCATCATGCCCTCCCTCTTCCTTTCTCCAGACAATATAGATTTATGTTTTATGCTTGAGACTTTCCACCATTTTTGGTCTCTGGAACTGGACTCAGTATTTCAGATGTGGTCTTACTGGAACTCTATACTTAGCTGCTCCGGTAAGTCATTTTAAGGCGTCAGAAATCTCTACCCCTAAATCTTTCTTCTCTAAAGTCTTTTCTAACACAGAAATGCAAAATGACCATTTGGAAACATTGAAATGCAGTTTTCATTGTTTTGACCATGTATTTATTACAGCTAAACTGTACTGTCCATATTATATATATCAACCCTATTGCACAATTTGCACACTTCTGTGTTATTAGCAAACAGACAATTGATGCGTCAATGAATGACAGATTAAACATTTGATGAAGCAGTGTCACCTTACCATGTGTTTTTAAGCCATTTGCAGTAGATTTTATCTGGTTGTGTTTTGAGGATCAGAAATTCTGACCTAAACTAAAGCAAATGTACCACTAGGTACTTCGCTTTGTGTTTTTTACATGAACAGACCGCTGTGGGGATGCCGGTGCTGTGGTCCTTTTTTGAACGTTTTGAATGTTTTCTAGCCAATTGCAGGAGTAGAAAGAAAGAAAAAGAAGAGGAGTCTATTCTTTTGGGGCCACTTCTGGTTTTGGATAAAACAACTGCATTGAAATGAACACCTAAGAGCTTGTTTGGATCACAATTTGCCCTTATACTACGCATATACATGTCCAACTGTGATTCCAACATATACATTCCAGCAATTTCCTCTAAGATAAGTGTATTTACTGGATTCTAAAAGCACGGCCGACCACAGTTTTAAGTACTGGTAAGTACAGATATACATGGCCTAATCTGACTCACTAGTTAAAGTGAATAAAGCGCAGAATGGGTGTTTGTATGTAAACATAGGGGCATTAGAAGAGAAGGGTCTTAAGGATGCTAGGATTCTGCAGCCCAGAGGACCGCCCTGAGGGCTTCATTTTTTTATTTGCATAATACTTCGACTTTTTCTGTGTGGTTTATTTCTGCTATGGCACTGGTCTATTAACCCAGGGGGGCTTTTAGTATAAGTGTAAAAGTAAAAATAAAAGTGTTGTTATTAATAAAAAGCCCCCTACCCTAATAAAAGTTTAAATCACCGCCCTTTTCCCAAGTTATAAATAAAAATAAATAAATAAATAAACATGTTTGGTATCGCTGCATGCGTATTTGCCCAAACTATTAATTTATCACATTCCTGATCTCGCACGGTAAATGGCGTAATCAAATGTCGCATCAAATCCAGAAAAATTGTAATAAAAAGTGATCAAAAAGTCGCATATGCACAATTAAGGTACCGATAGAATGAACACTTCATGGCGCAAAAAATGACATCTGACAGCCCCATAGACCAAAGGATAAAAGCGCTATAAGCCTGGGAATGGAGCGATTTTTAGGAACATATATTTGTTAATAATGGTTTGAATTTTTTACAGGCCATCAGATACAAGCAAAGTTATACATGTTACATATCGTTGTAATCATAAAGACTTGAGGAACAAATATAACAAGTCAGTTTTACCCCAGGGCGAACGGCGTAACAACGAAAAACCCCCACATAAAAGAAATGCTATTTTATTTCAATTTCACCACACTTTGAATTTTTTTCTGGTTTCGCAGTGTACTTTATGAAAAAATTCAGCCTGTCATTGCAAAGTACAATTAGTGGCGCAAAAAATAAGGGCTCATGTGGGTTTCTAGGTGAAATAATGCAAGTGCTTTGGCCTTTTAAGCACAAGGAGGAAAAAACGAAAACACAAAAATTGAAATTGGCCTGGTCCTCTAAGGGTTAAAAGTGCAGTTTACTATCAGGAATAAGCCTGATCTATGTTCTCTGGTGCTGATTTGTCTGTCTCAGAAGTTTCTCGAAATAGTCTCATTGGCCCAGATTTGCCTCCTAGGCAATGACATGCCTAGAACAGTACCTATCTTCCTAGGTAACAAGCATTTTCTTTAGGGATGAGCGAACTTTTGAAAAGTTTGGTTCGGTTCGATACGGCAAACTTTCGTGAAGTGAGGATTCGTACGAAACGAACCTAAAACGAATCTTGCTATAACGGCTGAATAATTGCAGCTACAATAGTGGGAGTGTGATAGGGTATAGTTTTGTTTAGTTGCAGTTGCTATTACAATGAAAAAAGTGAAAAAAAATCAAAGTGCAAAAATAGTGAAAAAAAATTAGCCAAGGTGTAAGTGATTACACAGGACATAGGACACAAAGTTCCTTGGACCCAGTAGGGTGGAAAACAGACATTTGACAGTAAACCAGCAGCAGTAATAGTTCTGTATTGGACCCAGTGTGGAGGAGGGGGAGGAGGAGGCAGTAGCACTTGATTGCAAACAGCCCAGTATGGTTGAAAAGAGACTATTGGAGGAGGCACTATGAGGTTTATTATATGTGCCATACAAGGTGTATGACGCAGCCCTCCCTGCTGCACTGCAGAGAAAAGGTTCCTCCCTTTGTGGGCTACAACACTTCCCACTGTTAGTCAGCCATTCATATATCTCCTACCTGATAGTCCGGAGGAGCTCCTGCCCACTGTGGCTTCGTTCCCACAGGCTCAAAAAATGGAAGACAGCCTGAGAGCGCCGGGCCTGAAATCGTTGGTAAGACACCGGGGCAGGTTAGACTGCAGTCAAAGCGGTGGATGGTTGCAAGCTGGTGGAGGCAAAACTTGTGCAGTACTGGCCCCCTAAAGAACCGGGGAAGTGACAGTGGCAAGAATGGGCTAACTTTCTGGTGGTCTTCTGAGGGAATGTTGACCCAATGGGCAGTAACAGACATGTACTGCCCTTGCCCATAATTAAAGGACCAGACATCAGCACTTGTGTGTACGGTCTTGGACACCAAGAATCCCAATCAGTCACCAACATTTTTCTAAACGGGGTTCTTCTTTTTTTTGAACCTGATTGTAAAGATATGAACTGATTTTCCCTTAATCAATTCGATAAGCTTGAACACTGAAGTTGCTTTCATGTGTCTTGGTTAATAATCACAGACAGCTGTCACATTACATTTTTGATTAGGCAGCACCCAGGTATATCTGAGGAGACTAATTTAAGGTCTCACCCTAACAGGGGTGACGTCACACATCTTGATATTCACAGAAAACCAGGATCCAAGGGATTATAGGAGTAATAATCCCTTGTATCCTGGTCTATTCTGTGACAAAAGTACAATTTTGCGGCGCCGTTGTTATTTTTACCAGATTTGTAATGAACTTTCCCCAAAGTTCGTAACAAAACTGGTTTGTAACGGTTCGGTTCGCTCATCCATAATTTTCTTCTCCCGTATCCAAAGGATAATGTTGGATTTGTTTGGACTACGTCAATGAGCAGATTTTAATGTTAAATAAAATGGTCAGTGAGGGGTATGGGGGTGTTTCTATTTGAACATTTTTACAATGTAACATAATGTATGTGGGATGTACATCTCAAAAAATTAAGATCCGCATAGCCGAACACATATAGTTCAGACAAGTAGCAAAGGCCCTTTGAGCTTCAAAGCATTTTTCAGAAATACATCACGGCTCAATAGAAACCATGATCGTATTGGCTAATGAGCGTGCAAAGTCATCTAGAGGTGGGGATATCAGGATAAAGCTCGTTGATCAGGAAGCTTATTGGATCTTCCCATTGGGGACATGTGTATCTGCAGGTTTGAATTTAGATTAAATTAGAGATGATCGAACAGGGTTCTGGTTCGAGTCCATCCGAACCCGAACTTTCGGCATTTGATTAGTGGGGGCTGCTGAACTTGGATAAAGCTCTAAGGTTGTCTGGAAAACGTGGATACAGCCAATGACTATATCCATGTTTTCCACATAGCCTTAGGGCTTAAAGTTCGGGTTCGAATCGACTCGAGCATGCTCGAGGTTCGCTCATCTCTAGTCGGCATCTGCCTGAGATGTATGTCCATATTCTCTATGCGGCTTTTAAGAAACATTAACGTTATCATGTGCACCTACAAAGCTGAGCCAAGCAGTTTTTTTCTGGCAGTGCGAGAACAGTCTGGCCCCCAGGGGGTTAGGTCCCTAGGGGTCAGACTGTTACTCCTGCCCCAGCCAAAAGCTTTTTGCTTTGGGCTGGAGACCCCGCATTGAATCCGGCTTTATGAGGGGATTTGCGGCTTCTGTACTGTATGGAGCGGTACTCTATGCACCGCTCCTTATTGTACAGCCCCAGAAGGTAAGTAGTGACTATTTTAGATAGTCACACATGATAAATCATTTTTACTTTCAGCGTAAGTTGAAGTAGACATGATCAGCATGTGTCAGGAGAAAATTCGCAAATTTTGTGCAAAAATTAGCAACTTTTCCCCATCAAAAAACATGTCTAAATGTTTGATAAATCACCCTTTATGTTTCCTGATTCAGAAGCCCAATAGTACACTGGCTTCATTTTATTCAGCAGAAAACTGCTGACAGGTCTGCTTTAAATCAGCTAGATTTGTCAAGGGCTCCTTTCATACAGCTTTACAAAACTCACAGCTAGGCTTAGAATTTGACAAAATAATGGCCACTAAAGGTCCAGCAGAAGACAATCCCATTGAAGGCTTACTAACTCTATAAGGGCACAACTGTGTCCATGGGCAACAATAAGGTTTAGGAGACAGATAAAGAAGATATACCAAGGGCCCTATTACTCAGGGTGATTACATTGCCCTATGTCAGTGTTTCTCAACTTAAATCCTCAAGACCCACCAACAGGTCATGTTTTGAGGATTTCACAGGGGATATAATTATAGTAACTGCCACAGCTGTATGTTGTATGGGATATCCGCAAAACATGACCTGTTGGTGGGTCTTGAGGACTGGAGTTGGGAGTTGCCTGTCTGTCAGCTAATTGCATCTTTTTTGCAGGCCTAAAAAAAACCCTATTTGCCGGTTAAGTATCACCTTGTGTAAAAGGTGATGTATGGCCAATTAATGATGAAAGGGAAGGGCTGCACAAGTGATCACCTAATAACACAAGTGCTGATGGACATGTATATTCACTCATAGTCACTTTCCCCACAACCAGACCCTGGTGGCATAGATTAACCATAGCACCAAAGGGACACATGGAAAAATAAAGAATTTAAAAAAAAATCTTTCTTTTTAGGTTAGAAGCACTGTAAACAGGCTTTTGATATGAAATGTTTTATGGGATAACCCCAGGAAGTACAAAATTACTTAGTATTTAAGGCATTAAATTAGTTATAATTCATTGGTATATCATTTTAATGTTACAACCCATAAAATGACGGAATGACCAGTTATTTACATGGGAAGAGATAATGCTAACAGGGTCGAACTGTACAGTCCCACAAAAATATTATAAATGTTGTTAAAATGGATTTTCTTAAGACATGTATGTAAATAGTTCATGTAATATTGATTACTTCAATGCCAAGGAACATAAATCAGGGAATGCACCTTGATGTTGATGCCGAGTCTGTTTACATCAAATGTAAGATTCACACTTTAAATGACACTAATCCCTTGGGTAAGGAGGTTAAATTCACTCAAGTCTCAACAGATTAAAATAGGATGTGATATATTTAAAATAGCAGCTGACAAGTGAAGCACATTATATCAACTTAACCTAATCCCTGCAAAACTCACTAAGAACTTCTTTATTTAGCCTAAGAAAATAACTTAATTACACATATATTGGTCTTATAAGTTAAGTGAGACAAATAAACATTTTTTCCAACCTAAAAAAAGTATTAAAACAAGTGCAAACCCTTTTAAAATGACTGTGGGTTTCATTTCCAGCATGAATGAAAAAAATCCCAAGAAATTACATTTTTCCTGGCAAACCCAACTTTTTGGTGCAAATTGTAGCGCACACTGCATCTAAAATAAAATGGTGAAATTGTGAGGTATTTCAGGTTCTTCCACAATAAACACATCAAATTCAGATACATCATCATTTAAGTTGTATATTTAGAGAGTATGCTTTTATTTATTTAACCCCAATAGGAGATTTAGAGTCCATTCACACTACAGAAACAGCTCTTTAAGCTGAATTCTGCCTGTCCTATTGATTTAACAGGATGACTCATGTCCACTCTGCCATTCGCCCAAAGAATTGACATGCCACTAGGATATAACAAGAGGTTTTTGGTCCAACAGCACTGGGGTCCAATATGTGGGATGTAGGTTTGAGGATGCACATTAGGATGTCAGCGATCCCATCACTGACCAACAGTGCAGAAAGTATGGAACTGATCAGCAAAACTATACCCAAACTGAGGACAAGAGTGGTGCTGTTTCTGGAAGAAAATGGTCATGTGTTTCTAAGCCTAGACATCCCCTTTTAAGCATGTCTGTATCCATAAGAAGAATTTATATTTGGTTGTTTTATCGGATAAGAAAAGAAAAACTCAATAGTACTTATTTTTCGGTAAATATCAAAGTTGACCCGAGACATTTTCAACATTTTTTTTAGTTTGACACCCCTAACCTATATTCTAATACTAATAATCAATTATTACTCAATAATTGTATTACTCTTACTTCTGTAATAGTTTTTGTATTATTATTTTCTATTTTACACACATAATCTATTATCAATATGACCCGTATTGGTGTTTAGTATTTTTTCAATCAAAATCAGGAGTGGAACTGACAGGGCAATATTATAATGGAAAGATTTGCACAGCTTCTGTATTTTCCAACCACTGCTGGTTTTGGTTGAAAAAAGACTGACAGAAATAATATGTCTGAACATAGCCTTATAAATAGCCTAGAAGGCTCACATGATGGCTCGTTCAAACATGAGTGTCTTAACATGTGCAAGAAGCTATCACGTGAAACGCTCAATAAGGAAGGCCAGGTGGAGCTGCTATCTTCAGGGGATCTGCAGATTTGCATGAAACATGCCCTTTAATATTGTGTTTGCAATATCTAAAAACTTGATATATGTACAAGTAGTTATACGTCCCTAGATGTTTGCCACAAAGGAGAAAATCTTGTAACTATCATTCATTCTTAAAAGGATCAGCTAGGAGCTTGGTACCTGAGAATTTAGACTCTGATATAAATGCCTGTTAATATGTCGACAGTTAGCCTATGCTTGACTACAAAAAACTCATGACCCTTTCAATGTTAAATAAAGCAGAAGAAATATAAGGTCACATAAAGACATACGGTTTCTATGCATGAGATGTCTGCTGACCCGTTGTTAATTCAGCCAACAGTTATCCTGATAAAATCCTTTGAGAGTAGATGCTTGGGGGTTGTCTGGCAGAGAAGACTATGGGAATATATATGGTTAGCCTAAGCTATTGAAGGGATTCTGCTGCCAGTAACTCCCATTTGGTTGAGTTATAGTTGCTCTCTAATTATTCTTTATTGCTATATGCCTTTATTATCACAGCATATGCAGTTGTAGCCTAATATAATAGGCTGCTCTTTCTACATTTCCAGATCTGTCAAGGGTTATCCCCAGAAAGATAGACCTTCAAATGCACAAGGTACTGAATGTGTATTATTCTGTATCCTTGCTGTACTCTAAAAGTCTAGATCATGTATTTTTTAAGATCATTATAATTTGGTATTTTGTAATTAATAATAGCAAGAATTAGCAAGAATAAAAGCAAGGATGTTCAGATGAATAAATTATACATATGGAAAGAGATTTAAAGTAGTCACATAGTAGATAATCATACGACATCTTTGCAAGCTAATTTTTATATGATTGTCTTATGTATGAAATAAAGCTTATGCTTTAAAAATATTTTTGCTATAGATAGGAAGACTATGTTATGAACGTTCCTATTATGTTAAATAAAGTTTTTACATTCGTTACATTTACCTCTCGGAAATGTATTTGTATGAATTTAACAAAGACCAAATGCTGTAAAATAATCAGGTTAGATTGATGTAAAGAATAAATTGTACAGTTTGCCAGTCCTGCCATGAATATCACATTTCAGAAATACTGGAAAACATTACAAATCCTACAGGGAGTCGTATAGTTTGCAGTTTCCGATCAGTAAGCAGTAAGGGCTAGTAAATTGTCGTATGTTATCTTCCATTCCATCTTGCCCCTGCGCTAGGCAGGCAGAGTGCCATGTTATATGCTGTTAGATCCAATGCAATGATTTTCCGTAAGAATATAGTCTGATTTCTCTTTTACTGCTTCTTTACGACCTTCTGAATCATTCATGGGAATTTGTGTGGGTTAGTTTCCAGATGAATCAGCAAAAATGAAAGTATTGTACATTTCTAGCGCTGCAGTATACAATAATGGAAGACCAATATTTTTAATCCTTTATGTCAGCGTACAGAGAATCTCTTTTCATCTTGATGCTTTTTTCCCGGATATAAAAGAGCATAATATCTATTTTTATGCTCTACATAATAGATTTGTGCTTCTGGTCTTCAAATAAGAAATGACTAAATATTTGACAAAACGAAACCATAGTTGAGATAAATGAATGAGAGAGAGAAAAATATTTCAGATTCATTTTAATGTAATTGCTACAGTATCAGTTAACCAGTCAAATTAAAGCTAGAGAGCAGTAGAGGGCTTCTTACATTTTATTTATTCAATATGTAGTAAAATACGTTTAACAGTACTGTACTTTTACTGATGGTCTACTGTATGTGTAGAAGCCCAGAAGGAGTGCAGGTGTTACGGTGCGGGGAAATGTCTATAGAATAGTTGGTCTCTGTGGTTCCAGACTGGTTACAATTGATATAGCCTTGCTTACGCTAGTATGAGGGCTTTTACATGGTTTTCCCACACTGCATTGGCTGGCAAAGTGATGAGTGGACTGATTAGTTGTTGATGGTGGTAATAGTTCCCCAGAGGCACCCCCTATAAGATGTCTGGTCTGATGATGTTTTGGGGTGCCTTTGATGTAATGGTGCAAATGGAAGCCAAACACTGGTATTGAGTATACTTTACTATAGGTAATTAAGTTGACATACAGTCTCTTGCACAAATCAACAGCAATGCCCACTGTGGGCTGCAGTTCGCTTGCAAATTTGCAGCTTGGCAGCCACGTAGTCCTAGGCCTGGAATGAAGCCCAGTAAGGTCCTGAGGTGAAGGCATGAGGTACATGTACACAATTTTCCCACATAATTCTCTCTTTCTCCATTTCACTTTCTCCTTTTCTTTTATTCAGGAAAGACCAAAATAAAATCACAAGGTTCTTCTCAGAAGCTGCAACAGCTTCACATAGTTAGTAGTTAGAAAGATAGGATGCTGATCTCACTTTTCCATTCTACTCTAGACTCTACTTAAAGCGACTCTGTACCCACAATGTGACACCCCCAAACTGCTTGTACCTTCAGATAGCTGCTTTTAAAGATCTGTCCTGGGTCTGTTTGGCAGGGGGTGTAGTTATTGTCTTAAAAAAAAAAAAACTTTTAAACTTGCAGCCCTGTGTCAAATTGGCTTGGCCTAGAGTATGTGTGCCCAAGCCTTGCACTGCCTCTCCATCCCTTCTCCCTGCCCGTCTCATCATTAGGAATGCCCTGAGCAGTATTTTTCCTATTCATCACTTGTGTGAAAACTGCACAGGTACCTTAACGATCCAGCACATGTGCAATGTTCAGACAGGTAATGAATAGGAAAAATACTGCCCAGGGCATTCCTAATAATGAGGAGGGCAGGGAGGAGGAACAGAGAGGTGGTGCAAGGCTTGGACATTGTCTAAACTGAAGTCTTGGCCAGTAGAGAGTCGCTGCTCAATATGTCTGTCAATCACATGGCTGCCTTCTTTGTGAGCGCACAGATGACTTGGAAAACACTGGACTTCCTGTTTTCTTGCTATTTGAAAAATAAAGAGTAAGAACACAGGAAGTGCCCTGTTTTCAACAACTAAAAAAAAATAATGTCAATTGCAAACTTGCTTTATACCTCATCTACTATTGATTTAGATTCTAGAAGTTGTTACGACAGTGACACATTTTTAAGGGGTACTCCAGCTAAAAATTTAAACACATTACAAAGTTATATAACTTTGTAATATGCTTAAATCACCTATTTGCCCCCCTTTCCTACCCCCCCTCAATCCACCACCAGGAAGTGAAGTAAACTCATTATTACCTATTTACTGTTGACCCCAGGCTTTTCTGTGGCAGCCACTTTATGACAATGACATCATCAAGGGGGGGGGGGTCTAAGCCCTGTTAAGCCAGCCTCCCTTTTTCAGATGACACTGGATGCTCAGCTCTGATTGGCTAAACAAGATGTAAGCCATCTAACAGTTCTACAGAGTCAGTTAGACATCACAGGAGACAAAGTGCATCATAGGAAAGCCCAAACCAGGAACTAAAGAAAAAATGAAGCCCCCAACTGGAGCTTCAGGGACCAGTGGGAAATTCAAATGTAAAAACTATGTTTATGATTGATTGATTGATTGATTGTTTTTTTTATCAGCGCCGGAGTACCCCTTTAACTTTCATATAAAACATCATGTTTTATGCAACTAGGATTAGAATCAAATTTGGTAACAAATCCTGATAATATACATTTGATATAAATGAGCATTTACTATCAAGAAAGTCTACATATGTGCCATTTCAGCATTTTCTGGATCAATCAATTTATTATTATTATTATTATTATTCAGTTGCATACATCTGACTTTGGTTTCCATTATAAGAAGTGAGTATGTAACATAATGTTTTATGTAATGTTATTATATTGAACATAGAGTCTGAACTTCTGTGTATACATATATATCAGTGACAGCATAGTGTGTTACTAATGATAATCTTTTAGACTATCGTCAGAGCTCTCTTCAGGCCCTCCTGTGTACTTCTGGGCTGATTTCTGACCTTTTTTAGAATCATCCTTACACCACAAGTTGAGATCTTGCATGGTGAGATCTTTTAGATCAAGGAATTGCACCAACAGTTGTTGCCTTCTCAACAAGCTGCTTGCCTATTTTTCTGTAGCCCATCCCAGCTTTGTGCAGGTCTACAACTTTGTCCCTGGTGTCCTTAAGACAGCTCTTTGGTCTTGTCCAGTGTGCAGAGTTTGGAGTATGACTGACAAGGTGAAGCAGGTGCAATTAATAACTAGGTCTGTGAGAGCCATAATTCTTGCTGGTCTGCAGGTGATCATTTCCTGCAATAAAATGCAAATAAATTCTTTAAAAGTCAAACTGTGATTTTCTGGATTTCTTTTAAATAGACTCTATCACAGTAGAATTCTACCTATGATAAAAATTAGAAGATGTCTCCATTCTGCAAAATCTGCAGTGTATCAAATTCTTATTTTCCCCAATGTATTTAATGAAGCTATATTACAAAGTAATATAACCTTATTAAACCAATGTATTTGGGGGAAAGAAAACTTTTTAATTATGGTGTACCCCTTCAGTATACTCACTTTCCTTCAATCTCAAGGCTATGTTCACACAACATATAAACAATGACCGTTATTTGGCAGACAAAACAACGCCTGTTGTTTTGAGTACTAAACAACAATCGTTGTTTTAAATGAAAATTACATTAAAGTCTTTAAACAACGGCCAGAAATAATTAAAGTGATTTTTGTTTTGATGAAGATACAGTGATTAAGGTGATAAAGACCATGATTAAGCGCAATCGCCTGAAACGCGTTGGTCGTCCTGTGCGTACCATGGTTTAATTTATCCTATTAAAAGTTATGTTTTAAGTTGCCATGTTTGGAGTGCCACAATCCACCTTATCTTCGTTGAACTTCCATGTTACCAGTGCCTAGCCAGCACCGGGTTTCCATGCACCCTCCACTCTGCAAGCTGCTGCAAGGAAAGAAAACACCCTGGTGAGCTGAATCTCTCCCTTATTTTCATGCATATCATTATTTTGACGTCTGTTGCAAACAACGGCTTTTGTTCAATACAATGTGTGAAGCTACGACCATTGTTTGCATTGACTTCAGTGTTAACCATTGCATTATGAAAAGAACGGCCATTATGTAAATTGAAAACAACCGCTATTTTTTCCATAAAAAGTATGTTGTGTGAACATAGCCTTAGACTTTAACGTACAAGTATTCTTTTTTTTTACTTTATTCAAAAACAATATAAGATATTAAAACCTGCATCCAAACCTAATTGATCCCTCTATAAATGATTTGCTGTCACTGCTGTTTTCCTGATTGAATATTTCAGAATTAGGGATGATACGTTTTATACACCATACAGTTTGAGATATTTACAGTAATCAGGTGTACATATAAAAAAACCCATTGGTAAAGTTACCCTCCAGCATGTCACATACCTCATTGCAATGTGCAGCAATTTCTGTTGCATTGATATATTCCACACTTTACTCCTTCTGCTTCGTAACCTTGGTAATGTGATACAGACTGAAGGCATGATTATTAGTGATACATGACTATACCTCATGCCTCAGATGTCTTGGTATTGGCTCACTGAGCATCTATATGGTTCATTACAATATCGTTGTAATACAACACAAATCAATTCAAACATTCCCTAGTATCATAGACCAATGCACTTCTCACAGATTTAAATCAGTGCACTGCACTCAGGCCTGAAATGGACAAAAAAGATGGCACATTAATCATGTGGACGTGCTTGGAGTTATTCTCTCAAATCTAGTGGTTATACTAAAGCTATACAACACTCTACTAAAATAAAATGACTACCTTATAAACAAATGCTAAGAGTCTCAACCAGTCATGTTGTTCTGAAAGTAATGTTAACAATAGTAACGTTTACAGCAGCAAATTTATGAATAGCTAGTCTGCCCATGGCTATGTTCACACAACGTCAAAAATAAAAGAAAAGGCGGCAGATTTTGATATTTTAAAAAAATGTCAGTTTTTGCCACAATTTAACTGAATGCAATGGCAACGCATTGAAGTCAATAGGAAGACGGTAGAGATGAACAAACCTAGAGCATGCTCAAGTCGATCCGAACCCGAACTTTCAGCATTTGATTAGCAGTGGCCCTAAGGCTATGTGGAAATCATGGATATAGTCATTGGTTGAATCCATGTTTTCCAGGCAACCTTAGAGCTTTATCCAAGTTCAGCAGCCCCAGCTAATCAAATTCCGAATGTTCGGGTTCGGATTGACTCGAACCCGAACCCGGTTCGCTCATCTCTAGAAGACGGACATCCAATGCACACAGTGTATTGAATAACAGACGTTTTTACTGTGAACTTCAAAATAATGAACATGATCATTATTTTTGGACGTCTTTTGCAAACAGCGGATGTTTTTTTATTAGTTGTTCACACACAGTTTTTCTTTTGTCACCGTTCTTTCTCTGTTTTTACTATTAAATTCAATAGACTTTTCAACTAAGACACACCCAAAGTCCAATTAGTAACCTAAACTAGAATAATGTACCAACACCAGTCATTACACTAAGGGAAGGCCAGGCAGCTAAATGACGTCAGTTATTTTAGACTGAAAAGCACGGATGCCATTTTAAACAGCTGAAAAAGCGTTGTGTGAACATAGCCCAGGGCTGGTTTCACACATTCAGTTTTTTGTAGTTGTTTATAATCTGTATATTATTTTAGCCTAAATCAGAAAGTTATTGTAAAAGGAAATTATAACTGGAAAAAGTATAAAAAGAAGGACTTTTAAACTTGCAGCCCCGTGCCAAACGGCAGAATCTGTGCCCTAACTTTTCACCACCCCTCTGTCCCTCCTCCCCACCCTCTTCATTTTCATTTCAATTAGGAATGCCACTGGAACATTTAGTCCTGTCTGAATATTGCACAGGTGCCTTAACGATCCAGCCCATGTTCAGTATTCACACAGCTCACAGCTGATGAATAGGAGACAATCTGCCTGGAGCATTCCTAATGATAAGGAGGGTGGAGAGGAGGGACAGAGAGGTTGTGCCAGCCTAATGCATACACACTCTAAGCCCGGACCGTTGGGCACGGGGCTACCAGTTTATAGGTTGTTTTTTTAGGACAATGACTGCATCATCTGCCAAATGGACCCCAGGACAGATCTTGGATTAAAAGCAGCTATGCGAGGGTACAAGCGTTTTTTTGGGGGGCGGGGGGGGGGGGGTTCAGATTGTGGGTACAGAGTCGCTTTAAGCATTGCATTGTAATTTCTGGTTAAGCAGTAATCATAATATAGGTGTCAACAGAAACGTATACTTTTAATTTATTTTGTAATCTCTTATATTGTGTTTGTGTGTGAATTAAAAAAAAACTGCATGCCTTCACTAAGGGTCTACAATAAGATTGCTCTATATCATGTATTCAGTGTCTTATAGCTCTATAAGGTTAGCAGATGACCGCTGTTATGCTAATGACACATTTGTGATAAGCTTCTTTCTTCAGTTATTCTATTTTTTCAATTATCTGATCCATTAACTTTTTTTTTTTTCTAAAAAAAGAAAACCATTGCTCCAACACAAATAAAATTGTTAACCACCGACAGACCTGAGGTGTCATAAGTAGCTCACCCATTTAGATGTTACCTAATATTCATTTAATAAAAAATGGATTAACATATTATTCTCTGGAAATGTGAGACATTTGTTTAAATTTATCTTGTCTCTTAGGTCAAATGCCTCACTGAATCCATGAAATGTCTTTATAAATGACCACCAGTATGTTTTAATGACAAACGTGAGAAGCAACAAAAAAAAAGGAAGAAAAAAACTGGCTAGACTATTATGAGAATATTACACATATTTGTGGTTTGCCAGCAGTGGAAGTTTTACCATATTGATGAAAACTGGGAACATACTGTATATATGAAATATATTTAGCCTCTCAGTGTTATACAATGATATTCCTTCTATCTGGAGGTAATAGGCCACCTACACACAATATCATTACAAATTTTCTCCCTTGTATAGATGATTAGAAACAATAGCAACTTTTTAGTGTTTTGTATTTAATTACATTAATTCAGTCATAATTTAATGATTCAATGAAGATCAAATATGTCTATATATGTTACAACACGTACATGTATATAATTACATGAGTGCCTGTGTACTGGAATTGATTCCCAGATACAATGTTTCAGGATTCTAAACCAGTAATGAAGCCAAATTACAAAGAATGCACATTATGCAATTACCTTAGTCCCTAACCTTTCAGCAAGCATTGGAGAAATCATTACTAGAAATGAAAATAGTAGCCACTCTCCTCCCCATATTACAGACAGGGACTTGGGTCAAATGTAGGATTTATGAGTCTGGCTGAGTAATATTCATCTATCCTCTATTTTTACCTGAGGTTAACTACTGAGGGACAGTGAAAATTCTTCATATATTTGAGGAAGCTAAACGAAAAACCTCTGTTTTGTTTACAAATGCTGACTATAAGACACTGAGTAAAAAGTCTTAGTAAGCTTCCCTCACACACACATTTTTCATCGTTTTTAATGCTGGTTTAACAGATGGTTTTTGTGGATTCAAATGGGAAGGAAAATATAAAGGGAGGACTTGTACTTCTCTTCTGCTCGATCCTGTTGGATCCTCTGGTTGTGGGAGTTTTCCAAAAAACTGCTGTGTGGGATTCCACCATCACACTGAAAAAAAAAAAAAAAGTTTTTATTGCTTTTTGGCAGTTTTTCTGGTAGTTTGGTCTTGCTTTTTATCATTTTAATGTATATTATTATAGGCGTATAGGTGTTTTTATCTCCAATGTTTTATTTCCTGCTATTCTTTTCATTGCAACTAGAGATGAAAATTCATTTCGTGAGGTTCGCTAATTTTTGGTTGGATTTATGCTAATTCATGAATCATGATTTTTGCAACAGATGTTCTAACAGAAAATCGGAAAATGACAATTAAATAAAACAAAGTCAATCATTCAATTTCCGCCATGGACAGCAGTGGACCTTGGTGGATCAGCAGCGTAATATCAATTTTTTCCCAGGACAGCAGTTGATATTGGCAATTGAGTGTCATAAAATGACACTTTCTCCCAGGATAGCAGTGAACATTGGTGGACCAGAGGAATCAAATCAAGTTTTCTCCTAGGACAGCAATGGACTTTGGTGAATCAGTGGTGTACACTTACCTTTTCTCCATGGACATTATTGGATGCCGATGGATCAGCGAGGTTAAATGACAATTTATCCCAGGACAGCAGTAGACATTGTAAAGTCGTAACCCCATCAGAATCAATGTCTTAGTCGGAGAAGGCTCTAGAACAGACATCTGGTGGCAGCGGCACTCTGACTTTCTTTGACCCTGAGAGGCCTAGCACAGACATTGGAGGGTGGTAACTGTAGCAGGATTTTCTTTTTTTTTCTTAAACATATAGGAAAAAAGAAAAAAAGCCCCCAATAAATAGACACACACAGAGAACCTTATTTTTTTTTTTTTTTACATGTCAAGTAAAATTGCTGTAATCCAACAGTTGAGCTAAATAGGTCATCCAACTGCAAAAAAATGGAAATGAACACCTATTCAATTGGGATACACTTAAGTAGACCAAAAAAGCCCACTCTCAAAAGTACGTACCATTGATGGAGAATGGAATTTAGAAAAGGCCAGATTCAAGAAAATGTTTTGCACATTGTACTTTGTCGAGACATTAAGCAGGTGTGGATAATATATGCTATGTTGGAAATGTTTTGGCATGAGCACTAAATTTAAAAATAGGGGGAAAGATTTATCAAAGGGGTGTATTGTAGAACCGGCTTAGTTGCTCCTATCAACCAATCAGATTTGATTTTTCACTCTTAACAGATTCTTTGGAGAATTAAAGGTGGAATCTGGTTGCTAGTGGCATCAGAGACAATTCTACTTTATACCAGTTTGATAAATCTCCCATCGCTTTTTTTTTTTTTATATTTCCGAATTGACTATGGGTATTTGCTAAATGATTATCCTAAAAAAAAAAAAAAAAAAAGATTACTTAAGGTGGGTAAGTATTTTATTGGGAACTTTACTTTGATGTAGACTGGCCCATGCCTTGGGGGTCCCAGTTCTTCCAGTCAGTGGGGTGGTAGCGCTTCATATGCTAATGCATAGAATTGGTGCCTGGGTTTGGATCCAAACCCCGACCCACGTAATGGTCACAGATGTTACAGATGGAAAGTTTTTTACCGACCAAGATGGAAGAAATGCCATACTGCTGATGTCAGTGGACAGTTCTTCTGAGCAGGCACACTGGTAGCCTCTTTTGGACTTCCACTGCTGCTGCCACCTTCTGGTGCCCATTGAGAGCCAGGGCCTTACATCTTTTGGCTAATGCTCTATGCCTACCCTTTTTTCTCCTGACCCAGAATCTTTGGATGGGACCTGACGCTGGGTCGGTGGCACAGACACCGACTTCATCCTCTGATGATGACACTAAGAAAGTCATTTGTGGACATGGATTCCAAGTGAGGTCTGCAACATCATCATCATCATCATCATCATCATCATAATCTGGGACAAACTTGTCCTCTCTCAAGCTATCTGCATCCCTGCCTGGTTTATCTCACTGCTCTGTGGCATATTGACTACGGGAGTCTCAACGCTTCTCCCAAATTTTTGCCTCGCAGGAGATTCCTCCAATAGATCTGCCAAAGCCAGCGTCTCAGGGTCTAGTGCTAATGGCACTGGCAATTTGAATTAGGTCTCAGACACCCAATCACCACTCCCACAAGTCTGTCTTTAACTGGGACCACCTTCAGTGGCAGCTGACACTACCGTACCTTGAAAAAGGCCAGATTTTTGGCACGCTTGGACATCTTTTGTTTATTTTTCAATTGAACCATTAAAAAAAAAATTGGAATGCAAAATGTCTTAACAGCACCCAGGGACTTGTTATACAAACCCAGTGGCTTGGTATAATGTACACCCAGTGACTTGCTATAATGCAAAACCTGCACCCAGTCACGTGTTATGCCCAACCAGTGGCTTGGTATAATGTACACCCAGCGACTTGCTATAATGCAAAACCTGCCCCCAGTCACTTGTTATGCACACCCAGTTGCTTGGTATAATGTACAACTGGCAAATTGCTATAATGCACACCCAGCGATATGCTATATTGCACAACCTGCACCCAGTAACTTAGTATACTGTATTGGACACTAGCTGCACAGCTCCCACAGAAAACCACCCACAATCTACCCACAACCCACTCTCCTATCCTCTCCTTTCTCTCTCTGTATTTCTCTTAACTGCCTGATACAACCTACTCTCCACTACACACACAGCCGACTGCCTGTCTCCACAAAGTGAATCACCTTATACAGTGGGGGAAAAAAAGTATTTAGTCAGTCACCAATAGTGCAAGTTCTCCCACTTAAAAACATGAGAGGCGCCTGTAATTTACATCATAGGTAGACCTCAACTATAAGAGACAAAATGAGAAAACAAATCCCGAAAATCACATTGTCTGATTTTGTAAGAATTTATTTGCAAATTATGGTGGAAAATAAGTATTTGGTCACCTACAAACAATCAAGATTTCTGGCTCTCACTGACCTCTAACTTCTTCCTTAAGAGTCTCCTCATTCCTCCACTCATTAAATATAGTAATGGCACCTGTTTAAACTTGTTATCAGTATAAAAAGACACCTGTGCACACCCTCAAACAGTCACACTCCAAACTCCACTATGGTGAAGACCAAAGAGCTGTCAAAGGACACCAGAAACAAAATTGTAGCCCTGCACCGGGATGGGAAGACTGAATCTGCAATAGGCAACCAGCTTGGAGTGAAGAAATCAACTGTGGGAGCAATAAATTAGAAAATGGAAGACATACAAGACCACTGATAATCTCCCTCGATCTGGGGCTCCATGCAAAATTTCACCCCGTGGGGTCAAAATGATCACAATATTGGTGAGCAAAAATCCCAGAACCATGCGGGGGGACCTAGTGAATGAACTGCAGAGAGCTAGGACCAATGTAACAAAGCCTACCATCAGTAACACACTACGCCGCCAGGGACTCAGATCCTGCAGTGCCAGACGTGTCCCACTGCTTAAGCCAGTACATGTGCGGGCCCGTCTGAAGTTTGCTAGAGAGCATTTGGATGATCCAGAAGAGTATTGGGAGAATGTCCTATGGTCTGATGAAACCAAAGTGGAACTGTTTGGTAGAAACACAACTTGTCGTGTTTGGAGGAAAAAGAATACTGAGTTGCATCCATCAAACACCATACCTACTGTAAAGCATGGGGGTGGAAACATCATGCTTTGGAGCTGTTTCTCTGCAAAGGGGCCAGGACGACTGATCCAGTTACATGAAAGAATGAATGGGGCCATGTATCGTGAGATTTTGAGTGCAAAACTCCTTCCATCAGCAAGGGCATTGAAGATGAAACGTGGCTGGGTCTTTCAACATGACAATGATCCAAAGCACACCGCCAAGGCAACGAAGGAGTGGCTTCGTAAGAAGCATTTCAAGGTCCTGGAGTGGCCTAGCCAGTCTCCAGATCTTAACCCTATAGAAAACCTTTGGAGAGAGTTGAAAGTTCGTGTTGCCAAGCGACAGCCCCAAAACATCACTGCTCTAGAGGAGATGTGCATGGAGGAATGGGCCAACATACCAACAACAGTGTGTGCCAACCTTGTGAAAACTTACAGAAAACGTTTGACCTCTGTCATTGCCAACAAAGGATATATAACAAAGTATTGAGATGAAATTTTGTTACTGACTTATTTTCCACCATAATTTGCTAATAAGTTCTTACAAAATCAGACAATGTGATTTTCTGGATTTGTTTTCTCAGTTTGTCTCCCATAGTTGAGGTCTACATATGGTGTCAATTACAGGCCTCTCCCATCTTTTTAAGTGGTGGAACTTGCACTATTGGTGACTGACTAAATAGTTTTTTTCCCCCACTGTATATAGAGGGTGAAGGGGAGGTGCTAATATCACAGAGGGGCTTGAAGGCGATTGGACGGGTGCGAGGGATTATGGATAATTATGATTATGGATAGTCCCTTGCTTCTGCCTAGTAACAGTCCTGTAAAGTAATACATGCAGCCATGATTGCAGCTGCCATGTTTAAGTTACGAATCGTTCTGAATTCGCTTTGCAAATTGAAGCAAATTGACAGCGAGATTTGCTTTGCTAATCTTTAATTACAACTCACATGCTTCTTTCATTATGTGAATCCAGGATTCCTTTTAAAAATTATGGGAAAAAATGGCAGAAAAGAGACCCAATATAAACATATAGACAGGACGCTTTCTTGAGCATTTTTACTCCCTAATCTAAGGTATAGAAGGTGGATAATATCCAGGGCTAAGAAGTAATATCAGTGCTCCCCTCTATTATATCAAACTTATTATATCAAGCCAAGGTATGGCTATGTCAAGGTATGGACATTACAATTAGCTCTATTCTGATAGGATATCAGCGTCCAAAACTTTATGCACCAGGGCTCCCATCAGAACTGTAAAATCCTTTCTAACCAGTGAAGGGTTGTTAAAACAAAAGGTATTTAACCCCTAGGCGACCCTGGACATACCCGTACGTCCAGAGCCGCCTCCACTCGTTCAGAGCGGGGCCGCCGCGGTCCCGTTTGCCGCTCATAGCCTAGGACCGCGGCTATTAGCGGGTACGGTCCGATCGCCGGGACCGCTAGTACAGTAATCAAAGTAGTCAAAGTAGACAGCTGCATCCGATTACTTACTGCAGCACTTCCCTGGTGTCTAGTGGGGAGGATTATACTAGAAGTCCCCCAGGGGGGGCTTCTAGTATAAGTGTAAAAGTAAAAATAAAAGTGTTATTGCGCTGGGCCACTCCGCTGAGAGTAGTAGTAGGTGGTAGTACTGGGTAGGGACCCGGTTAGCCACTTGCCTGATGGTATGTCACGGTATGGGCATGAGGGATAGCAGCTGTAGACCGGGAACCTGACCAAGCGGAGGCCGAGCAATTCTTTGTTGTCCTTAGTCAGGGCACCAATAATTACACCAATGCCAAGGTTCAGAAACATCGGTAGTTGTGTATTTATTATAATGGTGGTAACTCGTAGCAACAGTCTCTCTGGATGCAACCGGGTATAAGGCGGACTTGGATAAGGCAGAGTAATGGGTGATGCTGCAATAGGCTGTGATGGTAGCGTACTGAATGATGGGAGTAGTAGTAATACTGAGAATAAGATTCTGGGCAGAATGGAACTGAGATGAATACTTGCTGTTGATGATTTAGAGAAGATGATGAGCGGAATAACTGAAGAACGGCACCCAGATCTTGTGGTTAGGATGAGAATCTTGAGAACTTGAGAATAGAACACAGCCAGGAACACTTCTGGTGAGTGCAGCAGCAGGTACCGCAAGGTTGCGGCCTTGTGACACTGGAGCAGCAGCAACACACACCCTGTCCCCCTGAAGGTGGAAGACAGGACTGAGGTAGGACAGGAAGTCACATGGTATTCCTGGGCCAAAGCTCGATGGCAATTGGGGTTACCATGGAAGCAGAGGACAGTCACGTAACACCAAGCCATTGCATCATCACACCATTAGGACATATAGGACTGAATATACATGAGAAGTACCATACTTGAACACTGGGGGGGGGGGGGGATAATACCATTAGGCACTGATAACTGAATATGCATGAGAAATAAAGGAAATAACAGACTTGAATACTGAGAGGGGTGACACAATACACACAGTTTGCAGTGGACCATAGTTTTCCAGAACAGAGGCAATAACATATGGACTGACTCAGATATAAAGATACACTTTTGAGAAATAATAAGAAAAGGAACTCTGTTCAAGGTACTGATAGAAAGAACACATCATGGCGCAAAAAATGACACCTCACACAGCCCCATAGACCAAAGGATAAAAGTGCTATAAGCATGGGAAGGGAGCAATTTTTAGGAACATATATTTGTTAACAATGGTTAGAATTTTTTACAGGCCATCAGATACAATGAAAGTTATACATGTTATATATCGTTGTAATCGTAACGACTTGAGGAACATGCATAACAAGTCAGTTTTACACCAGGGCGAATGGCGTAAAAATAAATACCCCCCAAATAAACAAAATGCGTTGTTTTTTTTTCAATTTCACCACACTTTGAATTTTTTTCTGGTTTCGCAGTGTACTTTATGAAAAAAAAATCAGCCTGTGATTGCAAAGTAGAATTAGTGGTGCAAAAAATAAGGGCTCATGTGGGTTTCTAGGTGAAAAAATGCAAGTGAGAAGCACAAGGAGGAAAAAACGAAAACACCAAAATTTTAATTGGCTGGGTCCTCTAAGGGTTAAAGGGGTTATCCAGTGTTTGAAAACCATGTCCACTTTCTCCCAGATACCTGGCACTAGTTTTTCCCTTGTCATTACATTAACGTATAGGACAGAAAGTGGCCATGTTTTTCTAATGCTTGATAACCCCTTTAACTTTTTATCTACAGAGTTATTTTACTACTATTTTACTGTAGTGATGAGAGTTAGTAATCTGCATAGTGTGAATGGCACCCTTTGTGCTAGAAACAGCATATTTATTGTTCCAGTTATTAGGTGCACTCTGTGGCACACACACTATATATATAATTTTTTATGTAGTTTGCTGTAAAACCCCACCAAATAGAGCATAATGTTTCTTCCATTTTTCTATAAACTTGTGATTTAGCTTTCTTTTGTACCTAGTTATTGTTATATATCTTACAGCAATGCTTTAAACAGTTATATGTCGTACAGGACCGCCCACTTCTCTGGAGTGTTATATATCCTGTTACGTTGTTTCCATATGATAATGCATGGCCCAAAGCTTAAACCACCAGGGTTTATTTTGATTTCCCACAGTCATTTTATAATAAAAACTTCTCATAGGCTGTAGGGGTTTTACTGAATCAACCCCTAAAGAAGGAGTCTAACCTGCACCTTGTTCTGAGCTTGGAGACGGTTTGGGTGGAGGTGCTGTGTGATCAATCTGATGGAGCTGTGAGAACTATTGCTGCCATGTTTAATACCCTTAGGCTGGGTTCACACTACATATATTTCAGTCAGTATTGTGGTCCTCATATTGCAACCAAAACCAGGAGTGGATTAAAAACACAGAAAGGATCTGTTCACACAATGTTGAAATTGAGTAGATGGCCGCCATATAACAGTAAATAACTGCCATTATTTCAATACAACAGCCGTTGTTTTAAAATAACAGCAAATATTTGCCATTAAATGGCGGCCATCCACTCAATTACAACATTGTGTGAACAGAGCCTTTCTGTGTTTTTAATCCACTCCTGGTTTTGGTTACAATATGAGGCCCACAATACTGACTGAAATATACGTAGTGTGAACCCAGCCTTAGGCTATGTTCACACTATGTATCTGTGCGGCTGTATTTTTTATGCGGCTGGAAATGTGCGGCTGAAACTACGGCCGTGGGAAAAAATAGACATGCGGCTGAAAACATACGGTCATTTACTTGGAAATCTGGTTCAACTAAAAATAACAAATAAAATCTTTAGAAAGTGATGCAAACACCTCTGGATGCATCTGGGAAAGCAGGGAACACAGTTTACATGAATTGCTATTACCGGGGTTTGCGATCCTCTGCACTATAACCGATGTCTCTCATGGTTAATATATTGAATTAATAAAACACATTTTCGTTGTAATAAAGTCCCTTTCGTTGTTCAATAATTAAATTTAAACGAATCCATCATTTTGCAATTAAATATACTGTTAAAATAAATATATATATAAATAAATGTATATTTATATATATATATATATATATTTATTTTTTGACAGTATATTTAATTGCACAATGATGGATTCGTTTAAATTAAATTATTGAACAACGAAACTGATTTTATTACAACAAAAATGTGTTAATTAAATATTAATTAGTACAGGAAGCTCCATTAAGCCGTTAATTCATATTTCCGGTAATAGAGCATTCTGTACTAATCAACACTTTACTTTAATGATAACATCAAATGTTTCTTCTAATTATGTTATCACAATAGCATTATTAGAAGAAACATTTTGAATTATATGTGCGCTCAGCTGATTGGCTGATCAGCTGAGCGCACATATAAAGATCCGGTCCGCAGTACAGTGACTTCATTATGCTGCGGACCAGCGAAGAGGACACATCGGGGTGAGTATACAGCTCTCCCCACCCCCTCCCCAGCACTGCACCCATCCCAGTAATGAATGGGGGTTACTTAACCCCTTCCTTGCTGGGATGGGTGCAGTCTGACATCAGTCTGGCCCCCAAGGGGTAAGGGGGATGCAATACATCCTCCCTTAACCCCTTGGGGGACAGACTGTAAGCAGCGATCTGTAAAGATGCTGCATACTGTAAGGAGCACAACACCGCTCACAATGATGGGTGTTGTGCTCCTGTTTGTGTGTTTTTTGTGTGTTTCTCCCTTTTTGTTTTTCAGATATCGGTATCCTGTGGATTACGTCGATGACCAGTGGTGTTTTTTTTAATAAAATGGTCAATGAGGGGTGTGGGGGTGTTTTTATTTGAATAAAAAAAAAATTTCACTTGTGTCTTGTCTTTATTTCTTTACTTTATAGACTTAATAGTGGAAGCCGTCTAATAGATGGAATCCATTACTAAGTTGGGGCCTAGTGTTAGCCGGTATAAAATGGCTAACACTTACACCCCATTATTACCCCAGTACCCAATGCCACCAGGGGTACTGGGAAGAGCCGGGTGCCAGTGGTCCCAGTGGTCAAAATTGGTGCTGCTGGACTGGGCGGCAGCAGGCTGGTAATATTTAGGCTGGGGAGGGCCTAAACCAATGGCTGTCGCTTGGTTTTTAACCCGGCTAGTTCTAAAAATAGGGGGGACCCTATGCGTTTTTTTTTAAAATAAATAAATAAATAATAAAAAAAAAAACGCATAGGGTCCCCCCTATTTTTATAACCAGCCGGGTTAAAAACCAAGCAACAGCAGACTGGTAACACCAGGGTGGGAAGAGCCATTGGTTTAGGCCCTCCCCAGCCTAAATCTTACAGCCTGCTGCCGCCCCAGTCCAGGAGCACCAATTTTGACGCTCCGGGACCACTGGCACCCGGCTCTTCCCAGTACCCCTGGTGGCATTGGGTACTGGGGTAATAATGGGGGGTTAGTGTTAGCCATTTTATACCGGCTAACACTAGGCCCCGACTTAGTAATGGATTCCGTCTATTAGACGGCTTCCACTACTAAGTCTATAAAGTAAAGAAATAAAGACAACACACAAGTGAAAATTTTTTTTTATTCAAATAAAAACACCCCCACACCCCTCATTGACCATTTTATTAAAAAAAACACCAAACAACCGCTGGTCATCGACGTAGTCCACCGAATCTGACGTAATTAACAGGATACCGATATCTGAAAAACAAAAAGGGAGGAACACACAAAAAACACACAAACAGGAGCACAACACCCATCATTGTGAGCGGTGTTGTGCACCTTACAGTATGCAGCATCTTTACAGATCGCTGCTTACAGTCTGTCCCCCAAGGGGTTAAGGGAGGATGTATTGCATCCCCCTTAACCCCTTGGGGGCCAGACTGATGTCAGACTGCACCCATCCCAGCAAGGAAGGGGTTAAGTGACCCCCCTTCCTTGCTGGGATGGGTGCAGTGCTGGGGAGGGGGTGGGGAGAGCTTTATACTCACCCCGATGTGTCCTCTTCGCTGGTCCGCAGCACAATGAAGTCACTGTACTGCGGACCGGCTCTTTATATGTGCGCTCAGCCGATCAGCCAATCAGCAGAGTGCACATATAATTCAAAATGTTTCTTTTAATAATGCTATTGTGATAACATAATTAGAAGAAACATTTGATGTTTTCATTAAAGTAAAGTGATGATTAGTACAGAATGCTCTATTACCGGGAATATGAATTAACGGCTTAATGGAGCTTCCTGTACTAATTAATATTTAATTAATAAAACATTTTTGTTGTAATAAAATCAGTTTCGTTGTTCAATAATTTAATTCTAACGAATCCATCATTGTGCAATTATACTGTCAAAAAATAAATATATATATAAATATACATTTATTTATATATATATATATATATTTATTTTAACAGTATATTTAATTGCACAATGATGGATTCATTAGAATTAAATTATTGAACAACGAAAGGGACTTTATTACAAAGAAAATGTGTTTTATTAATTTAATATATTAACTATTAGAGGCATTGGCATTCGGCATTATTGCCGGCTATTTTTTAAGTACTCCGTACGGACCGCCTATCAATCCACGGCCGTGAATTTGCACAGTTCCAGCCGCAAACAATGGTCTTGTTCATTTTTTACGGGTCCGTTTACGATCGGGCCGTAGGCTCATACATAGTGTGCACTGTGTAGCCGTATATCGTATACTTTCCAGCGTACGCATTAACCGGAAAAATACGACCAATGATTTACCGCCCGCAATACAGCCGCACAGATACATAGTGTGAACCTAGCCTTATGGTGCGTTTACTCGGAGAGATTTATCTGACAGATTTTTTAAGCCAAAACCAGGAACAGACTATAAACAGAGAACAGTTTATAAGGAAAGACTGAGATTTCTCCTCTTTTCAAATCCATTCCTGGCTTTGGATTCAATAATCTGTCAGATAATCTTACTGTGTAAATGCACCATAAGTAACCCTACAAAAGGGAATGTTACATACTGATTATTCCCATATTTAGTTAGTGTGTATAACATGAATTATTATGTTCAACAGTCAGTGAAGATCTTATTAAATGATTACTAGAGAATGTGAACATAGTCATAAATATAATCATTGGCTGTTATACTGTGTGCTAGTGAATAGAGAATGGAATTCTGGAATTCCAGGCAGTACCCGGGCTTTTTCCTCCTTCCCCATAGACCGAGAAGGCATTGGGAATCAAATGCAAAAGTTCAACAAGGTTCGAGTTCTATAGAACCTAAGATTTTCCATTGTTCGATAATCTCTTCTAGTGAACAATAAAAACTTTGTTGCAGGGAAAATGAGTTATTTGCAGTGCCCATAAAGAGCATGTAACATATATTATTATTTATTATAAAATAGCACCAAGGCCAAAAAGAAACTGCTGAAAAAATGTCAATGCGGCGCATGACTTTTTTTTATGTATTTGCATTTTTTCTGGTATTTTTTTCTAGCGTTTTTAAATTTATGTGTGAATGATCTTGTTTGTGGTTTAGACTTTTTTGTGCTAAACTTTATTTTTCCTCTGCCATCACATGCCCTAGTTGCTGGACCACAAACGGTGACAGAAACCCCAGAAAAAAAAATGCCATAGGCAACAGAAAAATGCCACAATCTGCAAAAAAAAACCAAAAACCTCCCCCTCAGCATGCTGCGTTTTGACAAAACTGCCGAAGAGCCTCAAAAATGGCAGAAATTAGAGAAAAATGCCACCCAAAAAAAAAGACCATGGGGGATATTTACTAACAAATCTAAAAACACGATTTTGTCAAAGATGTTTTAGCATAATTTCCAATCTAATGTGTTTAGTCAAATTTATGTAAATTGGGTCTTAAAAATAATGGTTTTTTAATTGGTCTCATAAATACACCTGGTTCGGAGCAGACGTAGCGATGTGCCAATATATGCGACTTTTTAAAAAATTGCGCAGTTAATAAATTTAGCTAAAAAAGAATTCTGGCGCACTTTCAATCTAATTAACAACAAAAAATCAAATTCGCATCTAATTTGGATAGTCTTGTCTAAAAAAGCTTCATGAATTCATATTAGATTTATTTTGAGTGCAAACTAGATATATTAGTCTAAAAACAGGCACAATTAGTTTGATAAATGTCCCCCCCCACACACACACCAGTATGTAAGGCATATTGTTAACTTTCATTGACTTCCAGCTAACATCTGGCCGCTCGTGTTTTTGCAAAAAAACAAAAAACAAAAAAAAAAAAACACCATGGCGCTTTCATTGGCAGTGATCTGAAAATTTATTGTATTGTGAAGCCAGCCTAAATGTAGCTATCTTCAACTCCAACCACCAATTCTGAGATAACAAAAATGCTATCACAAGTTGCAGACTGCATGAGGTTTTCTTCCAAGATTATCTTGTATTTTGCTGCATTTGGTTTATCTTCTACAGCCTGAAGCACAGAACTATTCTCAGGGTAGGTGTATACTACAGAAATTTCAATTCCTTGGGTGGATGGCAGATTGAGCTTCAGAATGTCTATGGGACAAGCGGAACTTCAAGGAGAGACTTCCCTTGAAATTACCGCCCAGATTCCGTAGTGTGCACATACTGTACCCTTACACTGTGATGTTGTCTCCATGGTTTACATTCTGGATTGTGTATTTTTAGTTTTGTGTAACCCTAAAGCATAGTAGTTTTCTCATACACCTTGCTTGTCCACTGTGGTCCCATCAGCCACAAAACTTTCACCTTCTATTCATAGTCCACTTTTGCCAGAGTTACTATTGATACATATTATTACATATTATTATAACATATGTACATGTTATTATATATTTTTATGCATTTAAATTATCGATAGAAATAATTTCCTTAAAAAATCTCCAAAACAGTATATACTGTAAATATATCCTAATAGTATTTGCTATGATTTACTTTTATTACACAATATGACATCCTATGGGTGTTTGAGTGTGTACATTGGCGCATAATACCAGTCTCTGGAACTGGAACCTGGGAAGAAACAATCTTCTCCTGTTATAAAAAATATGATTATAGAAAAGGAATATGTGCATGAGCTTTTGCTGAACAGCTTAGGCAAAGTACAATAGTTGCATACTGTAAAGGGCTATTTCTTGTCCATGATGCGTTTCGGTTCATTAGATTATCAGCATGCTTAATATGTGTATCATGTTTTTTCAGATGAAACACTGCACCTGCTGTATGTAACACTGTATCATCCCAATTATTAGTATGCTTTGTGGTAAATGCCAGGATGTAAATAAAGACAATAGGTCAATTTTAACGTCAAAACGTCAACCCATTAAATTGCCTAAATGTCAAGCATATCGTGCTTTTATGTCTTAAATTCGACTGTTTCTGTATTGCCAACACATACAAAATCTTAACATACTGAATATTTGAATAAAGCAGAGAAATTATTTGGACTTTTGCAATTTTATTTCACTCCATGACTTTATGCTTTTATATTGGCAAATTATTTTTTCCCCTTACATACATTTCTATTTCTTGAACATCCAGTGTTGATGCTTAGTGAACTGTAATAAGCTTAGAGACACAGCCTGGCCTCTTCACTCTCACAAGCCACTGGATGTATCGTAGGCACCTCATGCAGCTCCACACTCTCCAACTGGTACCAGACACTGCCCTCCCCCTAGCCTGCTCCTCCCAGCATTGCGGTACCTCACCATGGTACTTCAGCTTCACCTTCATCAATGTCAAGCTCTTCCTGGGCCTACACTGTTGATGTCAGATGCTCCTGCAAGGCGGCAGCAGAAAATGACTATCCTTGCTTTTCAGTGAATCTGTCATAAAGCTGCTGCTGTATATTGTTGTCTATCACTCTATTGCAACTTGGTGTACAGAGGGCCTATTCTCAAAAACCAACTGAGTGTACAGGGCAGGGATCTGTTACTTGTGAGCGCACCTTTAGCTGGGTTCACACTATGTATATTTGAGGCTGTATATGGTCCTCATGTCAGGTCCTCATAGCAACCAAAACCAGGAGTGGATTGAAAACACAGAAAGGCTCTGTTCACACAATGTTGAAATTGAGTGGATGGCCGCCATATAACAGTAAATAACTGCCATTATTTCAATATAACAGCCGTTGTTTTAAAATAACAGCAAATATTTGCCATTAAATGGCGGCCATCCACTCAATTTCAACATTATGTAAACATAGCCTTTCTGTGTTTTCAATCCACTCCTGGTTTTGGTTGCTATACAGCCTCAAAAATACAGCCTCAAATATACGTAGTGTGAACCCAGCCTACTTAAAGAAGAACTGTCTTTGCTCATAGAAACCAATAAAATGATAACCCATTACAGAATGCAAAAAAAAGTATAAATGTTAATTTCTCTGCTAGAGAAGAATATCAAGGGTGAGTTTTCTATAGAGTGTGTAAGATGTGGGGATTATGCCACTCACCTGAATAGGTTGTGCTGTAGAAAAGGCACAACTCTATACAGCGCTTGAACATAGGTGCCAATGCAGCTCGTCCAAAGACACCACTGGAGATTCAGTGGTGTGAACAGACTTCTAAAGGTTTATCCTGGCAAGGATCGACGAACTAAACAAGCCCCTTTGTGGCTGAGCGCAGGAGACTTCTATTCCGGTGCTGCATGGATCGTGTTGTAAACTCCAGTCTCAAGCAATAAATGGACTTTATTAAACGTATGCAAACTTGCTTGACACTGGAGTAGTGTCTATGACATTTACCACGGCCGCGACACGATCCATGCGACACTGGAATAGAAGTCTCCTGCGCTCAGCCACAAAGGGGGTTGTTTGGTCCGCCGTTCCTCGCCAGGATCAAACTTAAGAAATTTCTCTGCTAAAATTACAAAATAAATGCTGTCCACTGATTAGCAACTATGGGCAACAAAGGCAGTTCTTCTTTTAGATCATTTTGATGAATCTGTCCTAGGCTATGTTCACACAACGTAATTTTTCAGTAAATAAACGGACGCTGATTGCAATAGAATCAGCGTTCGTTCTTTACTGCAGGGGTCAGATTGCATTGAAGTCAATGCAATGCCACCTGCTGTGTTCACACAGCGTTATGTTAAAGCAACTCTGTACCCACAATCTGACACCCCCAAACCGCTTGTACCTTCGGATAGCAGCTTTTAATCCAAGATCTCTCCTGGGGTCCGTTTGGCAGGTGATGCAGCTATTGTCCTAAAAAACTACTTTTTAAACTCGCAGCCCCGTGCCCAATGGGCATGGCCTAGATTGTGTATGCATTAGGCTGGCACAACCTCTCTGTCCCTCCTCCATGCCCTCCTCATCATTAGGAATGCTCCAGGCAGATTGTCTCCTATTCATCAGCTGTGTCAGCCTGGCACATAGGCTGGATTGTTAAGGCACCTGTGCAATGTTCAGACAAGGAGAAAATGTTTCAGTGGCATTCCTAATAATAAAGAGGGTGGGGAAGAGGGACGGAGGGGTGGTGCAAAGTTAGGGGACAGATAATACCTTTGGGCACGGGGCTGCAAGTTTAAAAGTTGTTTTTTAGGACAATAACTGCATCACCTGCCGAATGGACCCCAGGACAGATCTTGGATTAAAAGCAGCTATCCGCAGGTACAAGTGGTTTGGGGGGGTCAAATTGTGGGTACAGAGTCGCTTTAACGCCCGTTCTTTAGAATGGGCGTTAAAATATTGTACCTGCCTATTATTTCTGGACGCTGTTCACACAATGTAATGTGCAGGGGCAGACAGACAGACACACATTACATTGAAGTGAATGGCTAATTCATTTGTGTCCACAAATCAACAGTAAAGAAAAAACGTTCCTGCAGCCGATACAGAGGAGTTTAACAGCTTCTGTTGCTATGCAATGGACACTGTTAAACATAGTGTGAACATAGCCATATTGTGCTACAACAGTGAATACAGCATAATATTACATGGCATATACATTACATTACAGAAATTTATTTGACATATAACCAACAAGTGCAAAAAAATGTCCAATAACATTTCTCTGAAAGATTTAAAGCCTATGGTATCTCTATATTGTAGGTGGGGAAAAACTTTACCCTCACAGTATTACTCATCTGTATTTAAGCAGTGCGGTGTAGAGGCATTAATTAAATCTCAATACAAAATCATTAATGGTGCCTCCACTTGGATACCTTGGACCCCCCTTGGCTATAAGGCCTAGGTGTGACACTAACCTCTGTACTCTTTTAGCTGCAGCCTTTGTTATCTTCATATGCAGATTTAATTAATTCTAGCATAGCCCTGGCAATTTTTTTAAGGGAACCTGTCATCACTTTAATGCTGCCTGAACCAAAAACCATTGGACGTTCCCTGGCAGCTTCTCCCCACCCCACTGGTCTTGATTGATAGGTTATGCTTATATCTTGATTCATTAATGAATGCTGGTGGGAGGGGAGAAGGCACAGGGACTGCTACAATGACATGTGGCTGCATAAAAGTGATGACAGGTTCCCTTTATGTAAAAAAACTGGTGCTTCTACTAATAGTAATAGTGATATGTTTCATAAAAGAGAGATGATTAACATGGAATGTTAGATGTACACATAAAAAAAGAAAAAGGCATGTGAAGCTTTAAAATGCTGTTTGCTCACCACAGTTAGCTATGAACATTATTCAGCTAATGTAGGCCAACTCATAACGTTTAAATCTGCTTTGGATTAGCAAACCTGTTTGTACAGCTTGTTATCTTTAAAAATCATTAAATTGCAAAGACCTAAGTACAAAAAGTCCGTGCATGAATCAAAACAACAGCCTTTATTTGTACAGCGAGACTGTAACTAATGGCTGCGACAACGGCATTTCACCATTTCCCCCTTCAGACATGTTTTTCTTCAAGATCTCTTTGAATACACAGGTTTTTTGAAAAAGGTGTAATCTTGTGTCCTAAAACGATAAGTACTGCACAATAGTAAGCACAGTGCAGACATAGAATTATTAGCTAAGAGAACTTAAAGTTAATGATAAATACACTCCAAATAAAATCAGGGTCATTTTCTATTGGGCCACAATATTTTGTGATTTTTTTTGCCGGGACTAAGCGGCACTTATCCAGTAGGCAGGCAGGGAGCATGGTATAGTGCTGAGGAGTGCACATAGGCATCAATCAGGTCCAGAAAACAGTGGCCATTAGTGGTTGGACTTATGGCGCGTTTACACAGACAGATTTATCTGACAGATTCTTGAAGCCAAAGCCAGGAACAGACTATACACAGGGAACAAATCATAAAGAAAAGGCTGAGATTTCTCCTCTGACATGGAGAGAGAGGAGTGGCTGCACATCACACCTATGGCTGATACTAATGCTGGTAAGCCTATTTAAAAAAAACAACAACTTTCAAATGTTGGAATATGAATTGATCAAGCCATATCGCCCCATGTACCAACATGCAGGTCTCCTGGTTCACACGGGTCCCTACGCTAACACCACACCGTGTTGGTCAGTGACCGCATCCCCCGGAGAGCATGCATATGCAGGGAAGGGAGGCCATGGAATGGCCCTGCAACCCCCATGTCACAGGACCAGACCCAAAGTGCCCCCCAAAAAAGTCCCAGCCAGCACCACCGGCGAGGAAGGCTGCCCCCAAACAACACAAGTATGGATATGGTATTACACTCACCAAAAACTGCTGCAGACAGAATGGGAAAAACATGGAGGTACTGTCGTGTGAGCACAGGAGACCTGCACGTTGGTACACGGGGCGATATGGCTTGATCAATTCATATTCCAACATCCTGAAGTTAGTTTTTTAAAATAGGCTTAGCTGCATTAGTATCAGCCATAGGTGTGATGTGCAGCCGCTCCTCTCTCTCCATGTCGGATTTTGAGATTTTTACTCTATTCAAATCTATTCTGGACTTTGGCTTCAAAAATCTGTCAGATAAATCTGTCTGTGTAAGCGCACCATTACATACATCTATACTACTCCATTCACCTGCGTCATATGTCACTAGTTATCATGCCAATATTTATTATTTTCTGTGCTTGTTGCTTAAAAGAATTGTTCAGGACTGGGAAAAAAACGGTGCCACGGGTATTGCAGTTTGGCTACACTGACTTGAATAGAGAAGTGCTGCAATATCACACAGAACATGTGGTCAGATCTTTTTTGTTGGAAGAAATCAGCCATGTTTCTTTAATACTGAAACACCCATTTAGTCTTTTGAATTGCTTTACTTTACTTTCCCTTAAACTACAGTAAAATTTGCAATCCCAGTAATCTCATATCTCTATTGCGCCATCTGAGGCATGTATACATTGGTAACCCATTAAAATGGAATGCTGACATATACAAGCACAAACAGGCACAGGCTCATTGGAGGGGTTATCCAGCGCTACAAAAACATGGCCACTTTCTTTCAGAGACAACACGACTCTTGTCTCCAGTTCAGGTGCGGTTTGCAATTAAGCTCCATTCACTTTAATGGAACTGAGCAGCAAAACCCCACCAAAGCTGGAGATAAGAGTCGTGTTGTCTCTGGAAGAAAGTGGCCATGTTTTTGTAGCACTGGATAACCCCTTTAACTTCAATGACCCAAACATAGTCAGCTAGCAACTACATTCACAGGATTACCCGAATTTATACGTGTTTTGACCCAGACTCAAAAGTGTTGTGTGCTTTACTTTTAAGTTTAGGAAATTATCTGAATATAGTAACTAGCTGACTACATTGGGGCCATTAAAGTCAATAGAATCCATGCCTGTCCATGCTTCTATATAACAGCATCCTATTTTGACAGGATGCCAATGCATACATCAACCTGCACAATGACTGCAGCCTTAGGACATGTTTTGAGGGGGTGTAGAGGGGGCGGAACGGGGTCGCGGACTCATAGTCCGCGCGATTCATTATTTTTTTCTCTTAAAGTTACGCCGAAAACCTACTCCAGCCCTCAGCTGGCGTAGGTTTTCGTCCGTGCGTACCGGAGCGCACGGGATTTATGTAGAGGCAGTCCGCCTCTACATAAATCTTGGTAGCACCGGAGATGCAGGGACATTTTTAAGTCCGGAGTAAAAAACTTCGGACTTAATAAATGTCCCCCTATGTGTATATACTCTGGCCGTGATTCCATAGTCGGCAGCACAATGTAAGTTTCATATTAATCAAGGCCGTTGTTACAAATTGGCACCAACTGCCGTGATTAATATAAAACTTACGTAGTGTTAACACAGCCTTAAAATGTATTCATATAGTCACCTATGTCGGGGGCATATGCTTCAAAGCAGTTTTCAGATGAACAACCCCTACAATATATCCATAATGAACACGATAAACAAGGACTTAGCCACAATTTACATTAAAATGCACCATATACGCCATAATTCCTACACGTATTTCAACTACTTATATAATAAAGCTTCAGGAAAATCTTGACAGATGTCATTATTTTACAATATACAGAGATATTTTTCTCAGAGGGTTGTATGATTTATCAAAGAAATCAGATTCTCTAGCAAATTAAATACACAGTTTAAACTCCTTGAATTGAGAATGAGGGAAAAGACATTTACAATACAACATATTCACGTGATTTATTTAACATTACCATAATAAAGCTCTTATTTCAGCCTGGTACAGCATGCAAATGTACCAATTACCTGGAGGGGACACATGAAATATTATAGAATGTCATCTTTATAAGTTCATGATTCAATCTGCTCTCTAATACTTCTTTGCTTTTTTTCAGGCAAAGGAGGAATTTACTAAAGGTCCTCATACACCTTATATATTTTTCGGTCATACCTGGCTATCGCCGTGGTTCTGCCTTCAGAATAAGTTGTATGGGGCTCTCCTGACTGTTTGTTGACAGTTGATATCACTGAGATATGGTTTGGGTGTGATGGAAAATCACCACCCAACCCCTTTGTTCTGGGAAAGATATAAGAGAGCTCTGGCTGTGGCTTAGGGCTCTATTACACGGAACGATAATCGGCCCAAATCGGCCCTATCCAACTGATCTTACCATATACATAATTTTTTTGTGGTCTCTCGCCTAAAAATTGCATGTAATTGTTGGTGAACAGTGATGTAGGGGTGGGGCTTAATGACCCTGGTGCCCCATATCTCCACCCACATCAGTAAGGTAGGCCCTGCCTCTACATGATGTCATTGGCATCTAGGTCCCACCCCCTCTGTGTCCATTGGAATGGGTCAACCTAGGGGCGGGGTCTAGACCTCTAGGTCGGCTCATTCCAATGGCTGCAGAGGGGGTAGGGCCTAGACGAAGAGGACATCACTGAGGGGGCGGGGCCTACTGTGGTGATGTGGGCGGATCAAAGTAGCAGAGCGGTCATGAAGCCCCACTCTGATGGCACAAAAAAAAGCATTTTTCACTGGACCAAGCATCAAGAAATCTATTCTAAAGTAAGGCATGAAAATCCTCGTACAGAAAGGGGGTAACAATTTCACTTTAAGACTGGCCTTTCACAGTAAACCTGTGTACTCTTAGGCTGGATTTATGAAGAGACGCACAGCTCTCGATAAATTTGACTGCCTATGAGGCCAGTTTTGTGCTGTTGTGGATTACCATTACAATGTACACCTGGCAGCAGACATACTAGGCTACAAGTCTCACCCACTTGGGCACCAGGCACAGACTAAATAAGTCCCCCCCCCCAGTCTTTCTTTGGTTTGTTTTTCCCCCATTTAAATACAGTCTTTTATTTTATTTTTTCAATGTGATGTTGAGGATTATAGCCATGAAGGGCTCTCAGATACCATATGGTTCGAATATTTGCTTAGCTAAGGTGTGAAACTGTTATTTCCATTTAGTCATTTCTAGGGAATCAAATAAAAAGAGTATTTACAGAAGTCATTTATATATTACATGCATTTATAGTATATAATACATATATCCACATATAATCTCTCACAGTCATCACCAGACGTTTTTACATTTCTATTATGATCTGCTGCTGCTGCTTGGAAAAGGTGGAAGCAACCATGTGTACTTCTATGTACTATGTACTTCACTTTTTACTGGTGTCATTTTGGGATACATAAAACGTATTAATTACCTTTTATTAATTAAATTTTTTTTTTGGGGGGGGGGCGGGGGGGTAGATAAAAAATATTGCACTCAAATCTTACAGTATGATCTTGCACTCTGTAACCCTCACCCAAAGGCTATGTTCACAACAGCCGTTCTTTTCATTCAAACCTGTTTACACACAGTACTTTTTTTTTTTTTAAATAATTCTTTGCATTAAAGTCAATGGAATTTTATTATAGGGCACACCCAAATGAGCCAGCAGTCTGTATAGGACTAATAGAATAAGGTTCCTAAGGCTGGCATTTAAATGCTGGCTGTATGAACATGCTAAACAACGGCTGTTGTTTGACACTCAAAACAACCGATGTCATTTTGCGTGCCGAACAATGACCATTGTTAGGACATCATCTGAACATAGCCAAAGAGTTACTGGTGACTAACATATTGGTTATTTTATCCTGAGGCCTAAACACAGTTATTGTTTTACCTTCTGGAATGAAACATTGATAGTCCATAACTCTGTACCATTGCATGATTTATTATGACACAAGGGTAGTATCCGGAGTTTACATTATGACTATGTTTACACTTTGTTCTCTTCTTGAAAAGAGCGGACGCTGATTGAAATGAAATATCAATACAATGGCGCCCGCTGTGCTCTGACATCGTTATTTTAACGCCCCTTCTTAATAAACATGCCTAACAGCGTCCAGAAGCAATAGCTGTTCACACAATGTAAAGTACAGCCAGCAGCGGCCACACATTACATTTTAGAGATTGACTAATTGATTTGTGGGAACACCCAACGATGTAATAATGTTCCTGCAGCCGATACAGCACGGCAGCCGGCAGTATAACACAGTCCCTTGCTATTCAATGGGCATTGTTATACGTTGTGTGAACATAGCCTATTAGTGGAATTGATGCACATAACTAGTAAAAGGTTAAGGTTTAGCTAAAGGTCCCCCCCCCATTTCTTTTCCACATTTCCCAGCTGAAGACCTGACTATTAGGTATTGTGTACCAAACATTTTATTAATTTTGTGAATACATATGCACATGCCAATTTTTGGTTCATTATTACTATGAAAAAAATTAAAGGAGTCCTGTGAAACTAAGAATTGACAGTAAGGCAGGAGGGTATGGGAACTTAATAAACAAAGTATACATAACTATCCCTGTGCCCCATAGCGCCATTCCCAAGGTTTGCTGACAGCCACCGCCTACAGTGTCACCTACCTGGCTGATGGATTGCCCACCAGCCGAATCCCTGACTGGCTGAGCGAGCAAACCATCAGCTGGAGAAGTCGGGTATGTGACATATCCAGATGCCAGATGAAAATGACAGTTGGCGGCTGTTAACGAGACCTGGGAGCGGTGCTATGGGGGCATGGGGACTTTTTTTTTTATTATACTTCCTTTATTTTGTTCCTGAATCCTCTTCCTTCCTGTCATTTTTTAGTTTTACATTTTTAGTTTTAGTTTTACAGTTTTAGTTTTAAACATTTTATGTACTTTCATTTCAAAAACTTTGACTATTGTGTGCAGATACATCACACACAATTCTGATTTTAAAAAATAAATAAATAAACACAGGTAATGTGACAAAAATAGTAGAAAGCTAAGGGGTGAATACTTTTACAAGCCGCTGTACGTGGCAGAAGGCCCCGGCTGCCATTAAAACCTATTGAAAGGCAGCTATTACATTGCTTGACTGCTCATGAGGTAAGAGACACCACTGTAAACAACAAACATCCCAATATATTTCCTTGGGGTTCTTTAGGGGACACTGTGGAGCCCCAAAAAAAACAACAAACATATAGATTAACTGGGAAATAATAAATAGTAGCAATATACAAGCACAACCGCTAATAACCCTTGTGAGTAATGTGATAATTTAATAGTTTGGGCGAATACACACACAGCGATACCAAATATGTGAGTTTTTATTTATTTATTTTTATTTATAAATTGAGAAAGGGGGGTGATTCAAACTTTTATTTACTAACATTACTTAAATTAATTAAAATCCCCCTGGGGGACTTCTATATACACAGCACTGATCTCCCATTGAGATTAATGCTGATCCATCAGATCAGTGCTCTATTATTCTGGTCTGCAGAAGACCAGATACATGGAGTGCAAAGCCAGGATCTGACGCTTAGCCACGCCCAGTATAATGGATCCCCCCCGCGATGCCATCACTAGACACCAGGGATGGGGGCTAAAGAGAACATTTAAATGCAGCTATCCTGTTTGACAGCTGCATTTAAGTGACCTAATTAACGGGTGCGGCGATCGTCCGCACCTGCTAATAGCCGCGGCCCCGGCTGCAGAAAGCAGCCGGGGTCGCGTCCGTTGAGAGCTCTGAACCTCCCCACCCCAGGACATACCTACGTCCTGCGGAGGGAAGGGGTTAAAGATGTGCTACCAAATCCATGATTACTAGATATAATAAAAGGTAGAAATAATGGCCCTCAATAGGGCCATTCACTGACACTGTCATGATGCAAAGTAGCTGTACAAAGTCCAACAAGAAAATGATTCTTACAGTCATTGTCAGATTTTCTTTAGTTGACTACTAGGAGACTGTGCTTCTTTTTATCAGTGAAATATAATAAAATGTGTAAAGTATAGAAAAATAATAATTACATTTTTTAGCTCAAAGAATTAGGCAATGTTCACACAACGTCAAAAATAGAGAAATAGAGAAAGGGTGGCCGATTTTGATATTTAAAAAAAGTCCATTATTACCTCGATTTAACTGACTGCAATGACAATGCATTGAAGTCAATGGAAATACGGACATCCAATGCACACAATGTATTGAATAACGGACGTGTTTACCGCGGACGTCAAAATAATGAACATGATCATTATTTTCGGACCTCTTTTGCAAACAGCACGTTTTTATTAGTTGTTCACATACAGTTTTTCTTTTTTGACCGTTCTTTCTCAGTTTTTACTATTAAATTCAATGTACTCTTCAATTTAGACACACCCAAAGGCCAATTAGTAACCCCAAACTATAATAATGTACCAACAGCCGTCATTGTACTAAGGGAAGGCTAGGCAGATAAATGATGTCCGTTATTTTAGACTCAAAATGATGGATGTTATTTTAAACGGAGCTGAAAAAACCTTGTGTGAACATAGCCATAAAGTGTATGTTTTTGGTAGAGTGAGATCTGCTAGTGAAAAAAAAATTGAAATAAAAAAAGTATGGTGATAACAACAGATAATTCATTTGGAGAATTGTATATATTCAATTGTTAAAACATATGTAAATGAGGACAGATCCATTTGAGATAACTACTATCATCAAACAATAAAGCATGAACTATGATGGGCCTGCAAAAATCCCATTACATATATTGTGCCCTAAAGCTACACTGTGTCTTTACTATGGAGCCATGTTAGGAAAGGCTTGCAGACAAGGTTAATGTATGCCCATGGACATGTAAACCAAATTATAGATTTTACTTGGATTTATGCTGGCTGTATTATTGTATTTTTTCTGTTGTGTTAAGTGCACACAGCATTCAACACCATTTTCATGCGGAAAAAAACACATTGATATAAAAACAGCGTTTTACTGTGCCAATGCACTAATCTTCCTGTAATGGATATAAAAAAAACCCTTTAACATCAGTGCTGACCTCAATCACATTGTAGTTCCATATACTTTAAAGTGTAGCTGCCATTTCAGATCACTTTTTAGGCTATCTTGTGTGTGTATTAGGGGTAGCACTATTTATGACCATTATATTACAGATTTAAGCTGTGCGGGCCTCATCTATAATTTTTAGGTGTTCCTGAGCTAGTGGGAGGAGCATAAGCTCTATGGTGTCTTACATACACTGTACTCAAACAGAACATGAGATCATGCCCTTCTTTGGCTCTATACACACATTTTAAGAAGTAGCAGCAGCATGGCGGGCATTATAGAGCACAAGAGAACAGTCTAATCTGTGAGTTAAAGGGAACCAATCACACTAAACATGTTCATGTCCCATGAACATTCAGCCCGCAAAGTTAGTTTAATCCTGTCCCGCGCTCTATGCAAATTACCATACAAGTAGTCACGGTGGGTGGGACGGCTGTTCGGACGGCTCGGGGGGTGGGGCGGCGGCATTGCACGACGTCTTTACTAAGCTGCGCATGCGCAGTGCAGCCTGAGAAGACGCTGCTGTACTGCACTTGCGTGGCGTAGTACAGCAGCGGCTTCACCCACTGTACTGCGCATGCGCAGCTTAGTAAAGACGTCAGCGTGGCTTACGTGCAATGCGCCCCCCCAAGTGACGTCACCAGGCACCGCTTTACAACACGCCCGGAGGGGCGTGATTACAGCGCAGGAGCCAGCCCAGGACCCAGTGACTACTTGACGAAGACCCCGCCCACCGTGACTACTCGAACAGCCGTCCCGCTCACCGTGACTACTTGTATGGTAATTTGCATAGAGCACGGGACACGATTAAACTAACTTTGCGGGCTGAATGTTCATGGGATGGGGGGGGACAGGGGGATGGTTAGGAAGCGTGCTGGCTGATGTACCAGCACGTTTCCTTACCTTTATGCCCAATTTTAGTGTGATTGGTTCCCTTTAAGCCCTAAGGTAAAATCATTTATTTGCAGGAGCTCCTGGGTAGTCTCTTTGCTTTTTGACTGAAGGGTATGGTCTCTCCAGCCATTTGTCCCACCCCTCTACCTTCTGTTTAGATTTGTATTGGCAGCTTGTAATCTAATCTAACAGTGAGCTGCTTGACTGTTTTGTTAAACACCAGACAGAATTTAGCTGCTTTTTTAGAGTCAATGTCAGTTTATTGGGGGAAAGTAAGTATTGCTTATACTACAGCACTCTAAGCACAGTAATTTCTAATATACTTATGCATCCTATAATGTATGGAATATACATTACAAATAAAGGGAAACTATCAGCAGGTTAGAAGCTGAAATATCCCTATATGACAAAAGGTGCTGAGAAGGAAGATAATTTTCTTACCTTGATCCTCGGCACAGTTTCCGATATATTTGTAGGTTAATCCATATGCTAATGAGTTGCTTTAGTGCACTGGACGCGCGGCTACCACCCTAAGTGCACCGATATGCCCCAGCCGGCCTTCCCTTTCTAATGAATATAATCAGACAACCACCCTAATTTTCATGAGGAGGGTCAGGTTGGTTGGGGTGGATCGTTGCATCCTCCATTGCATATGTATAACCTACAAATATCCCAAAAATGGTGCAGAGTATCAAGGTACTAAACTTACCTTCATCCTCAGTGCCCTGTGCGCTATAGCAACATAACAGCAGACAAGATGCTTCTAACCTGCTAATTTATTTTAATAATGCCCTTGTATTAAGGTTAAAGAGTATAAAAGTTATAAAAGACTAGGTTTTATAAGTACCATTGTCAAGTCAGACAACCATCTGGTTTATATGTTTATACGTCAATGGTTCGCAATATTGACATTCTTTATTCAAAATTGTGACATACAATATGACATGGTGACATATTCCCCAATAATTCCACAATCTAACAGCATTAATTCAAATAATACATCTTATTTGAAGAAATCTTGAAGAAAGGTCAACCTGCTGGGATTTGAAGAGGATTATGTGCAAGACTGACTCTTACACTTCTTTATACGTCAATACAGCAACTTGATATGCGCATTAGGGACATTTTCCTATCATAACATTGCACATGGGTAAGTATGCACTTCCAAGAAAAGAACAATGAAACAGAAGAACAGCACAGAACACAAACACATCTTATGCAATGCTTCCACTTTCTACAGAAACAAATATTACACAAATAGTACTGTGTCAGATAAACATAATATATTTCATTGTAAGTTCTATCACAAGGATTGCTGAGTTAACAACTCCTGTCAATGATACAAATATACTAGAGATGATAGAAACGTATCTTGCAAATCCAGATTTGTTGCAATCCACGCTGTAAATTTGATTCATTTTGTGAATTCAGCGCAATTGCCTACAGTACTGTCACTTGGTGGGAGCGAAGGATTATCCATCAATCAGTATCCATCAAGCCTCACTGTGATGTCAGCACCCCCCCCCCTCTATATAGTGTGAGCTACTTCCTGGAGACAGGCAGTCAGCTGTGTGAACAGAGAACGATCGCAGCAATAATTTAGGGCACAGCAGGGTGAGAAACAGAAAGAGAAAAGGACAGAGAGGAGAGGATAGGAGGCTACAATGTGAGTGGTTGTGGGTGTTGTGAATTCACTACCCATTATGAGTTAGTGGCTGCTGTGAAAACAGTGGCCATTATCAGTTAGTGGCTGCTGTGAAAACAGTGTCCATTATTAATCAGTGGGTGTTCTAATTCCAGTGTTTATTATCAGTCAGTGGGTGCTCGGTCCACAGATGTCATCCTCGACCTGATTATCAGGGAATGAAACTGTGGGAAATAACGTCCGTTAATGACCATTGTTTTAAAATAACGGCAATTATTTGCCATTAAATTTCCTTAGTGAGTGAACATAGCCTTTCTGTGTTTTTAATCCACTCCTGGCTTTGGTTGAAAAATATTGACCAAAACACCAAGAAAAAATACTGTGTGTGAACATAACCTGAGGCTGAATTTACACTAGGGCATTTTGCAGCATGCGTTTTCCTTCATTGAAACTGATTGAGCACTAGATGTAGGGATGAGAATCTGTTCTTAATAATTTGTTTATTACTTTTTGTTTGCAGGTGCTGAAGACTTTTCATGGTCTCTATACATATTAGCACTGTATCAAGTGTACCATTTAACTAAAATCAACAGTCCTGGCAGATACCCCCTCCCTCCTAAAAAATGCCATATACTAAAGGTAGAACATCCGGGTATGTAATGCTCTTCATGTACACACAGGATAGCTAATCAAAAAAGTCTTCTGAAGTGACAATTACACCTCAAGAATATTCACAGCCCTTTAATGACTTCTGTCACATAAATTATTACGTATCAAATTTTTCAGTAAAATCATATATTTGTTACATTTAGTTTTATTTTAATGAGAGGAAAAAGGCTGTATTAGCAAATGAATCTGTATGACATAGTCAGACCAGACATTTCCTACTATTATAGCCACAGACTACAGTTTCCACTAGGGTCTCACTTTTAGTCATTCTACTTACTGGAAAATATTTGAATACATTTTTATATTATAAAGTCTGATTATCCAGCCATGCTTTTGGTTTTCCTGGCATGTAGAATGGCTTTCCCTCTCTCAAACCTGGAAACAGAAAGAGAGCATGTTAGGTAAATGGAAGAAATATATACACAGTGCTGTGAAAAAGTAGTTTCCCCTCACTTGGTTACTTCTATTTTTGCTAATTTGTTACATTATAATGTTTCAGATCATTTCACTGATTTTAAGTACAGCACAAATAAAAACAGCGTGCAGCCTCTAAATAAGCTCTTCACTAGGGGTAAGGATTTTTTTCTCCAAAAACTTATGTTACCAATGTGAGGGTATGTGCACACTGAGCAATTCTCGCGGAATTCCGCCCGAATTCCACCATAAAAAGCGGGCGGAATCCGCGTGGAATTCAGCCCGTATAAATGCAACATTGCTCCTTCCATAGAGAACAATGGGATTTCCGACTGCCCGTGCACACAGAGTAAATTTCCGTCCGGAATTGCGCGCGGATTCTGCGCAGAATCCGCATTCCGCCCAAAGAATGTACATGTCAATTCTTTGGGCGGATTCCGCTAGAGGAATCCTATAGAAGTCAATGGGGTTTGAATTCTGCTGGTAATTCCGCTTGCATTCCGCTTGATTTCCGCACGGATTCCGCTCAAATTCCGCTCAAATTCCGCTCAAATTCTGCCAGAGCAGAATAGGCGAGGAATTTCAAGCAAAAGTCTTTCAGCTACAATTCGTCGAGAATTGCTCAGTGTGCACATACCCTGAAAAAGTAAATTCCTTAATAAAATGGTTGTGCCACCCCAGGCAGTAACAACTGTTGTCAAACTTGTGAGCTCACAATGAGTCTTTTACAAACTGGTGAGGAATTTTAGCAAAGTCATCTTTGCCGCATTATTTTAATTTGCTACATTGACTCATCAGTTCACATACCAGTATCCCAAAAGTTCAGGGCTTATCTAGGTGTTTGTAAGCTAAATGCAAGACAGGCCATTATGATCTTTTTGATCAGCAGCTGTTTGCGCCCTCTCCCATAGATGGTTTTCTAGTTGTGAAATTTTGTACATTGACCTTAAAGCATACCCACAATCTGACACCCCCCCCCCCCCCCCAAACCGCTTGTACCTTCGGATAGTGGCTTTTCATCCAAAATCTGTCCTGGGGTCCGTTCGGCAGGTGATGCAGTTATTGTTGTAAAAAACAACTTTTAAACTGGCAGCTCCATGCCCAACGGCCGGGGCTTAGATTGTGTATGCATTAGGCTGGCACAACCTCTCTGTCCCTTCTCCCCACCCTCCTCATTATTAGGAATGCTCCAGGCATATGGTCTCCTATTTCCCACCTGTGTGAATACTGAACATGGACTGGATCATTAAGGCACCTGTGCAATGTTCAGACAGGAGAAAATGTTCCAGTGGCATTCCTAATGATGAAGAGGGTGGGGAGGAGGGGAGGAGGGACAGAGGAGTGCTGCAAAGTTAGGGCACAAATACTCTAAGCCCCAGTTGTTGGGCACAGGGCTGCAAGGTTAAAAGTTGTTTTAACAACTGCATCACCTGCCGAATGGACCCCAGGACAGATCTTTGATTAATAGCAGCTATCCGAAGGTACAAGTGGTTTGGGAGGTCCGGTTGTGGGTACAGAGCCGCTTTAAGTGAGTCCTGTGGTTCCATAGCGATTCATATAGGTTGTTTTATAACCTCCTGGATGAGTTGTTGATATACTTTTGGTGAAATTCTGGTAGGTTTACCACATGTTTTCTCCATTTGTGGATAATGATTTTTACTGTAGTTAACTGGATTGGGGGGCCTTGGCAAATGCTTGCAACCATTATCAGATTTCAATGACATTCAATGAAATTCTACCAGATTATCAACTGAATTTTTATGATCAGGTTTATTTAGAAGCTGATGGGGCAACTACTCTCTTTTTTATTTATTTTTTAACATGGGGTTAGGTATGGCTGAACAGCATTTCCGTAAAATAGCATGAAGGTAAAACAAAGTTATTAGTTCTACAGTACTATACAAAGGTTTTTGGTAGGTGTGGGTAGAATGCTTTCAAAAATAGAAGTGCCAATAGTTTAATCGTATCAACTATCACGATTCAAAGTGAGGAAATAGAAAGGCAATCTATATCAAACCAGTATTTGGTGTCACTACCCTTTGCATTTAGAACAGCATAAATTCTTTGTACATTTGCTTACAGTTGTTAATGGAAAGGGTCAAGAAGGTTGTTCCAGACATCTTGGTGAACTATCCACAGATCTACTTTGTAATGTGGCTTGTTCACCTCCTTCTGTCTCTGTCTCTTAAAGCAATCCCAGACACACTCTCTCCAAACTGCTCCCTCGGCCCATCTTAAAGGGGAACTATCAGCAGGTTAAATTAATCTAACCTGCTGATATGCCCCTATTGCACAGAAGCCGCAGAGGAGGAAGGTATGTGTGATACCTTCCTCCTCGGCACCACTCTGGTGCAGTTAGCCATGTTCCCCGCGGTCAGGTGAGACCATTAGGAACACAGCCAGTCCTCATGGTGCGGGGAGTGCTCCTGGGGCAGGCCAGCCGGGGGCGGTTTCTGTGCTATGGGGGCGGACAGTGAACCTAATTGCCCCCTCATTGCTCTTAATGGTCTAACTGGACTGTGGGGAACACGAATAACTGCAACTGAACAACGCGGAAGAGGATGGTAGGAGACATACTTTCCTCCTTGGTGTCTCCTGTGCAATAAGGACATATCAGCAGGTTCAGCTAACCTGCTGGCTGATAGTTCCCCTTTAAATGCAGTAGGCAGACTTATCTTCCTCTTTAGCCTTTTCACAGATGCCTCCCCCTATGCCAGTCACTTCACTGGCTGCCCATTCAGCACAGAGTACAATATAAACTCCTCTTGTTCACCCACAAAGCTCTGCACAGCTCTACATCTCACTGCATATTCTCCCTTATATCTGTCTACTATCCCACACTGTTTCTACATTCTTCATCTAAAACTAAAATCCTCCATAATCTGAACTTCTTATTTCCAACTCCAAGACTTTGCTTGTGCTGCACCACTTCTATAAGAATTAAAAACCCGACGCTAATAATGGGTGGCTGCAATTTTTTTTAATGCACTGTTACTAAGGTGTGTAACATTCATGATACAAATAATAATAATTTTAAAAGGATCCTCTCACATTGAAAATAAAGTCTAATCTACAGGCATCATGTTATGAAGCAAAAGGAGCTGAGAAAAAGAAAAGTTAAAGTATAACTTGTCCTGACCTGGCTAGAGGAAGGGAGGAGTCCCGAAATAGCTATCCCAGGTGATGCGCCTGCACCTTCACTGATCCACCATCCCCTCCCTGCTATGATCTCTACGTAATAAAGACTTGGAAGATAACAACGGTGAGTGCTTGAATTTCTCCCGCATACTACATAACTTGTCATTTATTCATTTAAATCTCTGCTCATTCTGGGATCAGTAGTCATGTGAGTGGTCCTATTCAATGATTGATAGCTCTCTATATGTTCATTTATACAAAGGTAACTGTCAATCACAGAGTTTTCCTGGAATGTTTCCCACAAAACTATATATCAATTTGCTTTGCTCCTCCTACTCTGTATGTGCTGCATAAAGAATGGACATTTGTGACAAGTTCCATTTAAATTTAATAAAATAAAAAATTGTAAGTAACATAGTAACATAGTAAATAAGGTTGAAAGAAGACAAGAGTCCATCAGGTTCAACCTAGGAAAATCCTACTGTGTTGATCCAGGAAGGCGAAAAACCCCTATGGGGCAGAAGACAAACGCCCCACCACAGGGAGAAACTCCCCCCCCCTCCCCCGATTGCAATGGCAACCAGAACAATCCCCGGATCAACGTATCACCAGAAATCTAATGCCCATAACTTGTAATATTATATTTTTCAAGAAAATCATCCAGGCCTCCCTTGAACTTATTTAATGAATCAGCCATGACAACATCATGTGGCAGAGAGTTCCACAGTCTTACCGCTCGTACAGTAAAGAACCTGCGTCGATGCTGATGATGAAATCTTCTTTCCTCTAGACGTAGAGGATGCCCCCTTGTCATTGTTACAGACCTAGGAGTAAAAAGACCACTACAAAAATCTCTGTACTGTCCATTCATATATTTGTACATTGTGATCAGATCGCCCCTAAGACGTCTTTTTTCTAGCGTAAATAACCCCAAGCGTGATAACCTGTCCTGGTACTGTAACCCACCCTTTCCCTTAATGACCTTTGTTGCCCTCCTCTGCACCCGCTCTAGTTCAGCTGTGTCCTTCTTATATACCGGTGCCCAAAACTGTACACAGTATTCCATGTGTGGTCTGACCAGTGATTTATAAAGAGGCAAAACTATGTTCTCATCTTTAGCATCTATACCTCTTTTGATGCACCCCATTATTTTATTAGCCTTGGCAGCTGCTGCCTGGCACTGATCACTAAAGTTGAGTTTACTGTCCACCAATACCCCCAGGTCCTTTTCGGAAGTAGTTTTACCCAGTGTTTTATTATTTAGCACATAACTGTACTTATTATTTCTATGGCCCAAATGCATAACCTTACATTTATCCACATTAAACTTCATTTGCCATTTCTCTGCCCATTTTAGCTTCTCCAAATCCCTCTGTAATATGATATTATCCTCCTCTGTACTGATTACTTTACCCAGTTTAGTATCATCTGCAAAAATGGAGATTCTACTCTGTAGCCCCTCTACAAGATCATTAATAAAAATATTAAAAAGAAGTGGACCCAACACTGACCCCTGTGGTACCCCACTAGTAACTAAAACCCAATCTGAATATGTTCCATCAATGACCACCCTCTGTTTTCTATCACACAACCAGTTACTTACCCATTTGCATACGTTTTCCCCGAGTCCCAGTATCCTCATTTTGTAGACCAACCTTTCATGCGGTACAGTATCAAATGCCTTTGAAAAGTCCAGATACACAACATCCACAGCCTCCCCCAGGTCCAGTCTATAACTTACCTCTTCATAGAAGCCGATCAGATTAGTCTGACAGGACCGATCCCTCATAAATCCATGCTGGTGCTGCGTCATAAGATTATTTTCATTAAGATACTCCAGTATAGCATCTCTTACAATCCCCTCAAATACTTTACCTACTATAGATGTTAGACTTACAGGCCTGTAGTTTCCAGGATCACTCCTTGACCCCTTCTTGAATATTGGTACCACATTAGCTATGCGCCAGTCCTGTGGAAGAATCCCTGTCGTAATAGAATCATTAAATAATAGGAATAACGGTCTGTCCAACACAGTATTTAATTCTTGCAAAACTCTAGGATGGATACCTTCTGGGCCCGGTGACTTATGGATTTTAATGTTTTTAAGGCGTTTCCCCACTTCTTGTTGTGTTAGGCAGGTGAGATTTATGGGAGGATTAACATTATCCCTAGTCATATCGTCTGTTATGGGATTCTCCTCTGTGAATACAGTAGAGAAGAATGTATTTAGTAGATTGGCCTTTTCCTCTTCCCCCTCCACCATTACACCCAGATTATTTTTGAGGGGACCAACATTTTCGGTTTTAAGTCTTTTGTTACTTATATAGGTGAAGAACATTTTGGGATTTGTTTTACTTTCTGTGGCTATCCTTCTTTCTGTTGCTATTTTTGCTTCTTTTATTTGCGTTTTACACATAAGATTTAGAGATGAGTGAGTATCCAAATACTTGAGTGCCCATCAGTTAAGTCTAGTATTTTTCAATACTTCATGCTCAATTTCATTAAAGATCCCAACTGAAAACAATGGGAGACTTGAGTATTTATTAAGGTGCCCCCCGCTCTATAGAGCAGAGGGTACCTGGTTAATCTGAAAGTGACAGTCTGGCCCCAAGGGGTTAAATAAACCCCCTTTTGGGGGGGGGGGGGAGCAGACTGTGCTCTGTTGGTGGTGAGGGGAGTGGATAAATTATACTTACTGCTCAGGTCTTCTATCTGTCTTTACTATCGCTGCTCAGCCATTTAGCGGCTGAGGCAGGACACCACTGAAGTCGCGGATTGGCTATGCAGAGAATCCTTATTGGCTGAGGTAACATTTCAGGAACCAGAGCCTGACACACATCAAGGTCAGTGTATCGTGCCTGGTGAAGAAAGAAGATATCTGATGGTGAGTATGAACTTGTGTATTGTTCTTTTTTCTCTTTACTTTACAGGCTTACTAGTGGAACCAGCCTGATAGACGTCATCTATTACTAAGCAGGGGCTTAGTTTTAGTTGGTAAAATGGCTAATACTAACACCCCCCCAATATTACCGCCAACACATGGGTACTGGAAAGAGCCGGGTACCAGTAGGTACGGAACATCAAAAAATGGTGCTTCTGGATTGGACAGTGACAGGCTGGTATTATTAGGCTGGGAGAGCCAAAATAAATGGCCCTTCCAACCCTGGTACTACTAGGCTGCTACTGTTTGTTTTTTTACCTGGCTGGTTACGGAAATCAGCCTGCACCTTTTTAAAAATAAAAAAATAATAATAATAAAAAAAAAATTGTTAATTGTTGAGCTGAAAGAGTAGGAGTCTTTGCTCAGCCAATCAGCAACTGCAACGATGTCCCACCTCAGCCACTGGCAGATAGAGGACTGGAACGGTAAGTAAAATTTCCCTGCTGCACCCCCCCCCCCTTACCTGTCACAATCCAACCTTCTGGATCAGCAGCGGGACCTCCGCTGATCAGGAAGATCAAGTCTCCATGGATATGGAAATGCGGTCAGACACTAATGCCTTATCTATGGAGACCCGACCTTTTTGATTAGCAGAGAATCTTGCCACTGATCTGGAAGGTCCGATTGTGACAGGCACAGTTTACTAAGGGTTTGGAAATGCAATATGCATTTCCACAGCTTTAAAGCTTGTTAAAAGGCTTGTCAGCAGCCTATCAACTACCTATTTTTTACTTAGCACCTGAGCAGCACACTGTACTTGCCTAAGTGTTGAGTATTTTAGAGTAGCCCAATACTCAAGCCAATACTATACTCTAATGAGCGATCTCGCCCATTTCTAATAAGGTATAACATTGTCGCTTAGAGAACTGTTAAAACTTCACAGGCTAAAGAAAGCTTGTGTGCATTTCTAGAATGTCTACTCTAAACTGAGTCTAAACCCTTTTTTAATTTATTCCCTTGTGATGTGATGCTTAATTTACCCTTGCTGATGATATTCCTTTTAAGACAATAGCTGCTGGAGAACCCCTTTAAAGCACAGTTGCCCATAATTGCTTATGCCTTTGGGTGGAAGCAGAACAGTTTTTCTCACAAGCATATCATTATGATGACATGGAGAAAATTGGTTTAGACATATGTATATATATCAGCAGGGAGGGGTGGGATGTGTATATTTACAAAGGATCACTGAGGCACTCCACCCAGTGACAATGATTAGTCATGCTCTGTTTACATGCCCCAGTGTAGTTTATCTAAAGTTACGTCCCTCTTCAAAGACCTAATGTTTCTTCTGGGTATTTGGTTGATGGGAGCTACTCATCCCTTCTAGGTATAATAAATAAATGCAATTGGTAAAAGCATCTTGCCTAAAAGTAAATAAAGTACTTAGGAGAATTTCCTCTATTGGATGAAAAAAATATATATTATTTTTGTTGGTAGTTCCCATTTTTACAAAAATAAGACAGGTAAGCAGTTCCATCAGTGGTATTCTCTTATGGGTGAATAAAAAGGATCTGCTACAGTTGTGAAACTAAGGGCCCTATTCCAAGGGACGATTATTGTTCAGAATATCGTTAAGGCGTTCGAATCTTAACGATAATTGTTTGATTGAATAGCAGTTAACAATTAACGACCGAACGAGAAATTGTAGATCGTTGGACCTATTTTTATCGTTGCTCGTTCACAAATCGTTCGCATTGAATAAGACGTCGTTCGGCCGTTCGCAGTAGTGACGAACGCAATAGCGACGACAAGACGACCGCAAGACAATCATAAGTAACCATTATCATTCCATGTAAATGGGTAAACGATTTCTGGTCTTTTGCAATAGCGGTCGTTTGGATCATTTATCTTTAACGATTATGCGAATGATAATCGTCCCGTGGAATAGGGCCCTTACTTGATCCTCTTTGTATCCTGGAACTGAATCTCTAGTCAGAGCTGCCAGTAATCATATAGAAGTCATATTTTTCACAGGTATAACTCCAACTTATGCCACCATATACCAAACAGTTTGAAATGTCATCCAGTGACACTCTAAAAAAAAAAATGTGTGCAGTATGCTATCTTTTACATGGTACTTTGTGCTGAAAGGATGAAAGGAGTACATAAGTACAGTTTGCATTAAAAAGAAATAAAGTTATGCTAATGTATATCAGCCAGACATACAGTATTTCACATAAACAGCATGAGAATATGGTGATATATACTAGACATACAGGTGGAAACACAAAACTTGATTGATGACAGTAAGGCTATGTGCACGTTTATTTCCTTTCCATTTTTGAAAAAAAAAAGGACACCTCTCATTTTGCTGTTTTGCCACCGGTCAGTGCAATATCAGCTGCTGGTACATTATTCTATTTCAGGTGGACTAATTGTCCTCTGGATGTGTCTTTATCTGAAAAGTCCATTGAAATTATTAGTAAAAACAGTAAAAGGACAGTGAAAAATTAAAAACTGTGTGAACAACTAAAAAATTATGTTCGCTGTTTGCAAAGGATGTCCGAATTTTTTTATATGATCATTATTTTGATGTCCGTGCAGACGTCTGTGATTTTATACACTGTGTGCATTGGACATACGTCATTCCATTGACCTTAAAGGGGTAGTGTGGCGGTAAAGAATTATTCACAGAATAACACACATTACAAAGTTATACAACTTTGTAATGTATGTTATGTCTGTGAATGGCCCCCTTCCCCGTGTACCCGGAAGTGTGGTGCGCTATACATACCTGTCACGTGCCAACTCGTCTCCGATCTTCAGCCAGTAAAGTCATCTTCGGACGGCCGGGCCAAATCCCTCCGGCCGTCCTGAGTGCCGGCCGCCCTCTGCCGCGTCATCGGCTGCTCAGCCACGATTGGCTGAGCACAGTTATGCTCCGAAGATGACTTCACTGACTGAAGATTGGAGACGAGTCGGCACGTGAAAGGTATGTATAGCGCACCACACTTCCGGGTGGGGGTGGTGGGACACGGAGAAGGGGGCCATTCACAGACATAACATACATTACAAAGTTGTATAACTTTGTAATGTGTGTTATTCTGTGAATAATTCTTTACCGCCACACTACCCCTTTAAGGTCAATGGAATGACGTATGTCCAATGCACACAGTGTATAAAATCACAGACGTCTGCACGGACATCAAAATAATGATCATATAAAAAAATTCGGACATCCTTTGCAAACAGCGAACATAATTTTTTAGTTGTTCACACAGTTTTTAATTTTTCACTGTCCTTTTACTGTTTTTACTAATAATTTCAATGGACTTTTCAGATAAAGACACATCCAGAGGACAATTAGTCCACCTGAAATAGAATAATGTACCAGCAGCTGATATTGCACTGACCGGTGGCAAAACAGCAAAATAAGAGGTGTCCTTTTTTTTTTCAAAAATGGAAAGGAAATAAACGTGCACATAGCCTTACTGTCATCAATCAAGTTTTGTGTTTCCACCTGTATGTCTAGTATATATCACCATATTCTCATGCTGTTTATGTGAAATACTGTATGTCTGGCTGATATACATTAGCATAACTTTATTTCTTTTTAATGCAAACTGTACTTATGTACTCCTTTCATCCTTTCAGCACAAAGTACCATGTAAAAGATAGCATACTGCACACATTTTTTTTTAGAGTGTCACTGGATGACATTTCAAACTGTTTGGTATATGGTGGCATAAGTTGGAGTTATACCTGTGAAGTTGTATAACTTTGTAATGTGTGTTATTCTGTGAGTAATTCTTTACCGCCGCACTACCCCTTTAATGCATCGCGACAATAACGGACATCTTTTTAAATCTTTTCCTTTTACATTGTGTGAACATAGCGTCTGGATCTACAAGCAAAAATACCAATGTAACACAAATCCAATGCGCCACAATAAATAATTGTATAATAAGGAAATAAAAATATAATATTGGGGGTTTCTTTAAATAACAAATGTATTTAATAGGTTTTGCATACATTTAAGAACATGCCAAGCACGTGAGCCATACGCAAATTATACAATTGACAATGTATTATGATATAATGACATTTCATACCAGGAAGGAAAATGTTATGCAAAATAGCCTTAATCTGTATTCAATTCACACCTGCTATTTTTCACGTTCCACTTTGAAGTAGGATACAGCTATTTGCAAATAATACAGTCCATTTTCTTCCTTAAAGATGCACATCATTCCTCATCACCCAAATTTTATTTTTTACATATCTTTAATGTATAAATATAGCCTCTAAGTCATAGTATTAGTAAAGGAATTGCATTGTTCACTCAAAGCTCTTGATTAAACATATGGAGGATTGGTAATGCTAGGGTTTTATTGCGAAAGATCACTAGTAAAATAATTCATGCTTGTGATTAGCTTTTCATGCCTTAGCTGTTTCTTGACAGATGTCAGAAGTCTATGAATTCCCTGTGCATTTTATAATTTTGTTTTCATTACAGTTACTATATGAATTAAGATTTTAACCATCTATTCATGGTCAGTACCCACATCTTATAAAACACATATACATAAATATTATCTATAATGATTATTTAGGACAAAAAGAGCAACATATCTATTACACTAATGAAGATGGAAAAGGAATAACATTGCGACATTGTAAGAGACTGAGAAAAATAAATATATAGTTCATCTATTAAAGAGCCACTCTTCTGGAAATATTTTTGTTTATATAGTGCATCACACCCTGATTTTAGAGACTAATTTACCATATTTTCCGGTGTATAAGGTGACTGGGCGTATAAGACAACCCCTGACTTTTGAAAAGGTTGTCAGGGGTTCGCCTTATACACAGGAAAATGTTAACCCCTGCCAGACTGCAGCCCTGCTGCTAAATTAAAAAAGACCAAGCAGTTAACTCATCTGAAGCCAGTTCCCAGCATCCGTGCGTCTCCTGTCCTGTTCCCGGCACAGGCAGTGTGAGGTACACTGCCTGCGCCGGAGATCCCCGAAGCTTTCCTGGGCAGCCGAGCATCTCATTGGAGAAACTCGGAGATGCTCGGCTGCCTGGAGAGCTTCGGAAGAATGACACAGGCTTTGGGAACTTTCGGCGCCTCTGTCATTCTCCCGAATATCTCCCGGCAGCCGAGTGTCTCCGATGAGACGCTCGACTGCCCGCGAGAGCTTCGGGGATCTCCGGCGCAGGCAGTGTACCTCAAACTGCCTGTTCCGGAAACGGGACAGGATACTCACGGATGCCTGATACGGGCCCCAGGTGATGTTGTTGTTTTGTAGTGGTCGCCCCATACGGTGGGGATGCAACCATTTTTGAGGCCCACCACCATATGGGGCGACCCTACCCGGTGTATAAGACAACCCCCGACTTCTGAGAAGATTTTTCGGGGTTAAAAAGTCATCTTATACGCCGGAGAGGGGACTGTGTCTTATCACTTCTGCTTACCTAGTGAGATCAACCTAATCACCTGGCTGTCTGAACTAATGAGAACGTGATTTGACCTATAATCACAAATAGACTACTACACACTGTAGAAACCAAAACTTTTTGCTAAAAAAAACTAAGAAAAACCTTTTCAAAAATGCTCAAAATATATATCAGCTGCCTGTATAACACCATCTCTTCTTTGTGAAGAAAAAAATGTTTTGGGTGTTATACTACACACTGTGTGCGAAATTTTTACATTATTAGGACACTTGTATTTTATTAACCCCTTCGTGCTGCAGCTAGTTTGGGCCTTAATGACCAGGCTAATTTTTCAAAATCTGACCTGTCTCACTTTATGCTCTTATAGCTCAGTGATGCTTTAACGTATGCTAGCGATTCTGAGATTGTTTTTTCGTGACATATGGCACTTTATGTTAGTGGCAAAATTTGGTCACTATTTTGTGTGTTTTTTGTGAAAAACATCAAAATATCATGAAAAATTGAAAAAATTTGCATTTTATGAACTTTGAAATTCTCTGCTTCTAAAAAAAGAAAGTCGTAGCACATAAATTAGTTACTAAATCACATTACCAATATGTCTTCTTTATTCTGGCATAATTTGGTAAACATATTTTACTTTTTTAGGGTGTTATGGGGCTTAGAAATGTATCAGCAAATTATCACATTTTCGTGAAACTGATTTTTTTAGGGACCAGTTCTTTTTTTAAATGGATTTAGAAGTCTGGTATCCTGAAAACCCCCATAAGTGACCCCATTTTGGAAACTACACACCTTAAAGAATTAATCTAGGGGTATAATGAGCATTTTAACCCTACAGGGGCTGGAGGAAAGTATTCACAATTAGGCCGTAAAAAAATTGAAAATTTTAATTTTCCAATAATATATACGTTTAGATTAAAGTTTCTCATTTTCCAAAGGAATATGAGACAAAAAGCACCCCAAAATTTGTAATGCAGGTTCTCTTGAGTACAACGGTACCCCATATGTGGGCGTAAACCACTGTATGGGCACACAGCAGGGCTCAGAAGGAAGGGAGCGCCAATTAGCTTTTCCAATGCAAATTTTGCTGAAGAAGTTTCTGAGCGCCAGGTGCGTTTGCAGTGCCCCTGTAGTGTCAGCAGAGAAAAAAAAAACCATAAGTCACCCCATTTTGGAAAGTACACCCCTCAAAGAATTCATCTTGGTGTGTGGTGACCATTTTGACCCCACAGGTATTACAGGAAAGTATTCAAAAGAAGACAGTAAAAATGAAAAACTCGAATTCTTCCAATAATATGTTCGTTTAGTTTGAAATTTCTCAATTTCACGAGGAACAAGAGGAAAAAAGTACCCCAAAATTTGTAACGCAGGTTCTCCTGAGTACAATGGTACCCCATATGTGGGCATAAAACACTGCATGGGCACACAGGAGGGCTCAGAAGGGAAGGAGCGCCAATTAGCTTTTTCAATGCAGATTTTGCTGCAGAAGTTTCCGAGCGCCAGGTGCGTTTGCAGTGCCCCTGTAGTGCCAGCGGAGTAAAATCTCGCCATAGTCACTCCATTTTGGAAAGTGCACCCCTCAAAGTATTCATCTTGGTGTGTGGTGACCATTTTGACCCCACAGGTATTAGAGGAAAGTATTCAAAAGTAGACAGTAAAAATGAAAAACTCAAATTTTTCCAATATTATGTTCTTTTAGTTTGAAATTTCTCAATTTTATAAGGAACAAGAGGAAAAAAGTACCCCAAAATGTGTAACGTAGGTTCTCCTAATTAAAAAAAGGTACCTCATATGTGGGCATAAACCACTGCATGGGCACACAGGAGGGCTCAGAAGGAAAGGAGCGCCAATTAGCTTTTTCAATGCAGATTTTGCTGAAGAAGTTTCCGAGCGCCAGGTGCGTTTGCAGAGCCCCTGTAGTGTCCGTAGAGTAAAATCTCCCAATAAGTCACCCCATTTTAGAAAGTGCACCCCTCAAAGAATTTATTTTGGGGTGTGGTGAGCATTTTGACCCCACAGGTGTTTGAGGAAAGTATTCAAAAGTAGACAGTAAAAATGAAAAACTCGATTTTTTCCAATAATATGTTCCATTAGTTTGAAATTTCTCAATTTCTCGAGGAACAGGAGAGAAATGTCACCCCAATATATGTAAAGCAGGTTCTCCTGAGTAGAACGGTACCCCATATGTGGGCATAAACCACTGCATGGGCACACAGCCGGGCTCAGAAGGGAAGGAGCGCCAATTAGCATTTTCAGTGCAGATTTTTCTGAAGAAGTTTCTGAGCGCCAGGTGCGTTTGCAGAGCCCCTGTAGTGTCAGCTGAATAGATTCCCCCCAAAAGTCACCCCATTTTGGAAAGTGCACCCCTCAAAGAATTCATCTTGGGGTGTGGTGACCATTTTTACCCCACAGGTATTAGAGGAAAGTATTCAAAATTGGCCAGTAAAAATGAAAAACTCTAATTTTTCCAATAATATGTTGGTTTAGTTTGAAATTTCTCAATTTGACGAGGAACAGGAGAGAAAACGTACCCCAAAATCTGTAACGCAGGTTCTCCTGAGTACAACGGTACCCCATATGTGGGCATAAACCACTGTATGGGCACACAGCAGGGCTCAGAAGGGAAGGAGTGCCAATTTGCTGGAGCAAAACCGCAGCTAGTAATGGTTATTAGAATAGCGCAGTTACTAAAATAGAATAAAAAAAATGAGATTACAGGTAATGTGGGGTTGTTACGGGCAACCAGGGGTGGTTATGGGCAACTTGAGGTGGTTACAGGTAATCTGGGGTGGTTACGGACAACATGGGGTGGTCACGGGCAACCTGCTGTGGTTACGGCAACCTGGGGTGGTTACAGGCAACGTGGGGTGGTTACGGGCAACGAGGGGTGGTTATGGGCAACGTGTGGTGGTCACGGGCAACCTGCTGTGGTTACGGAAACGTGGGGTGGTTACAGGCAACGTGGGCTGGTTACAGGCAACGTGGGCTGGTTACAGGCAACGTGGGCTGGTTACGGGCAATTTGCTGTGCTTACAGACAATCTGGGATGGTTACAGGAAACGTGGGGTGGTTACGGGCAACCTGCAGTGCTTACAGACAATCTGGGGTGGATACGGGCAACGTGGGGTGGTTACGGGCAACCTGCAGTGCTTACAGACAATCTGGGGTGGTTACGGGCAACGTGGGGTGGTTACGGGCAACCTGCAGTGCTTACAGACAATCTGGGGTGGTTACGGGCAACGTGGGGTGGTTACGGGCAACCTGCAGTGCTTACTGACAATCTGGGGTGGTTACGGGCAATGTGGGGTGGTTACGGGCAATGTGGGGTGGTTACGGATAAACTGAAGTTCTTATAGGCAATCTGGGGTGGATACCTGTTATCTGGCATGGGCACCGCATTGGCAATTTGGGGTGGTCAGAGGCGCTGTGGCGTGGTCAGAGGCGACGTGTGGTGGTCAGAGGCAACGTGCGGTGGTCAGAGGCGACGTGCGGTGGTCAGAGGCGACGTGCGGTGGTCAGAGGCGACGTGCGGTGGTCAGAGGCATCGTGGCGTGGTCAGAGGCAACACGCGGTGGTTACGTGCAATCTGGGGGGGGTTACATGTAATCTGGCATGATTACGGGGAACCTGGGGGGTTATGTGCAACCTGGAAGGGTTACAGACAATCTGGGATTGTTACTGATAAACTGAAGTGCTTATAGGTAATCTGGGGTGGGTACATGTAATTTGGGGTGGTTACGGGCAATCGGGAGGGGGTCACTGGCAATTTGAGGTGGTTACGGGCAACGTGCGGTGGTTACGGGCAACGTGCGGTGGTTACGGGCAACGTGCGGTGGTTACGGGCAACGTGCGGTGGTTACGGGTAATCTGGGGAGGGGTTAGGGGTAATTTGGGAGTAAACTGCAATTATTACTATAATAAAAAGTGTGTGTTTTATTTTTTTGTATGTTTGTCACTTTTTGTACTTTACATATTCATTTTCACTGTATTAATATGATTACTGTGATATTTTCTATCTCAGTAATCATAGTTCAGTGACAGAGACCAAATTGGTCTCTGTCACTTTAAATTTTCAGAGTTGGCTGGTTGTGAAGCGCATGCGCACTTCATAACCAGCCAGGACGTCGAGGAGGAAGGAGCTCCGTGGATCCGGTGAGTATATGGGGAAGGGGGGGGGGTGACTGGGGGACGGGGGTGACAGGGGGGGTGACTGGGGGACGGGGGTGACAGGGGGGGTGGGGGGCGACTTGGGGGGTGGGGGGACATCACTTTTTATCCCCTGTCACCAATCATTCATGGTGACAGGGGATAAAAAGTGCCTGGATGCACATGGCACAAGCGATCAGCGGTATATAGTATATACCGCTGATCGCTTGTACCGGGACCAAACAGGGGGGTCCCCGATGACTGCCCCATGCTCTCCGCTACCTCCGGTGGCGGAGAGCATGGGGCTTTCATTCATTTTAACTTTTACATCGCTGTGAACCGACATTAGTCGGTTCACAGCGATGGCGGCGGCCATCTTGGAAATGATGGCCGCCGGGGGAGGGGGGTTAGTTATTGGGGCACTAGGGGGGGCTGATCTGAGGTCTGGGGGACACTTATTTCATCTCCCCCCGCCGTAGATTCACGGCGGGGGGAGAAGAAAGGCGGCGGCGGCACCGGTAATCCCCATTACCGACGGTCGCCGCTATAACGTTAATAGCGGCGATCGTCGGTAAGGGGGGGGGGGGGGCGGGACGGACCCCACACACTGCCCCAACCCCTCAGCTACCTCCGGTAGCCGGGGGGATGGGGTGGGGGCCGTCCCGGCCCCGCAGCCTTATTCTCTGCCATCGCCGTAAAAAGCTGATGGCAGCAGAATAAGGACCATTAGTGACCGCCGTAGAAAGCCGTGTGTTAGCCATGTAGTGGAGAACTTCACTGAAGCATATCCCTGCAAAAGAAGTGTCTTCTAAAAACTGGCAGTCTGTCTGGGAGTTGATTTTGAGTCAAAGCGAATCATTTAAAAATTCCGTTTGCAATGTTTGCTAATTTTTACTGCAAAATTCACAAACTTTGCAAACCGAACTTAACAAATCTATACTTATCTGTTTGTGCTTCCTGACAGGACATTAACACATTCATCTCTAAAGGCTCTATTACAAGGGCCGATATTAAAGAAGCAAGAAAGCGTCGACCTGTTAGGTCAGTGCTCACTAGCTCCTTGTTCGCTGCTATTATGCGATGATGAGGTGTTTAATAACTTGTTTTTAGGATTAATGAAAAAAGAGGTTTTATAGATTGTTTACTGCTATTTCACATGGACAAATGACATTCTATACTTAACTTGATAGCGATAATGGATTGTGCCCTTGAGTATTTTCATTAAAGTGATGAGAACAGTCTTAGATCATACCAACTTTTTATAAGAGCTACCTATGTATTAAGAATTCTGTTATTAGGTATGGAGACCAAAGTTTCAAATCAATATGTATTTTATATTTTTTAAGTCATTTACATAAATAAGTTAGTTAAATTCTGAAAATAGTTGTCAGTAACTTACCTGACCGCGCTCCAGCGTCGTCTGGTCCGGCTGGAGCGCAGCGCCGTCCTCCTCGGCCGAGCCGGGTGACGTCACGGAGACCCGACGGCGTCCCTAGTAACCAGGGAAGCCGCGGGTCTCGCGTTAGTGTACGTCGCCCGGCCAAGCAGCTGAGTGCTGTTGAGCTCAGGCTGAGTGACGGATCTCTCTGCCACTCAGCCTGCAGCGCACCAGCTGCTATGTGTCTGGATTCAGGAGGCCGGACCAATCAGTCTTTGGTCCGGGCTCCTGATCCAGTATAAAGTGTTTTCAGTGTCAGCCTCTAATCGCTGGCTATTAGTTGTTTCTGATCCCAGCTCCCCAGTTCCTTGTATTCTGCCCTATCCTTCCTCTATTGTCTTGCCTGGATTCTGACCTTTTGCCTGACCCCTGACTCTCCGTTCGGTTCCGATTTTGTACTGCGCTGCTCGTTTGGTTTCTGACTCGGCTAGTTTACTTCCCGCATTGTGTTTGTCTGTCTGTCTGCGTTTTATGTTTTGCACGTATACAGCATAGGGATTGTCTTCGTGGTTGTCCGCGACTGCCTAGGGTCGACCGAGGCAAGTAGGCAGGTGACAGTGGGTGGGGTAAGATTCAAGGTCCACTGTCAAGTGTTTTGTCTTCACCTGCTATTCTTGACAGAATAGCCAGCCAATACAGTTTCGTGACGTGCACCAGGATCTCTATTATGGATCCGATGAAAGCATTAGTGGAACAAATGCAGAACCTAAACACAGTGGTGCAGAGTCTTGCTGAACGGGTCCAGGAGCAGGAGGCTGCCCCCCGACAAGTTACCATGACCACCCCTTCTCCCCCTGAACCACCTGTACAACTCCCAGAAAAATTTAAGGGGGATAGAAGGAATTTTCGGACCTTCAGAGAGGGGTGCCGATTGTTTTTTCGACTACGTCCCCGCTCCTCAGGGGACGAGTCTCAAAGAGTGGGGATTATCATGTCGCTGCTGCAGGGTCCACCACAGGAGTGGGCATTTTCTCTCCCTCCCAATGCCATAGAGTTAACCTCTGTTGATTATTTCTTTTCAGCTTTAGGATTATTGTATGACGACCCTGACAGGACTTCGGTAGCCGAGCGACAATTGACGTCCTTAAAGCAAGGAAAGAGGCCAGTTGAGGACTACTGCGCAGAGTTCCGCCAGTGGTGTATCCCATCCGGTTGCAACGACTCTGCTCTGCGCTATCAGTTTCGGGTGGGCCTATCTGAGCAGCTAAAGGACCTGTTGGTAGCTTATCCACCCCCTGAAACGTTAGAGGAAACCATGACGTTAGCCATCAGGGTGGATCGTCGTATGCGGGACAGACGTAGGGAGAAAGGTACCGCTGAACTCTGTAAAACCCCTACCTCTTTTCTGTCTCCTTCTAAACCTCCTCCTTCCCTGTTACCACCACCGGAGGAACCCATGCAGATGCGAAAACTAGACGAGCCCATCGCATTCAACATAACCTCTGTCTGTACTGTGGCAAAGCTGGACACCGTGTTCGGGAGTGTACCTCCAAGCCTGGATCATCGCCGGAAAACTCCAGCGCCTGAGTGACTATCGAGGGGGTCACTCAGGCGCACAGGTACCACTCGATAAGAATAAGTTAATGGTCCCTATCTCACTATGTTTGGGTGAGAAATGTATTTCGGGGTTTGCTCATGTTGATTCAGGGGCATCAGCTAATTTTATTAATTCCGGGTTTTGGTCCAGTCTGGGGGTATGCCCACTTCAGCTTAAGTGCCCGCTGAGTATTACTGGGGCGGATTTTACCCCATTGGCTCAAGGTAGAGTGAAATATATCACTCCTCCTCTGGAAGTGAAAGTGGGGTCGATCCATTCAGAGTGTCTTGATTTTTTGGTTATGGACAATTTGTCTTCTAATGTTATTTTAGGTTTGCCCTGGTTGACCCAGCATAATCCTGTTTTTGATTGGGCAAGCAGAGAACTCGTTCAATGGGGGCCAGAGTGTGCTGCTCACTGTCTTTCTTTAAATTTAACAGGTTGTTCTGCATTAGAAGGGGAGATCCCCGAGTTTCTGTCTGATTTTCTGGATGTTTTTGATGAAAAATCGGTGGACGAGTTACCCCCTCATCGTCCATACGATTGTGCTATTGATTTAGTTCCTGAATCTAAATACCCAAAAGGGCGAATCTTTAATTTGTCTAGACCAGAGAGGGAAGCTATGCGGGATTATGTTAAGGAAAGCTTGCATAAGGGCCACATCCGTCCCTCCTGTTCTCCTCTTGGGGCCGGATTTTTCTTCGTAGGTAAAAAAGATGGTGGATTACGCCCCTGTATTGATTACCGGGAGTTAAATAAAATCACCATTAAAAATCAACACCCGCTTCCTTTGATTCCTAATTTGTTTGATCAGATTGTAGGAGCCCGGTGGTTTTCTAAGATCGACCTCCGGGGGGCCTATAATTTGATTCGTATAAAGGAGGGTGACGAGTGGAAGACTGCATTCAATACCCCCGAGGGACACTTTGAATACCTGGTCATGCCCTTCGGGTTGTGTAATGCACCCGCAGTCTTCCAACGCTTTGTCAATGATGTGTTTCGTGAGTACCTGGGTCGTTTTGTAGTGGTGTACTTGGATGATATTCTGATTTTCTCCCCAGATTGGTCCTCACATGTCAACCATGTCCGCAGGGTTATGGAACTTCTAAGGCAAAATCAGTTATTTGCCAAGTTGTCGAAGTGCCAGTTTGGTGTTCAGGAGGTCTCCTTTCTGGGATATAAGATCACCCCTAGTTCTTTTGGTATGGATCCCCTTAAAGTGGCAGCCATTGAAAAGTGGGAACGCCCCAGGAATCTGAAAGCTCTTCAGAGATTCCTGGGTTTCGCCAATTACTACAGAAAATTTATTAAAGGGTTCTCAGTGATTGCTAAACCCTTAACTGATCTTACCAGAAGGAGAGCTGATATGGAGAACTGGACTCCTGAAGCCATTCTGGCCTTCGACAAACTCAAAACATGTTTTTCTACAGCCCCGGTGTTGATTCAACCTGACTTTGAACTGCCTTTTATTGTCGAGGTAGATGCATCAGAGGTGGGTGTAGGGGCTGTCCTGTCACAAGGTCCAGAAACACTCACTAATCTCAAACCCATAGCCTACTTCTCTAGAAAATTCTCCAAAACCGAATGCAACTACGATATAGGCAATAGAGAACTCCTTGCCATTAAGTGGGCATTTGATGAGTGGAGACATTTCTTAGAGGGGGGCTAAACACAAAATTAAGGTTTTAACCGATCATAAAAACCTCGTTTATTTAGATAAAGCCAAGCGCCTTACTCCACGGCAAGCCAGATGGGCTTTATTTTTTACACGGTTTAATTTTGAAATCACCTTCAGGCCGGGTTCCAAAAATATAAAAGCTGATGCTTTGTCTCGTAGTTTCAATATTAACGAAGGCCCCGTAAAGGAATCAGAAACTATCTTATCCCCTGGGGTGGTGGTGGCTATACTGCAGCCCGATCTGGCTGCTCAGGTGGTTCAGTCTCAGTCTATGGCGCCTAGAAACACCCTGGAAAACAAACTATTTGTTCCCCCAAATCTTCGGTTAAAAGTGTTGGAAGAAACACATTGTTCAGTACTGGCAGGTCATCCAGGTATTGCTGGCACCAAATATCTACTGTCTCGCCATTATTGGTGGCCTTCCTGGGCTACAGATACTAAGCTGTTTGTAGAAGCTTGTGAGATTTGCGCCAGGTCCAAGGTTCCTCGCAGGTTACCGGAGGGACTTCTTCAACCCCTGCCTCTGCCTGCTAGACCTTGGACCCACATCTCCATGGATTTCATAACTGATTTACCACCCTCTAAGGGTAAAACGGTGATTTGGGTGGTTGTTGACAGGTTCTCGAAGATGTGTCATTTAATTCCTCTCAGCAAGCTTCCCAATGCTCGTACCTTAGCCTCTCTTTTTATCAGTCATATCTTACGTTTGCATGGGGTACCAGAGAATATTGTTTCTGACAGGGGAGTACAGTTTATATCTAGATTCTGGAGAGAGTTTTGTGGTCGCCTAGGTATATCTTTGTCATTTTCTTCAGCCTTTCATCCACAATCCAATGGACAAACGGAGAGGGTGAATCAGTCACTGGAGCAATTCTTAAGATGTTTTGTTGCAGGTTCTCAGGAGAAATGGAGAGAATACTTACCATTGGCTGAATTTGCCCTAAACAATCATGAAAGTCAGTCTCTTAAAATGTCGCCGTTCTTTTGTAATTTTGGGTTTAATCCTCGTTGTTCTTCTGTACATGCGTCCGAATCCATTAATCCATCCGCCGAAAGAATCTACAGAAAACTGTGCACAGTTTGGGCCCAGGCTCTGCAGAACCTGGTTAAAGCCCAAGAAAATTGTAAAAAACAATCTAATAAAAGACGCATATCTGGCCCTGAGTACAGGGTAGGTGACAAGGTGTGGCTCTCTACTAGAAATTTGAAATTAAAGACACCATCTGGTAAACTGTCTCCTAAATACATTGGTCCTTATCCTATAGTAGAGATCATAAATCCAGTATCATTTAAGTTGCTGTTGCCTAGGAGTCTAAGAATTCACGATGTTTTTCATAAGTCTCTGTTGAAAAAATATGTTAATCCTGTGTTACCGTCTGCTCCTCCCGCTCCGTTGGTTATTCAGGGTGAACTAGAATATGAGGTAGAGAGAATTCTGGATTCTCGTCGAGTTCAGAATTCTTTGCAGTATTTAGTTCATTGGAAGGGATTTGGGCCAGAGGAGCGCACTTGGGTAGCTAGTAGAGATTTGCATGCATCACGTCTAGTTAGACAGTTTCATCTGCAAAATCGATCTAAGCCTGGTCCCTTAGGTAGAGGTCCGGAGGCCCCTCCTGAAGGGGGGGGTAATGTCAGTAACTTACCTGACCGCGCTCCAGCGTCGTCTGGTCCGGCTGGAGCGCAGCGCCGTCCTCCTCGGCCGAGCCGGGTGACGTCACGGAGACCCGACGGCGTCCCTAGTAACCAGGGAAGCCGCGGGTCTCGCGTTAGTGTACGTCGCCCGGCCAAGCAGCTGAGTGCTGTTGAGCTCAGGCTGAGTGACGGATCTCTCTGCCACTCAGCCTGCAGCGCACCAGCTGCTATGTGTCTGGATTCAGGAGGCCGGACCAATCAGTCTTTGGTCCGGGCTCCTGATCCAGTATAAAGTGTTTTCAGTGTCAGCCTCTAATCGCTGGCTATTAGTTGTTTCTGATCCCAGCTCCCCAGTTCCTTGTATTCTGCCCTATCCTTCCTCTATTGTCTTGCCTGGATTCTGACCTTTTGCCTGACCCCTGACTCTCCGTTCGGTTCCGATTTTGTACTGCGCTGCTCGTTTGGTTTCTGACTCGGCTAGTTTACTTCCCGCATTGTGTTTGTCTGTCTGTCTGCGTTTTATGTTTTGCACGTATACAGCATAGGGATTGTCTTCGTGGTTGTCCGCGACCGCCTAGGGTCGACCGAGGCAAGTAGGCAGGTGACAGTGGGTGGGGTAAGATTCAGGGCCCACTGTCAAGTGTTTTGTCTTCACCTGCTATTCTTGACAATAGTCCAGGTTCTGCACTACTTGTGAGGTTCTTCAATAAAATAGTATTCCCATCACAACAAACGAAACAACAATTAAAATTGTAAAATTGTAGGGCTTGTAAAGTGAAATATGTTTTGCAAATATTTTCATTTACCAAACTTGCTTCCTTCTCCTGATATGTTCACTCTTTTCCTTCCATTGTTCACAGTTCATTGTCTACAGCAGATCACCACTCATTATTATATTACTTGAGATTGGAATACCCCTTTAAAAGTGGTCACCTCCTTCTAAATGGTGATGGAGCCAGTCATGTTTCTTTTGCTGAAGCCACTGAAAGGAAACTGAAATAGTAAATGCTGGCCATACACATGAACTTCTAAGTAAGTAAGGCTATGTTCACAAGATCGTTTTTTTCAAATACCCCTTTACAAAAGACAAAAGTCTGGCAATTTTAAAAATGATGTCATCACAACTGGGGGGGGGGGGGGTGTCAATGGGGGCCAACTTTTTGGCATTGTTACATTGTGCCCACCACTTTTGAAAAAGTATTTGTGACAAATGGGATGTGGTCACCATGACCTGCTACACTTACTTCTATTTTTTGCATCCATTGTTAGTAATACTGAGCCTTCCCATATGTTTATTTTAATGTATATTAGCATTAGGATAGACAATAGAGTTGGGGATGCACCACTTGTCAGAGTACATATTTACAGTCATAAGGGTCCATGCAGCCTTCTCTTTGTGTCAATATTTTGTCTAATTTGGTGTTTTTGCACATAATGTAAAATTTTAAATATTCAGCAAGGCGCTTAAGCTATATCTGAGTATTCTACGCCAGCTGGGCTTTTGTTCATTTTTTTTTTTTACTCAAAGAGGGATAGGTTTCATCTTCAACTATTTTACTAGCCAGATTTATCATGTGCATTTTTTTTGTTTTGCGCTAAGAATTGCACAGCAGTACTTCACTCCCATTCCTGCCCCTTAGTGTATACTTTAAAAAGTGCAATCTCAGTTTAATAAACATTTATTTTTTTAATGAATAACTTTTTTTTTTTTAAAGCCAATGACATTTCAGAAATCACTGTGTACTTATTTTACTCAAAGTACAAACAGAAGCCACAGAATGACACGAGATATAATTTACACTATGCTTGCGGCTTGAGCTTCAATGATTAAAATGTAATTCAAACATTGGATTCCATGGCTTGCTAAGGAAATAAACATGCAAATTAATTTGGTACACTCTGGAAAATGTGACAAAATGGCAAACCAGCATCAAGGGAGTGGTTTATTTAACCATATGCTTGTTGGATTCAAGTGTAACATGCATTTATTTTTCATAACTATCAGCGTTTAGACGGTACGATATATCGTAAGGAAAAATCGTTTTGCGATCGCGCGGCCGCAGCCCAGCTCCCTGCTCTCAGCCCGGCCCCCCGCTCAACCGCAGCCCCCTGCGCCGCCCTGATTGCCACCCCCGCCGCTGCTGCTCCAATCGCCGCCGCCGCTCCGATCGCCACCCCCCGCCGCTCCGATCGCCCCCCCCCCCCGCTGCCGTTCTGATCACCACCCCTGCCGCCACCGCTCTGATCGCCATCTCCGCCGCTCCGATCGCCACGGCACGGCAGCACTGATTGGCTGAAGAGGGGCCATTTGAAATTCCTGGCTCCCCTCTTTAGCCAATCAATGCACGGCAGCACTGATTGGCTGAAGAGGGGTGGTGATCAGAGCGGCGGCGGGGGTGGCGATCGGAGCGGCGGCGGGGGTGGCGATTGGGGCGGCGGCGGGGGTGGCGATCGACCTGGCGGGGGTGGCAATCGACCCGGCGCAGGGGGCTGCGGATGAGTGGGAAGCCGGGCTGCGAGCGGGGGGCCAGGCTGCGGGCGGCTGGACTTTCACGCGACGACTGTTTACACGGAACGATCGGCGATTTTTTTGCGAACGACGAACGACGATTTAAGAAAAAGATAAAAGATCAAAATGAACGATTTCTCGCTCGTCGTTCGATCGTTCGCTGCGTTTACACGTACGATTATCGTTCGAATTCGATCGTTATCGTGCAAATTCTAACGATACTCGTTCCATGTAAACCCAGCATAAGAGTCATGGAGTGCTATATCAGGACTCTTGAGGTAATTATACAACTTTATTTGGACAAATCCCTTCAGACTTCAATCTAAGGTGCATGGGGCTCTCCAAAACAACCACTGACAGATGATGACAGTGGTTATAAGTGGTGTAATGAAAAATCACCGCCTGACCCTTCTGTTTCGGGAGAAATGAGCCGCAGTGCAATTTTCCATTTCTCTCCCATAGAGAACACAGAGCTGTACCGAATGTTCCTGTGTATGTGGAGGATAGGTAGAGCGATAACAGGACAGGTAACTGACAACAGTGGGATTATTTGGCTGTCAGTTATTGAAAGTGTGTGGTGACCTTAACAAGGACTGGGATTTACTGGGAAATCTAGGAGCTACACAAGCAGTGGAGCCCTTAAAATTTTAAAGGAGGCATGCAGAATTGGCGGCCAATAACTGGCCTATGTAAAACTATTTAGAAGTGGTAGATTTAAAACCAAAAGAAAACCAACCTAAAGACCAACACTGATAATGTAAGTGTTCTTCAAAACCAGAATAAATAACAAAATAATGGCACGTTCTCTTGCCAGGAGTATAATCCAGAATAAAATGAAATAAGTTAAGTCTGTATTTCTAGGCCTCACATATTTATAGGCCTCATGTCGTACTTTTCCTGTAATCAGTGATTAGTGTATGATTTGATGTCACAAAGCTTATATAAAATGGAAGTCATTTAATTTGTTGCAATACAGCATCCATGTAGTGCCGTAATAAAATAAAATGTTTTACAAGACAATACTACATTGCTCTCACCGGATTTCTCACCTCTTACAGACACTATAGTTAGATATCTATACATTAAATGTAATTACACAAGTGGGAGGTCAATGGAGCAGAAAAAAACAAGAGCACATTATTCCACGTTTCAGTCTTAAGCTGTTAACTGTAGAGAAGCAATTTGCAAGTATTAGCTTTAGGAAAATAATCTCCAAATGCAATCAGCACTAGTGTTCCTATTATGGGTGACAAGAACGTTTAAAATAGCTCTTGGCTTCTTACTGAGGCAAGAAATGATGCCAGAGCACCATTTTAATGTAATCATCATTAATAGTATGAATGGATCAGAAAATGTGCAGAAGGGCACGAAACTGACCTTTAGAACACAATTAATGTGCCATACAATGTACACTATTTTGTACTATTGGTCTTTGCATAATATTACCCTTTAACCTCCATAATTACTTAAATTCCAGGATTAATTTATTTGCCCTCGGTTTACTAATTTGAACCTGTTTTGTACTAAGTAAAAATCTTACTATATCCAGGCGCACATGAAGAATTCCCTTAAAAGGAATTTCCCAAATGAATTAGGGTAAGACCAATTGCCTCAAGTGCATTTCTACCCCATACAGCACAGAATACAGAGGGTGTCAATGAAAAAAAGGATGAGAAGGAGGATAAGGAAACCAGCAATGCAGCCTTTGGCTATGTTCCCACTTTGTATGATCATCCACTGCTGATTTCGTATGCAGGCGCATCCGAATTCTCCGCTGCACACAATGGAGCTTACGGCTGGAGCCGCACGCTCCATTGTGTGAGCTGACAGGGTTTTCTGTGGACAACATTCAATGAATAACAGCCGCAGAAAACTGACATGTCAGTTTCTTGGGGCGCTGTTAGGGATCTCTGAGGTGCAGCACTACTTAAGTACCATAGTACTTAAGTGCTTGTTTCAAGCAGAATTCAATCTCCATTGACTTCTATAGGATTCCTCTAGCGGATTCTGCCAAAAGAAATAACATGTCACTCCTTAGGTGGAAGGCGGATCTGTGATGGAAAAATATGGGCAGAAATTCTGCTGTGTGAACAGTACAGTGCAAAGCCCATTGAACACAATGGGAAATTCCAATAATCAATGGAATTTTGCGCCTTAAATTCAGTGTCTATTGGTCAGTGTGCATGAGCCCCAACTGAGAAAATTGGCCCCACCCTGTGGACACTTTTTGGTCATTTGCATATAGAAAAAAAATGCAAATTGTTCAGCTCACAAGCAGAGGATCCCATATCTGAAGGTATGCCTGTGAACGTGCTTTTCATCCATACCTGGTGCTGTGGCTAGTATACTATAGGAAGTTTTTTAAAAGATTCTGTTTAACAGCCATGCATCTGAGACTGAGACAATTAAACAAGTAAACAAGTAAACTGACGTTGTACTTGTTAAGTTCTGTCCACACAGCCATATAATCAATCTGTGCAGGAGCCATATATTTAGTGTCAATGACAGGATCAAAGCCCATCCTGTTAGGCCAGGAAAGACTATTTAAAGCTTCCCTTGGGAAAAGCTTTCCTGATCTTATGGGATGACATCCAATCCCATCATTGGTACTAAATACACAGCTCCTGCAAAGAGCCAAAATACAGCCATGTGCATTTTTGTACTGCCATAACAGTACATGTTTTTATAACATACTCTGTATAATACAGGATACAGTGCTCCCTTATGGTGAATGGCATAAAAAAAAATAAAGGAATAAACGCCAGGATTAAAAATAAATAAATAAATATTGATACATACAATACTTATATAAAAACTAAAGACTGTGGCACACGAAATGACACCCCAACCAGCCCTGTAGGTGGAAAAATAAAAGCACTTTGGCTCTTAGAAGGCAAGGAGTAAAAAGGGCAAAAATGAAAATGGCCTGGTTATTAAAGGGTTTTTCTAAAAAAAAAAAAACGTACTTGCCCCTTATGAACAGGAAAGTGGACAGGTAAGAGATTTCAGGGGTCCGACCTCTGTGCCCCTCAGCTCCTTTGTTTTGAAAAGAGCAGCGGGTCGCTGGAATGAGCTTAGTGCTGTACTGGAGATTGCAAGGAAACAAAGAGGTGGGACCCCTCGCAGTCTCTTACTTGTCCCTTATCCTGTGGTTAGGGGATAATTAGGTATAAATGGAAAATCTCCTTTAAGACCAAAATAGGCTGCAGGAACAACAGGTTAAAAGAGAAGCCCCAGAAAAAAAATTAATCACCTGAGGACATCAGGTGCGGGAACACAATAAAGAATGTATACTTAACCCATCTCTGTGCCCCCACAGCACCGCCCTCACCTTTCTCTGACATCCGCCAAATGTAATTTTCTCCTGACTTTCTGGTATGTCACGGCCCGGCTCCTGCAACATCACCACCCGGCTAATGGATGGCCCGCTCAGCCAGTCAGTGACTGCAGTGGTATCCTGCCACAGTCACTGATTGGCTGAACAGGCAATCAGTCCGGTTGTGGCATTATGCTGTGCTAAAAGCAGTTTATTTATCTAGTCGGTAACCTAGACACTGAGCTACAATAAATGAAGGGAGGGATTTTACATGGCTCCAGCAATACTCCAGCTCTACTAGGGATGCAATATCCAAGAGCTTGGATGCCGGTAAAACTGGAAAAAATGCAACCGTGGTTAGAAGCCTTCCCAAACCAGCAGACAGCTGAACTGTTGCTGTCCGGTTTTGAAGGTGGTTATACTGTCCCTGAATTTTCCGATGTGGGGTGTTGACTGAAATTAGGGAGCGTAGGATAGAAGGCCCTTTCCCTTCTCCTCCTTTCCCTGATTTTAGAATTTCACCCTTAGGGTAAATTCCTAAAAAAGAACCACAAAAATTTCAATTAATTCATAATTTATCATATCTTAAAGGTGACTCTCTAAACGATTCTATTGACAGATTTTTGGTCTCTGTGCGTTACAGTATCTTTGAAGACGCTTTAGAACTAGTCCTTTCTTGCGGTCGTAATGCATTATTATCTAAAAATCTGCATTTCTTCTATTGCCTGTGTGTCCAGCGGGGTATAATTTTTTAGGATTTTTGTGGCGTGACCGGTTTTATTTTGAAAAGGCACTCCCGATGGGTTTTAGCATGTCTTGTTTTTATTTCGAATCCTTCTCGGGTTTTTCTTTAGTATGGGTACTAACAAACAAACAGGACTGACAACTTGTAGTCATTATCTGGATGACTTTTTATTTGTGGGACGGGTTAGTACGGACGATTGTGAGAGATTGCTGAATACTTTTGTGGAGATATGTCGTTATTTTGGGGTGCCACTGGCTGGTAATAAGACAATTTACCCTTGTAATAAGATAGAGTATTTAGGTATTGATAGTAGTCAGATGGAATTTCGTCAAACAGATGTGAAAATTAATAAAATATGTGCCTTATTGACTTGAAGATGCAGAGCCTATTGGGTAACTTAGTATTTTCAATTCAGGTTATTCCAATTGGAAAAGTGTTTTGTAGAAGATTGTATATGGCTACTCAGGGGATGAAGTCACCGAGTTCTCATATACGACTCACATTGTCTTTGAAGGATGACTTGTCTTTGTGGCATAGTTTTTTTTTCGAATTTCAAAGGGCGAGTAGTGTGGCAAGAGGACTTTGTGGAGGCTGGTGCTCTGGGCCTATACACTGGCGCTGCTGGTAGTTGTAGATTTGGGGTGTTCTGGAACAATCACTGGTGCGGCTCTAGGTGGCATGATCACTGTTGAAGTAGTCACAAATATTAGATACAATGGTTTCAATGGGTGTACAATCACCAACAATTATAGTCATATAAATCCTAATTCTCACCCGTTTATAGTATCACCCATAATTAGATTAAAGCCTTAAACATTTTATACCAGAAGAGACAACCAAAAGGCTTTTACTATTAAAATATTTCCTTTATTATGAATTCAAAATAACAACAATAAAAAATATCATGTATCAACAGGTTAAAAAATGATGTACTGTGAGCACACCACCAGATTTCCCATATAACAACTCAATTATCAGTACTCACCCATGGTGGTGTGATTGCGCTCATGAATGCCATCACACTGCCATGGGTCATTGAGTCATTGCTGTTATAATAGACTTTATTGTATGGTGGATTGGTGGCCACAATTATGTTGAATCCTAGTTAGGAGGCCCTGCTTACACTCCCCATATGTTTGCAAGTAACAATTGTTGTTGTGACTCACAATACTGGTTGTTATATGGTGAATCTGGTGGTGTGCTTGCAATACATAATTTTTGAACCTCTTGACACATGACATTTTTTATTGTTATTATTTTAAATTGATAATAAAGGAAATATTTTAATAGTAAACGCCTTTTGGTTGTCACTTCTAGTCATCAAATATTGTTCTTTTGGAGTTATTTCCAGTGGTCGTTGCCTTTTCGCTTTGGGGAGATTGCTTTCGGAACAGACGCATTGTGGTGAATACGGACAATTGTGGGGTGTTGTTTGTGGTGAACTGTCTTTCGTCTAGCTCGGATCTGGTGGTCAAATTGTTGAGGCACTTAGTTTCATTATATTTTTACTTGAATGCTTGGAAAGCAAAATATTTGCCAGGTTTGTAATGATGTTGCGAATGCTTTATCTTGCCTACAGTTTCGCCAATTCTGTTGGTTCCAGATGCGGATGCGGAAGGGCTGACCTGTCCGCCGCACTTATGGAATTTGATATGGGAATGATAATAAGTTTCTCAGAAATTCCCTATCTGTTGTTACTTGGACGGCTTATGCATAGGCATGGTTTCGGTGGTGTAATTTTTGTCATGGTCGAGCATTATCGGCTTGTTCTACCACTCCTGCAACCTTTTTATTGTTTTTTCCCTATTTGTTGTTGCATAGGGTTTCTTATTCGGCGCTGCTGAAAATCGTCTTAGGTGTTTTGTTTTATCAACATTGGCTGGGGTTGACAGGTATTGAAGGGTGTTACGTTATCTAGGGGTATACATAGTGATAAGTGTCGTCCTGTTACATTTCCTCTGCTTTTGAGTTTGTTGGATATTTGTGTCAAAGTGTGTTCGAATGATTACGAGGTATGTTTGTTTAGGGTGGCTTTTTGTTTTGCGTTTTTGGAGCACTACGTATTGGTGGACTGATAGCTAGTAATGTCTCCTTTGGCATTGAAGGATGTGGTGGTTTCTAGAGATAGGGTTCAGTTAATGATCAGAAGATCCAAAACTTACTTAGGGTGCGATGATTTGATGGCAGTAGATCCTGTCCGTTTTGTTTGGTTTTGAAGCACTTATTAGTTAGACCTGGTTTCACGGGTTCCTTTTTGATGCACAAAGATGGTTTGTCCTTCCAAGAATCAATTTGTGTCTGTATAAAAGAAATGTCTTGAGAGATTACGGATGGATGTTAATGGTTTCTCTGCACATTTTTGTTCTGGATTGGGGCTGCCACAGAGGCATATTGATTGCCCCCCCTACTAGCATCAAAAAGTTGGGCAGGTGGCATTCTCATAGGTATTAACTGTATATTTATGTATTTGATTTATTACAGGTCGGGCTCCAACCATCATATGGGCCCTGGGTCATTTGTACATATATTGGGCACATAGGCATGCCTTGGAGAGAGTTTATTCGACCAACCTGGGTTTATCGGAAGAGGTAGCTATTTATTGGCCAGGGGTTCAGTGCCTCTATTGGTTTCAACTTATAGATCTTGTGGAGGATAGATGCCTGGTGTGGCCTTCACCAGATGTTATAGTTATACATGCGGGTGGAAATTATATCGGGGGAAGGTGCACTGATTTATTATTTCATGACATGAAATTGACTTTAGGTGTCCTGCATAGTTGAATTTTCTACTTTTCATAAATTGTCCCGAGGCTCATTTGGTCATATGGAGGGTTCACTTTCCTCTATATGATTTGGTGCCGCTTGAATAGGGGTATGGCGCATTTTTTGGCTTCGGTTGGCGGTATTTCGTACCACCACACTGATTTAGAAGGTTTTCTTCCAGGCCTGTATTGGGTCAATGGCATACATCTGTCCGATATAGGCCTGAATGTTTTTACTCTGGGTTTACAGTCTCTAGTTGAGATGGCCACGGCGAAAGTGGGGTCATGCGCGGCTTAGCCGGCATTGTTGGGTGGGTGGCCCTGTGATGTTAGGGGCGGACATGTGTACTGATATGGGCTAAAGTTTTAATATTGGTTCAGTTTTATGAAATATGTTAGTTATGTAAATAAAAAGATTTATTTAAATTGCTATATACTTACCATTAAATAAAAACCGTGGCCTAACTTTCCACAGTAAAAAGAAATATTTGTCTGTGTTTTTGTTTAAAATAAGATATAGTTTATAAGGGGTGAGGGGATGCAGTTTACACTCACATACCCGTCATCATTGCTGCTAGTCATTGGCGTCAATGGTCTTCTTTCGTACACTTTTGAGGCTAAGGCTAATTGCCGTTTTACTTTGTTGTTATTATTATTATTATTTTAAAAATTTAAGCTCTTATGTCAAATAAAATGTATAGGCATGCCCAGAAGTATAAAAAACATTGCCTACAGCCAAAATTGGAGCCACCACAATCTATGAGCTTTTTTTGTCTAGTAGAAACTTTTCCTCAGAAATCTTATTTTCCTTCCTTTTGTTCCTACATTGTTTGCCTTTGTTCGTTAAGACATACGTTTGCATATGGATTTGGTTCCTCCCTCATTCCTTTACATTTATTATCATTTAGTGTGCAGCTATCTCATGCTAACACATGATCTGTTATAAAAAATTACTTGTTTTTGCAGGTGATTGTACACCTGTATGTGAGCACTGTAATTCATTCTGCTATGTTGCATAGAATTACTTACAGTTGCTTATTATAAATTGAGTGTTTGGTACCTGAATGCTGATAAAGACATACAAGTCTTCAAGCAAGTGTAAAGTAAATTATACGGTTTGTATAAATAACAGTAATCTCCAACCATTTGAAATGCTGATGGTGTTTACTACTCCCAACAGATGAGGATCCCATATCAAAATCATTCAAACAAGTATGAGCAACCTTGGGAACTGGGCAACTAGAGTTAAGCACACTTGTTCACACTACTCAAGTTTTGCTGATCTGGTAACTGGATTATGATAAGCTGCTCAACAAGTTGCCAATCGATTTGCCTAGTTGGAGATTCACTTCTGTCGAATTTAAGAGAATAACATGTAAATCAATTTTTTCACTGCATTAGAGTGGGAGGAGGCAAATCGAGCAAAACTAGTCACTTATATACAACTAAAGTCTAAAAAATGCTCTAAGGGTGCCCTCACACACACCAGATCAGCAGCAGATTTGATGATGCAGATTTGATGCTGTGTTCAGTTATTTAGATCAAATCAGCTGCGGATCTGCTGCGGATCCGCTGCGGACCCACAGCAGAAAATCCGCTGCGATACAGTGTGTGTGAAGCTACCCTTAAGGAAGTCAATGAGTCATCTCCAGATTACAGGTTCCTATGGTCCATATGGCTTCTGTAAACGTGTCCATAATGCTGTTAATAGAGCAGAGCAGAAGCTCAGGCAACATGATTGCACAAAAATTTAATTTAATGATTCTGCAAAGATTATAATTAACAAAGTGATTATAATCAGAAAATAGAAAGAGTTTAAAGCTCATTCACATCATGACTCTGTAACATATACACCACCAAACTTTCAAAATAGGAGGTATGCATGCACATGGAGGCATGGGCTCCACTAATTTCAATGGCCCAAACATAGTGAAATAGTCCCACATGTATGTGTGTATTTTCTTGGACTCAAGAGTGCAGAAAACCACACCTTTAAGTCTTCATAAGTACTTACATACAATACATACAGGAAATGATCTGAATGTAGTCACTAGATAACTACATTCCAACCATTTAAATGAGGCCTGTGTCTCTATGGGCAAAGATTTGTCAGCATCCACGTATGCTGATGTACACTCACCGGCCACTTTATTAGGTACACCTGTCCAACTGCACGTTACCACTTAATTTCTAATCAGCCAATCACATGGCGGCAACTCAGTGCATTTAGGCATGTAGACATGGTCAAGACAATCTCCTGCAGTTCAAACCGAGCATCAGTATGGGGAAGAAAGGTGATTTGAGTGCCTTTGAACGTGGCATGGCTGTTGGTGCCAGAAGGGCTGGTCTGAGTATTTCAGAAACTGCTGATCTACTGGGATTTTCATGCACAACCATCTCTAGGGTTTACAGAGAATGGTCCGAAAAAGAAAAAACATCCAGTGAGCGGCAGTTCTGTGGGCGGAAATGCCTTGTTGATGCCAGAGGTCAGAGGAGAATGGGCAGACTGGTTCGAGCTGATAGAAAGGCAACAGTGACTCAAATAGCCAACCGTTACAACCAAGGTAGGCAGAAGAGCATCTCTGAACGCACAGTACGTCCAAACTTTGAGGCAGATGGGCTACAGCTGCAGAAGACCACACCGGGTGCCACTCCTTTTAGCTAAGAACAGGAAACTGAGGCTACAATTTGCACAAGCTCATCGAAATTGGACAGTAGAAGATTGGAAAAATGTTGCCTGGTCTGATGGGTCTCGATTTCTGCTGCGACATTCAGATGGTAGGGTCAGAATTTGGCGTCAACAACATGAAAGCATGGATCCATCCTGCCTTGTATCAACGGTTCAGGCTGGTGGTGGTGGTGTCATGGTGTGGGGAATATTTTCTTGGCACTCTTTGGGCCCCTTTTTACCAATTGAGCATCGTTGCAACGCCACAGCCTACCTGAGTATTGTTGCTGACCATGTCCATCCCTTTATGACCACAATGTACCCAACATCTGATGGCTACTTTCAGCAGGATAATGCGCCATGTCATAAAGCTAGAATCATCTCAGACTGGTTTCTTGAACATGACAATGAGTTCACTGTACTCAAATGGCCTCCACAGTCACCAGATCTCAATCCAATAGAGCATCTTTGGGATGTGGTGGAACGGGAGATTCTTATCATGGATGTGCAGCCGACAAATCTGCGGCAACTGTGTGATGCCATCATGTCAATATGGACCAAAATCTCTCAGGAATGCTTCCAGCACCTTGTTGAATCTAAGCCACGAATAATTTAAGGCAGTTCTGAAGCCAAAAGGGGGTCCAACCCGTTACTAGCATGGTGTACCTAATAAAGTGGCCGGTGAGTGTATACATGGCACAGAAGCCAGAATTGTGATGTGAACCCAGCCTTAGGGAAAAAGGACATGTTTCAGTATTTGGTTTTAACCAGTAAAAGAATATGGCTTTGCAAAACTCTAGAAAAAAATATACAGATAGGCAAATACAATAGTAGCATTGCTGCAATTTTTCATTGTTTAAACATCATATAACATCGACATGGCTTCCAAAATTTTTACATTGAAAGCCAGGACATTCATGTATAAAATACAGAACCTATACCCAATTTGACAGAATGAAACACATACAGCTATATCATTTACAATAGAAGTAAAGGCAAATAAATTAGTCAATAAAGGTAGTGGAACTGGAGCCTTTAAAGGCAATTGTTGAGTTGTGAGTAACAACTATTGTGCATAGCTCTGTTATCTATATACAGATGTTACCTTTCACTGTAAGGCTGTCTGTGATGATAAGGAGGGCACTTTGGAAACATAATATGTAAAGAACAGGAAGTCTCCGCTTAGTTTTATCCCTAATGGCCATAATGGAAACTACAAGATGTCAGGATTATTTTAAAATATGGATAGTGAATTGGAAAATTAGAAAAAAAAAAAAAAAAATCTTTAAAAAATATGTTTTGAACAATAGGTTATTTTCTAATGACAGATTCCCTTTAACAAGCTGTAGTGTTGGTAACCCATGTGTTAGATATTATCTATTATAATTATACAGACATGGAGAGAAAGAAGCTGCTGCACCCCACACCTGTGGATGTAACTAATGCCTCTGGGCTAAATTTAAAAACCAACGCCAGGATGTTGGTATATAATTTGATCAAACCATATTTCATATACTCATGTACCACGTGCAGGTCCTCTGGCCCACATGAGTCCCTTCATTGCAGTGGTAAGTAGTAATACCTTGTTCACACTTGTGTTGCTTGGTGGCCGCTTTCTCAGCCGGCAGCGCCTACTAGGTTGGGGGGGGGGCCTTTGCGGTTTAGTCCTGTGACAGTGGGATTGCAGGGTCATTTTGTGGCCTCCATTCCCTGCTTGCGCTTGCTTTGCGGGGTTGGCGGTCACTGACCAACACAGTGTTGATTTAGTGTAGGAACTCATGTGGGCCAGGGGACCTGCATGTGGTACATGAGGCAATATGGTTTGATCAAATTATATACCAATGTCCTGGCGTTGGTTTTGAAATGTAGCTAGACAACCAATGTTTTAAAACAAGACTGGCGGCATTTTCACACATATATATATATATATATTTTTTTTTTTTTTAGAGCCTTTTGGTTGCCTCTCTAATGTTATACCATTACAGATTCACCATTTATACTGTATGTGTACTGTTTACAATCTTGTAGAAAACTGTCTATTTTTTTTTGTTACTATTCCATTTTATATGCATAAAAACTTCTTTCTTCCTTCCTACTTTTTAATTTGATGAGACGTTGTTGTGTAACATTGTAAACTGCTGTTTTATTAATATGACATGGTGAGAATAACAGAGTGTGTTTTACTTTAAATACGTGCATAGGCTCTAGGATATAAAATTAAAAAAAATAAATGAGAAAATGGTTTATATATTTTAAATATTTTATTCTTTGGTATGCCCCACCCAGATACTTCAGTGCCTTTTGCATAACATGGATTTTTAAGAAGCCAAGTTCTTTACTACAGTCATAGCCAAAAGTTTTGAGAATGATACAAATATTAATTTTTACAAAGTGTACTGCTTCAGTTTTTAAAATGGCAATTTGCATATACTCCTTAACAGCAACTACTTGCAAAGTCAATATTCACCTAGAAAGTGAACTTTATCCCCCAAAACACATTTCAACATCATTGCAGCCCTGCCTTAAAAGGACCAGCTAACATCGTCTCAGTGATTGCTAAATTTGCACAGGTGTGGGTGTTGAGGACAGGGCTGGAGATCAATCTGTCATGATTAAGTAAGAATGACACCACTGGACACTTTAAAAGGAGGCTTGTGCTTGGCATCATTGCTTCTCTTCTGTTAACCATGGTTATCTTTAAAGAAACACGTGCAGTCCTCATTGCACTGCACAAAAATGGCCTAACAGGGAAGAGTATCGCAGCTAGAAAGATTGCACCTCAGTCAACAATCTATCGCATCATCGAGAACTTTAAGCAGAGAGGTTCCATTGTTGCCAAAAAGGCTCCAGGGCGTCCAAGAAAGAACAGCAAGCACCAGGACCGTCTGTTAAAAGTGTTTCAGCTGCGGGATCGGGCTACCAGCAGTGCAGAGCTTGCTCAGGAATGGCAGCATCTGCACGCACTGTGAGGCGGAGACTCATGGAGCAAGGCCTGGTCTCAAGGAGGGCAGCAAAGAAGCCACTTCTCTCCAGAAAAAACATCAGGGACAGACTGATATTCTGCAAAAGGTACAGGGAGTGGACTGCTGAGGGCTGGGGTAAAGTCGTTTTCTCTGATGAATCCCCTTTCCAATTGTTTGGGACATCTGGAAAACAGCTTATTCAGAGAAGACGAGGTGAGCACTACCACCAGTCTTGACTCAAGCCAAATGTAAAGCATCCTGAAACAATTCATGTGTGGGGTTTCTTCTCAGCCAAGGGAATTGGCTCTCTCACAGTCTTGCCTAAAAACACATCTATGAATAAAGAATGGTACCAGAATGTCCTCCAAGACCAACTTCTCCCAACCGTCCAAGAGCAGTTTGCCTTTTCCAGCATGATGGAGCACCTTGCCATAAAGCAAAGGTGATAACTAAATGGCTTAGGGAACAAAACATAGAGATTTTGAGTCCATGGCCTGGAAACTCCCCAGATCTTAATCCCATTAAGAACTTGTGGTCAATCATTATCTGTATGTGATAAAAACATCTGACAAGCACACATAAAAAGCAGAGGGCAGCAGATCATGGGAAAATATAATATTTGTGTCATTCTCAAAACTTTTGGCCATGACTGTACATTCTGAGCTAAGGTTGCAAAAATACATAAAACCTGGTAAAACCAGGTTCTTCTCCTAATTTTTTTGTGATCCACATTAACAGTACTGGCACCAGGTAATAAACAACATTTGTGTCACACATTTATAGCCAGGGGGTGGAGTGCGCTAAGGGGCTGAGCGCATGCCATTAGCAGAGGGCCAAACTGGAAATACAAATCAGCTCTGGCACTTACAAGCCACATGCCCACTTACAATATTGGGGTTGTCTGAGCAGATGACTTTTGAAAAAAATATGCCCAGGCAAAACTTGTACTCACTATCCTCACACACCTGCAACCTCCACAATCATGGTGCCAAGTCTCCAATGACCAACACTTTTTGGTGCTGGGGTCAGCACAAGACACGTCTGCTCATTTCAACCACTGAGCAGCACCAAAGAAGCAAATTGCAGCAGAGACCCAATGCCATGAGAGCGGTGATAGTGGAGGCTTTGGGGGAGTGAGGAAAACAAAGTCCAGTTTTTTTCCCATTTGTCCAGAGAATCTAGCAGCAGGGCATAAAGAAACAGGGAATAAGGAAATAGCTCATATCCTTTACAATGTTGGTGCTCTGTGGCATTGAGTGACTTTAACTTCTTTTAAAATATAAATGAGGACTTTCAGTGCTCTAGGGATTAACAATTAGCCCTTATTGCACTGATCGCCCTCCACCACCTGCTCCAGAACTGCCATGACTAATGGACCTATTTTAATTGTTGATCGTTTGTAAATCGTTCGCATGTAATAAGACACCGTTCGGTCGTTCGCAGTAGCTGCGAACGCAGTGGCGATGACAGGACGAACACAATAACGATCATAAGTAACGATCATCGTTCCGTGTAACAGGGTGAACGATTTCAGGTCGTTCACCATAGCGGTCATTTGAATTTGTTTATCGTCAATCGTTGATTGTCAAAAAGTCGCTTTGTGTAATAGTACCCTAAGGGTGCATAACCAGAAACGCGTTGGCCTAGACTTGGACTCCTGTTGTGACCTACATGTTGGTTTTATGGGCTTTAATAAATTACACTGGAAATTTCATTAGCACTGATTCTGTTTTTTGCTTAGAACACCTATGAAATGGGTAAGTATAGCTTCTTTATTATGTTCCACCCCACCCCCACCCCCTGCCAGACCTGGATTTTTAGATTTGTCCAGAGTTCTCCTTTACAGAGTTTTACTCCATGCAAAACTCACCAAACTACATATTTCAGATGCTACGTTAGGGGCATTTGGGGTATGTGAGACAACGGCAGTCACACCCACATTTTTAGCTTTTAAGTGAAGTTAGACTAAATATTTTCTTGTTTATAAAAGACCAGTCTGATTGTAAAACATGTACAAATTCCTGTTGCATTTTCTAACATTCCATAAAAGTTTGTCAGAATATCTTGCATTTTAAATGATATCCAATAAACCACATTGTCAAGTTTCCAGAAAGCAAAGTTTATTTTTACTTACAGACTAACTGCTGACTTTTTTGTACTAAAATCTGCATTGAATAAATGTACTCACAGACTAGTTGAACTGAATGATCAAGTTATTTACATTGGAAAAGAAATGCTATTTGAAGAATGCAGCTTTCAAGCAAGTCAAAATAAATGTATCTGTCAAGTGAAACGAAATACTTTAAATCAATTGTTTATTTCAGATCTCTCTGCTCTTTGAGACAACTGAAATGCAGTTTAAATAAGTTTTTCTCTTTAATACATATAAATAACTACATAGTTACATAGTAAGGTTGAAAAAAGACGAATGTCCATCAAGTTCAGCAAAAAACGAAGAAAAAATCATCATGCAGTGCTCACTATATTTTCATATATTCTCTTTTATTTAGTTCATGGTAACAAACAATCCCAAGTGCTGTACATGTTACTTGGCAGATGCAGGTGAGCTCCACTGTCCCTGCCTACTTGCCTCTGGCAGCTGTGGACAACCACAAAGACGGTCCCCTCACTGATGTAGGTGGGACACGAAACACAGACAGACAAAACAAACACAATAGCTCAGAATCTGGGTCAGCAACGTCGCGCAGCTAAGGTACCAAGTCAAGATCCAGAAGAATAGTCAGAGTCAGGCAGAAAGGTCAGGACAGGCTGCAAACAGAGAAGTCTGGGAACAAAGCCAAAGGTCAGAAATTCACAGACAGATAACAGTAGCTTATGATTGTAACTCAATAGCCAGTAGAGATATGGTGGACAATGGGATATATATATATGTGTATATATATATACTGTGCGGCAATAGCTCCAGTGGGTGCACAGCCTCCAGGAGTCAGACCCCGTCTCCAAAGGAATCCAAAATATGAAAGCGATAAGGTGGCAGTCCAGGAATAGTGAATAAGAAAGTGAATAAATTCACTTTCTTACTCACTATTCCTGGAGTGCCGCCTTATCGCTTGTTTAACTCATGGTACTCGATACAAGGCCACAAAAAAGAACCCCGCCCCCAACGGAGAGGATGAGGGACGAATATGTCCTATACGCAGACTATCCTTTAAATACTCTCGCATGGCTTCCCTCTCAGGACAGGTTAATTATTCGACCCCTGGGGTATTTGGCACCGGGAATTAACTCAATAGCACAATCATATGGCCTGTGGGGCGGCAACTTGTCCACAGCTCCTTCATCAAAAACATCAGAATAATCAGTCAGAAATTCCGGAATCTCCCCCTCCCCAGGGGAGCATTCCACGAGAGATACAGCAATACAGTGCGAGACACATTCAGGCCCCCACCGCACAAGTTCCCTGCTGGACCAAACGAAGACAGCATTATGTACCTCCAGCCAGGGTAACCCCAGGATGACATCAGACAGCAAGTTACGAATAAGAAAAAAATCCAACTTTCAACATGAACGGACCCCACCTTAACTTTCAGGCAGGGAGTTATGTACCGTACATCCCCTTGGGCAAAGCGGGCAGAGTCTGTTCCAGTGACATTGACTGGACACTTGAGCAGCAAGAGACATACTTCTAAACCTGAAAAGAACTTAGAATTAACAAAATTAGCTGAGGACACAGAATCGATATGGGCATACCCTGAAACCGTTTTCTCCCCCAACACAAGAGAAATTGGCAACAGTAATTTATTCTTCTGGGTATTCTACCTGTGCGTCTGAGAGACCCCTTGATAGTCTCTCAGGTGCGGAAGAGGTGGTGGTCCCAGCTTGGAAGGTCATTGCCGAACTCGATGTCCTGCTTTCCCACAATACAAACACAGGTTGTTCTGCAGGCGGTGTGCTCGTCTGACCTTGGCATCGGTGGAGTCTACCTGCATAGGCTCCTCTGGTGTGGGTATGACAGGAGGGGAAGGTTTAGGGTAGGAGACAGGAGACAAAGAGGTTCTGGGGTCTGGGGTACCCCTCTCCCGCTGTCTGTCCCTCAAATGTCAGTCAACTTGAATGGCTAGTGTCATACTCTCTTCAAGAGAGTCAGGGGTGGGATAAGCCACCAACATGTCCTTTAACCGGTCACTAAGTCATTCCAAGTGGAGAGGCCACTCCACTGCCTAAACTCTGAACAGTACTCCTCCACTGGACGTCTGCCCTGTCTCAACTGGGTACTGGGGTACTGGGGAGGTCACCGTGAGTTGCCGGGGGGAAGTCTCCTGATCCTGGACCCTTACAGCTAGTTCCTGAACCATAGTATTGAGCCACTGCATTTGGTCCACTATATTGGTTATGGCGAGGGGAGAGGTCATGTGATCGGACGTTCATGCATAACGTCTGCACGCTGTCCCCCGCCTCCTCTTACCTTCCACGCCATCCTGGTATGATCTAGCCGGGATACATGTGTGCCCAGGGGCCTGAGCTGAAAGAGGGGACCAGAGCTTTAACTCTGCCATAAGACTGGATGCCTGTGAGTGAGATATCGGGCGATAGCTGCAAAGAGTAGGACGTGGAGCAGGACGCAGAGACACAGGACAAAGGGCTGCCAGACTGAAAGACTGTCAGGAGAACGCTGGGAAGGACGCTACACAGGCTGGCTGAGAGACTGAGAAAAGTGTTTCGGTAAGGACAAAGATATCGTTACTGACAGAGAGCCCTAGGAGACTCCCTCGGTGTAAAACTTCTTTCTCTCCAGAGAGTGAAAAGGAGGACGGATCTCTCATAAAAGCTCGGGGTGAGATTGTTCTGATTTGCCTTCCTCGTCTCTATCTGATATTGGTTATGGCAGTTCTGTTGTCCATGAACAAAACTACAGTTAGGCTGGCTATTCTGTCAGGGTAGGACGGAACGCACACAACAAGACAGTGGGCCCTGGGTCTGAACCCACCCACTGTCCCTAACTACTTGCCTCAGTCAGCCCTAGGTGGCCGCAGACAACCACGAAGGGGTTCCCTATGCTGTATAAGTGACACACAAAATGGGACAGACAGACAAACACAATAGAGAAGGGTAAACGAGCCAAGTCAAAACCACACGGACAACACAGTACAAAATCAGCAATACAATCGGATAGTCAAAGGTCAGGCAGTAGGTCTGATAACAAGTCGAGCAGTCAGAGGGAATTAGGAAGGGGATAACAGGAGAAGACACAGGGACGCTGGGATCCAGGTATGAACCGAAATAGCCAGCATAGAAGTGAGCAGCTAGCTGTTATTTATCCAGGATCAGAGGCTAGGTCCAGCAGCTGATTGGACCAGCCCTGATCCCAGCACCAGGTTCAGCTAAAGCATTAAAATCCTGCAGAGCTCAGGTTAACTCCTGCATTGCTGGATAAAAAGCAATCGGCTGTGTCACAACATACCAGGCCCAGTTCACACCAGGCCGCGGCCAGGCCTGGTCACCAGTGCCGCTGCCAGGCTGCATTGATCACCGGCCACAGCACTTAGCGGACTATCAGCATCATCAGGCTGACTAGTAGTCGCCACTGCCAGTCAGCTCTAGTTATCCAGGAGGGGGCTGAAGTCCCTTAACCCCTAGATGACCCAGGACGTAGAGTTACGTCATGGAAGTCTGTCACCAGACGACCCTGGACGTAACTGTACGTCCTGGGTGGTTCTCCCGCTATGAAGCGCGCTCCGTAGCGGAGCACGCTTCATAGCAGGTGGGGGCCAGCTGCAATCAGTTGCGGGGACCTCACCGGTAATGACACGCTGCAGCGATCGCGCTGCCCCGTGTCATTAACCCCTTAAACTCCGCGATCGCGGCGCGACCGCAGCGTTTAAGTGTAAGTGACAGGGGGAGTCCCCTGTCACTTACTGATCGGGACCCCCGCAGTGTGACTGCGGGGGTCCCGATTGGTAAAACCGACCGCCGGAGGTCTCTCACCTGCCTCCGTGCGGTCCGATCGGCGATCTGCTGCACTAAGCCTGCACAGGCAGGCTCAATGAGCAGATCGCCGATAACACTGATCAATGCTATGCCTATGGCATAGCAATGATCAGTGTAAAAATCAAACTAGTGTATGTAAAAGTCCCCCAAAGGGACTTCAAATGTGTAAAAAAAAAAAAAGTTCAAAACACTATTACACTACCCCAAAACCCCTCCCCCAATAAAAGTTGAAATCACCCCCCTATCCCATTATATAAATAAAACATATAAAAATAAATAAATAGATAAACATATAATATACCGTAGCGTGCGTAATTGTCCGATTAATTAAAATATAACAAGCGTCATTGTGATCGGTGAACAGCGTACACGAAAAGAGGGAAAAAAGTGCGTGGATTACCGATTTTATGTTACATTATATATTAAAAAAAATCAATAAAAAGTGATCAAAACGTCCGATCTTCACAAATATGGTATTAATAAAAACTAGAGATCATGGCGGAAAAAATGACACCCCATACAGCCCTGTAGGTGTAAAAATAAAACTGTTATAAGTGTCACAATAGGCCCATTTTATTAATATTTAATTGCCCAAAAAAAAGGATTTCATAAAAAAAATATATATATAACATTAGAGAATCTGTGTAAACCTGCATATGGTTGTGTTCAGACTGACCTATAGAATAATTGTATCATGTCGCTGTTACCATATAGTGCATTACGTAGACACAGGAACCCCCCAAACGTTACCATATTGCATTCTTTTTTTACGATTTCACCTATTTATATCTTCATAAATAATATATTTGGAATTCCGTCATACATGTTATGGTAAAATGAAAGACGCCATTACAAAGTACAACTATTCCTGTAAAAAACAAGCACTTACATGGCTTGTAGATAGAAAACTGAGAGTGCTAGAGCTCTTAGTAAGGGAGGAGGGAAAAACGAAAACACTAAGATCAAAATTTGCGCGGTCCACTGGGTCATTTTGGGCCTGGTCCTCAAAGGGTTAAAGTGTCACTGTCGTCAAAATTTTTTTTTTTGCAGAAATCAATAGTCCAGGCGATTTTAAGAAACGTTGTAATTGGGTTTATTAGCCAAATATGCCATTATCTGCATGTAAAAAGCCTTTTCCCAGGTCCCCCCTCCTCTCCTTTTTGCTGTCCACTCCTCAGAATCAGAAAATCTCGACTGTTTTTTCATCTCTTTCATCAGTGGGATCCTGTCTGGTCTATGGAGAGGGGAGGGGGGGAGGGGGAAGGAGCGAGATTAGTGGGCAGCTGAGAGCTGAGAACAAAGGATTGCTCAGTGGGGGAGCTATTCAAAGCCATAATTAGTGGTCAGATAGCTGCTATAAGCCTGCTATAAAGCCTTATTTGGAGAGCCTACGCTGCATTTATTCTGACTGACTTAACCCTGTGTTACCTGGACCTTGCTTTAATATCTTTGACCCTTCCTCTGCCTTCTGTTTCTGTACTTCGTAGACCATTTGTTGCCGATCCCGTTTGCTGGCGTCGTCTCTATTGTGTCTTGTCTGTCCTGTGCTTGTTTTGTGTTTTTCACTTAGCCAGTATAGCTGCAGTCTTTAGGTTGGGGCTGGCCTGTTAAAGGGGTAGTGCGGCGCTAAGAAATTATTCACAAAATAACACACATTACAAAGTTATACAACTTTGTAATGTATGTTATGTATGTGAACGGCCCCCTTCCCCGTGTGCCCCGAGCCCCGCCCGTGGACCCGGAAGTGTAGTGCATTATATATACCTGATTCGTGTCGACTCCCGTCCGCCGTCTTCTGACAGTGATGTAATCTTCGGGAGGCCGGCCGACCCGCTCCTGCCATCCCTCATGCCAGCCCCCCTCTGCCGCGTCATAACTGTGCTCAGCCGCGATTGGCTGAGCATAACTGTGCTCAGCCAATCGCGGCTGAGCATAGTTATGATGCGGCAGAGGGGGGCCAGCATGAGGGACAGCAGGAGCGGGTCGGCCGGCCTCCCGAAGATGACGTCTTTGACAGGGTCGGTCGACGCGGATCAAGTATGTATAATACACTACACTTCCGGGTCCACGGGCGGAGCTCGGGGCACACGGGGAAGGGGGCCATTCACATACATAACATACATTACAAAGTTGTATAACTTTGTAATGTGTGTTATTTTGTGAATAATTTCTTAGCGCCGCACTACCCCTTTAAGGAGTCAAGTTTCCCGAAAGGACAGTTAGCAGGTGCAGCTTTAGGGTCTCACGCTGTTTTTGTGTGCCACTGACCAGTCATCCCACTGTTATTTTAAGCTAAGAATTTTTCTAAACCTGTTTTGAAGCCCTCCACAGTTTTTGCTTTGACCAGATCCCAAGGTTGACTGTTCCACAGATACACTGTTGCCGCCTCCGGAGATTGAACCTTTTTTTCTCCAGGCAGAGGCAGTGCCCTCTTTGGTTTTTTTTACCTGGAACATTTTTTCTTCATATTTCTTGTAGGGGCCATTTATATGTTTAAATCAGTTAATCATATCTCCCCTTAAATATCTCTTCTCAAGACTAAACAAATTTAATTATTTTAACCTATCCTCATAACTCTGATGCTCCATTCCCCTTATTAGTTTAGCTGTCCGCCTTTGTACCTTTTCCAGCTCAAGGACATGCTTTCTACGATTTAAGTTTCAAAACTGAATAGCATACTCCAGATGAGGCCGCACCCAAGCTTTATAAAGTGGTAATATTTGTCACAACTGGGGTTGTAGATCTGCTGTACAACCACTAGCAATGGCATAAGCTGCACCAGGAGGCGAAGTCTCAGGGGCCACTGGTCTTCACCAGTGCTGCAGCAGGTGACCCCCAGGTCGCTACCCCTGGCTTGGTTTGCTACTGGCGGCAGGTGACGTACAGCTGGAGACACGAAGGCAGGCAGGCAAGCACAGCAACAGGTACACAGCAGTACACACTGCTGGAACCACAGGCAGCAGAAACACAGCAGGACTCACGGCTGGTACAACAGGTAGCAGGAACACAGCAGAACTGTCGGCAGGAATCACGGGCAGCTGGCGCAACATGCTACAGGAAGCATGCATAGGCTCCAATACTAGGGTCAGGGAAGCCTGGGGGGGTGATTGTGCATTTGGCAAATTAAGGGTGTACTTTCCAATTTAAATCTCAGAGAGCCAGTGCGCCCGTGTCCTAGGAGAGCAAGCAGGAGCATGGTGGTACGATGAACGGGCGGACTAGTATCCCTTCAATCAGTGACTGGCTAAGTGGTCTGTCACTACCGAGACAAGCAGAGTACCCCTTTAAGTTGTGTTTGTCAGGACCAGTCACACCAGACAGTGAGCCCTGAGCTCAGCCCCTCCCACTGTCCCCACCTAATTGCCGCAATCTGCCCTAAAATGGCAGCGGACAACTTGGCGGCGATCCCTGGCCTGGATACGTGAAACAATAGACAAGACAAAACGAACAAACACAATAAGAATGGTCAGCAATCCAGGTCACAACAGTCTGGCAGCAAAGGTACAAAATCAGGATCCAAAAGAGTAGTCAGAAAACAGGCAATATGGTCGGGGGCAGGCAGCAAGCAAGGGAGGTCAAAAGATACAAGGCAGAAATCAGGAGAAGCAAAGAAACAGAACCACAAGCAGGCAGAGACCGGCAAGTCAATAACCGGCAAGGCACAGGCAGAAGCTGAAATCTTAAATAGGACACCAGGAACCAAGTCCAGAAAGTGATAGGAGGGACCAGCTGTCAATCACTGAGGCAAGGCAGGTTAACTGTTACATGACCAGAGGAAACTTAGAAGAACAGACACAGGTGGGGCATGGAAAACAATTAGCAGACCAGAAGGAATAAGACACAGTTCAGACAGGGCACAAACAAAGGCAAACAAAACACAGAATAAATGAAAGATTATGGCCAAAACCGCAGTCTCGGTCGTACCTTACGCACCGAGGACTGCGCCAAAGTTGCATTCATGACAGTGTTACAGCTTTGAGCAGTGTGCTTTAAATTTTAAGCAAAAACTTGAGTTTTGTTTTCAAGTTTTCATTTTACCAAACTCCTTGAATGTATTTTGTCCCCTTTTTTCCAATTAATGGGAAAAATGGTCACTCATAAACTCATGAATTGTTTTCTCTAGTCTGGTTGCCATAGAATTAAAACACTGGAGATTTACATTTCTGAAATAAAAAGGAACTGTGCATGTAGAGGCTTCAAATAAATGCTTTACTATAAGCCTGAATGCATTTTATTTTCTCCAACTGCTGGCTATTAGAAAATCAGACTTTTATGATAGGCACTTTAAAAAACATATTCTGTAACAGAACAGTTTACAAGGAGGACATCTAAGTAACTACAGAACAGCAGAAAACATGAAACTGCAAGTAAGCCAGCTGTGAGCAATCCTCTTGACTTTCCGGTGTGTGTTTTCAATACTATTATAAGCTTTTGTGAATATAAAGATTTGTGGCTATCTCTCTTGCATTCCAAGGATCAGTTTTGTTATGCTAAAAAAAAAAAAGCTCAAGAGAAAAGTTTGTAGCATCACAAAGGAAGTTAGGAAAAGTATGAGGTCAAATCCTCATATTAAATTCTGTTATTGTAGATTTACCAACCACCTCTGCTGGAAGTTTGTTCCAGGTATCTACTACTCTTTCAGTAAAATAATATTTTCTCTCATTGCTTCTGATCTTTCCCCCAACTAACCTCTCACATGCAGAATGTAACATAAAATTAAAAAAAGGAAAATAACATGAATAAACTAAATGACACTAGGGATGAGAGTGAGTTCTAGAATATGGGGGAAGCTCAGGACAAATCTTAGAGCAGACAAGGGGAAAGTGCTGCATGTGGATCTTTAACTGGCAGCTTCTGACGCTCGCAGTCAGGTCTGTATTAACTACTGCTGCTGCCCTAGGCACTACACTTTAAAACGCCTCATCTTGGGGAGCGTGGGGAAGAGTGATTTCAGCCACATGCATTTCTCTACATGTAGAAACATTGCAAATTCGCAGCGTGAAATCCGCTGAGGATCCGTTACGTGTGAAGGCACCCTAAAACAGAAATTTCCACATTGAATGGATGATTAGAGCAGTTTGCATATTGTCTGAAGAAATTCTCACCACAGGAATAATAGATTAGTAGGTAATAGCTCCAGGCATCACAGCTATACTAGACCTGAACAACACCGCCAGCCACACAAGATCTGATCATACCGCTACCCCCCTCAAAATGATGGCAAATTTACTGGCAAGTCAGACTGGGAGGTGGGAGACTAAAAAAAAAAAGTTGTTTCCTTCCCCCTGCTTCCTGGTGCTGCCCCCCTGCAAGGTGCTGCCCTAGGCACCGGACCACAGGTGCCTAGTGGTAAATAAGGTCCTGCTCGCAGTTAAAAGCAACGCTATGACTGACAGAGGAGGGAGCTATCGGCTTCCCACCATGCCAACCACACTTGTTGTTGGAGCCGGCATTATGCATATGTAATATGTATATGTGTTTATGTGTACATGTGTATAGTGGTGGATAATATCGTAACATGTGCAGATTGGGTGTCTGGCCAGGGTTTCCAGGGGACCCATAGCCACTCAAACTACCCATATTCTGTTGCAGTCCACTATGGATTCCAGGGCTACATGCCCCAGATATCCAACAGTCAGCAACAAAGTTGATAGCCACCAGCTCCACAATTTCCCCTGTAGCTTGAGTAGGCCTATATAGGCTTATATAGAACAAAAAAAATACAATTTTTACCTCCCCACGCTCCCCCAGTGTTCTCCTGTGGAGTCTTTGGGTCCCCCTCTGAATGCTTTCCTCTGCCACTCTTGAAATGGACTTGTTTCTTCAGTGACAGTTCTCACAACCAATCACTGAACGAGGACAGCGCCACTGCCAGTGATTGGCAGAACTGGCTGCAATGGGAGAAGGGTCCATCCCAGAAGTGATAACAGGAGCATTTAGCAGGGACCCAGAGATGCCACAAGGGGACCCAGGGGAGTGTGATTAGGTCTATTAGGCTCTGTTCTATATAATGGCAGAATTAGTGCTTTAATTTTTTTTTTTTATTATACTGAGGGAGCACTGTGTAGAGGAAGGGGCCCATTTACTGTGTAGGATATAATATATGGGCAATATCTGGTGACTATATACAGTAAAGGGTATTATATGGGGATCCAGCCACTGTGTGGGGACACTGTTATGGCGGATAACTATTGTGTGGGGGCATTTTTAGGGAGAAAACTACTGGTGGGGGCACTGATATGAGGGTAATTACTGTTACTGAGGGAACTATTAGGGGGCACCAACTTTGTGGAGGGATGAATTGGCTAAATACTGTGTAGGAGCACTATTGGTAAGGTAAATAATGTGGAAGCACTATTGGGAAGTAACTACTGTGTACATTACCGTACACCAGTGTACATTAACCAGCGATCTTCTGATCACTGTTACATACACTGCATCATGCTGACAGGCAATCCAGAGGCATGGCTGTGTAAGGGCATATCCATGGCAATCCTGGGGGCCTTCCAAAGACCCCCAGGATTGCCATGAAGATGATCAGAAGCCGAGACCTTTGATTGGTAAGTTTATGGCACCAGAACCCGTTATATGGCGTTGTCATGATTTGACACTACCCGGAGTGGTAAATAACCTCTCCAGGTAGTTACAGCAAGAGATCACCTGTCATACTGACAGCTGATTTTCCGCCATGCTGGAGCAGGAGTACCACAAACACTTATTTTGATCCCACTGTAGGAGGACCACAGGTCAGAATAAAGCCCAGTAGTGACCACCATAAAAAGATGTATTGGCGGTCAGTAAGGGAATAGAAAGGCTGTCATTTTGTCGATGTGTGAACATAGCCTTACTAGGTACATTATTACCCAGGCTTAAAGGTCCTTTTACATTGTTGGACAGATGTCCTATGCGAACAACAGTTTTCAATGTACAAGTCAAATAGTGTTTGTTAAAAGAGCCCTTTAGACAGGCCAATTATCATAAGTAAATGGCCTAAAAAGCTGAATTGTATTGCGGCCCTCCAGTTTCATCAATGTTGGAGACAGGGCAGGATTACAGGGAGGGCACCCAGAGCAGCTTCACCACTCGGGGGCCCCCACCAGCCTGAACCCAGAAGCAGGGTTCCGAGTTTAGGCTGGTTGATCTATGGCGATCTACATCAACCCCCACCAGAGCATGGGGGCCGTGGGGCTGGTGGTCAGGTAGGGACCCGGAGGGGGGGGCATTAGTGATGCTCCGGACCCCTGCATACATGTCCCTGGCGGAGCATGCAGGTCTCCTCCTACAGGCTACGTGCAATGAAATTATGTCATCACGTGGCCCACAGGAGAAGATGTGCGCGGCTCTGGGAGCCCCAGAGATCAGAGCTCCCTCACCTGCTTCTCCTGGATGTGGCTGAACCCGCTCCTCCAGTAGAAATCTGCTCTAGTGATTCTAGAGGGACGGGTTCAGCCACATCCAGGAGAAGCAGGTGAGGGAGCTCTGATCTCTGGGGCTATCCTGTGTGGCAGAGCAGTGCACATCTTCTCTTGCAGGCGATGATGTCACTTCATCGTGCCACCTGTAGGAGATTACCGCTCCACCAGGGACTGCAGGAAGATGAAGAGGCCAGGCAGGCCAGGAAGGAGAGACGTTTAGTATTTTACTTAGCACAGACCAGGGGCATTTATTTGGGGGTCTCCTATGGGCATCCTGGAGAGAGTGGGGGGAGCTACAATACTAAGGGCATCTTGGAGGGGGTGAGTTATATACATTTCTAGGGGCATACTGGAGGGGGGTTATATACATTACTAGGGGCATCCTGGAGGGAGGGAGGTTATATATATATTAGTAGGGGAATCCTGGAGGGAGGGGGGTTATATACATTACTAGGGGTATCCTGGAGGGAGGGGGGTTATAAACATTACTAGGGATATCCTGGAGGGGGAGTTATATACATTACTAGGGGCATCCTGGAGGGAGGGAGGTTATATATATATTAGTAGGGGAATCCTGGAGGGAGGGGGGTTATATACATTACTAGGGGTATCCTGGAGGGAGTGGGGTTATATACATTAATAGGGATATCCTGGAGGGGGAGTTATATACATTACTAGGGGCATCCTGGAGGGAGGGGGGTTATATACATTCTTAGGACATCCTGGAGGGAGGGGGGTTATATACAGTTAGGGACAGAAATATTTGGACAGTGACACAATTTTGGCGAGTTGGGCTCTGCATGCCACAGCATTGGATTTGAAATGAAACCTCTACAACAGAATTCAAGTTCAGATTGTAACTTTTAATTTGAAGGGTTGAACAAAAATATCTGATAGAAAATGTAGGAATTGTACACATTTCTTTACAAACACTCCACATTTTAGGAGCTCAAAAGTAATTGGACAAATAAACATAACCCAAGCAAAATATATATTTTTTTCAATATTTTGTTGCGAATCCTTTTGGGCAATCACTGCCTTAAGTCTGGAACCCATGGACATCCCCAAACGCTGGGTTTCCTTCTCCTTAATGCTTTGCCAGGCCTTTACAGTCGCAGCCTTAAGGTCTTGCTTGTTTGTGGGTCTTTCCATCTTAAGTCTGGATTTGAGCAAGTGAAATGCATGCCCAATTGGGTTAAGATCTGGTGATTGACTTGGCCATTGCAGAATGTTCCACTTTTTTGCACTCATGAACTCCTGGGTAGCTTTGGCTGTATGCTTGGGGTCATTGTCCATCTATACTATGAAGCGCCGTCCGATCAACTTTGCAGCATTTGGCTGAATCTGGGCTGAAAGTATATCCCAGTACACTTCAGAATTCATCCGGCTACTCTTGTTTGCTGTTATGTCATCAATAAGTGACCCAGTGCCATTGAAAGCCATGCATGCCCATGCCATCACGTTGCCTCCACCATGTTTTACAGAGGATGTGGTGGGCCTTGGATCATGTGCCGTTCCCTTTCTTCTCCAAACTTTTTTCTTCCCACCATTCTTGTACAGGTTGATCTTTGTCTCATCTGTCCATAGAATACTTTTCCAGAACTGAGCTGGCTTCTTGAGCTGTTTTTCGGCAAATTTAACTCTGGCCTGTCTATTTTTGGAATTGATGAATGGTTTGCATCTAGATGTGAACCCTTTGTATTTACTTTCATGGAGTCTTCTCTTTACTGTTGAACTAGAGACAGATACACCTACTTCCCTGAGAGAGTGTTCTGGACTTCAGTTGATGTTGTGAACGGGTTCTTCTTCACCAAAGAAAGTATGCGGCGATCATCCACCACTGTTGTCTTCCGTGGACGCCCAGGCCTTTTTGAGTTCCCAAGCTCACCAGTCAATTCCTTTTTTCTCAGAATGTACCCGACTGTTGATTTTACTACTCCAAGCATGTCTGCTATCTCTCTGATGGATTTTTTCTTTTTTTTCAGCCTCAGGATGTTCTGCTTCATCTCAATTGAGAGTTCCTTTGACCGCATGTTGTCTGGTCACAGCAACAGCTTCCAAATGCAAAACCACACACCTGGAATTAACCCCAGACCTTTTATCTACTTCATTGATTACAGGTTAACGAGGGAGACACCTTCAGAGTTAATTGCAGCCCTTAGAGTCAATTGTCCAATTACTTTTGGTCCCTTGAAAAAGAGGAGGCTAAGCATTACAGAGCTATGATTCCTAAACCCTTTCTCCGATTTGGATGTGGAAACTCTCATATTGCAGCTGGGAGTGTGCACTTTCAGCCCATATTATATATATATAATTGTATTTCTGAACATGTTTTTGTAAACAGCTAAAATAACAAAACTTGTGTCACTGTCCAAATATTTCTGGCCCTAACTGTACATTACTAGGGGCATCCTGGAAAGGAGGGGGGGTATATACATTACTAGGGGCATCCTGGAGAGGGAGTTATATACATTACTAGGGGCATCCTGGAGGGAGGCAGGATTAAATACAATCCTAGGGGCATCCTGGAGGGGGGGAGGTTTTATATACATTACTAGGAGCATCCTGGAGGGGGGGTTATATACATTACTTGGAGAATCCTGGAAGGGGGGGGGGTATGTATATTATTAGGAGCATCCTGGAAGGGGGGTATATACATTACTAGGGGCATCCTGACAGTTGAGTGGGATACCCCCCCCCCCAGGATGCCCCTAGTATTGTAGTTAACCCCTATAGGGGCATCCTGGCAGTAGAGGGGTTAATTACAATACTAGGGGCATCCTGGCAGTGGAGGGGTTAGATAAGATACTAGGGGGCATTCTGGCAGTGGAGGGGTTAACTACAATACTAGGGGCATAATTATTACTATATTATTACTATATGAGGGGATGGCAAGAGGCATTATTACAATATGGGAGCACAGCAGGGACATTATTGCTTTATGGAGGACACAGCAGGAGACAATATTACTATACGGGGGCACAGCAGGAGGCATTATTACTATATGGGGGCACAGCAGGAGGCATTATTACTATATGGGTTCAGAGCAAGAGGCATTATTAGTATATAGAGGGCACAGCAGGAGGCATTATTATTATATGGAGGCACAGCACGGGGCATTATTACTATATGGGGCACAGCAGGGGGCATTATTACTGTATGAGGTCAGAGCAGGAGGCATTATTACTATATAGAGGGCACAGCGGGAGACATTATTATTATATGGAGACACAGCAGAGTTCATTATTACTATTTGAAGTGCACAGCAGAAGGCATTATTATCATATGGAGGCACAGCAGGGGGCATTATTACTGTATGGGGGCATTATTACTATATAAAGGGCACAGCAAGAGACACTACTACTATATGGGGGCCTAGCAGGGGCATTATTACTATATGGAGTGAAGGGTGTCAAGGGGTGACAGTGTAGGTGGATATATTCAATAAATGAGTCTTATGGGTCTCATAAGAACTAGGCTGGGTCTCAGCTATACAGCATAAACCGAGGCACACAGCAGTGGGTCTAGTTACTTTAAAGGCCTAGACATAATAAATACATTTTGTCCACTTCCAGCATGTACACATTTATTATGATGTACTCAACAGCACAGCAGACAACACTACAGTGTATAAAAATAATAATAATAATAATAATAATATTTATTTGTATAGCGCTAACAGATTCCGCTTGTTTTTTTGCACTATACAGGGATTACCTTTACATTCACACCTTACAGAATTAAATAATTAAAATAAATAAAAATACAAAAGAATAATAAATAAGTCTAATGTATTTGGGTAAATTATTCCAGAGAACTGGTGCAGCATGGGCGAAGTTTTGGAGGCGGAAGTGATAGGTTATGATTATGAAAGATGTTAGTGTAAGAACACAAGCAAATCACAACAGCACAAACCAAATGAAAGAAATGGGTGCCCGTCTCAGCACACAAGCCCAGGGGTGGCAGTAAATCCAATGGAAGAGAAGAGACAGCACATCCAAGATGAAGTTCAGTAACTTAATAATCCACCAATGTGCAACCTTTTGGCTATATGGAGCCTTTTTCAAGCAGTGATACAACTCAGTGAGACACAGGAAGTATATATACAAGTGATGAAAATTCAGCCCAATCAGTGACACATAACTATGGAAAAAATATCATAAAATGTAGTGTACAAAACCACACATCATAATGCAAAGTGTCAAAGGAGTAAGGGTTCTCTTATTCCCTTGACACTTTGCAATATGATGTGTGGTTTTGTACACTACATTTTATGATATTTTTTTTACATAATTATGTGTCACTGATGGTTTGGATTGAATTTGCATCACTTGTGTATATACTTCCTGTGTGTCAATGACTTCTATCACTGCTTAAAAAAGGCTTCATATAGCCAAAATATCCCACACCGGTGTATCATTAAATAACTGAACTGTATCTTGGATGTGCTCCTCTTCTTTTCCATAAGCAGAACGCAGAGCACGGGTAGGATGGTAGGTGGAAAGTATAATTACTAGCTACGTTCAGTCCATTGAAGTAAATGGATCTTTATCTGTGTGCTTCTGTTAAGAATGGTTCCTCTGTTTAGACAGGATGCCAACATGTAGTTGGGACACACAGCAATAACACTGCATGAACTCAGCCTTAAAGTTTATGAATCTACTTAACTTTATCCGTGTGCTTGTATTTCCTTCAGTGAGAGCTTATTGTTCAGAAAACACTTCCAACAGGAAGCACTTCATGTAATTGGCTTCCTGATAAAGTTGGGAAAATAACACAGACTTTCTTTCCATTGTCATTGCAGGGGACACGTTACCGAATTTCAGCAGCTATTAAAGGACATGACACATAGGTCACTTTCACACGGCAGTATTTAGGTCACTATTTTGAATCAGTATGTGTAAGCCAAAACTAGGAGCAGGTCCAAAACAAGGAAGAAGAGCACATGTTTCCATTATACTTTTTCTCTTTGTTCAATTCCTGGTTTTGACTTACAAATACTGATATAAAATACTGACCAAAATACTGCCATGTGAAAATGGCCTTAGGCTAGGTTCACACACGGCATGGGCATTCATACCTATTGCATATTCTTTCATAATATACCAATGAAAGGGTTTCTAGGATGATTCCCTAGAAACACAGGGATTCCTTAAAAATGCATCATCCACTACACAAAGGGGTAGTTCTAAAAAAAAAAAAAAAAAAAAAAAATATATATATATATATATATATATATATATATAATTTCATATCAGCTGGTGCCAGAAAGTGCCAGAGATTTGTAATTTACTTCTATTGAAAAATCTCAAGTCTTTGAGTACTTAAAGAGGACCTGCCACCCCCGTGCCGGGGTGACAGGCTCCCGACCCCCTGTTAGATCCCCCTATACTTACGTGATCCCCCCGAGTCCCGCTTCCTGAGCCGGTTGGGTCATGGAGATTTCAGCGCCCAAAGCCCGGCGATGGGTCCGGCGATGGGTCCGATGCCCATAGAGAATGACGGAGCATCGGACTCCCCATTCATTCTCTATGGGCATCTGACTCTGCTGTCAGCGCGCGCGCCGGGCTTCGGGCGCTGAAATCTCTGTGACCCGACCGGCTCAGGAAGTGGGACCCGGCGGAATCACGTGAGTATAGGGGGATCTAACAGGGGGTCGGGAGACTGTCACCCCGGCACGGTGACGCAAATGTAACAGATGTGGACAAAGAAATTCTACAGTGTGTCCTGCCGTATAGCCCAGCACCCGCACGGTGTCTCTCAGGACACAGCTTGACTGGTTGACACCTGGTCCTGTTACCTGGTCCTGTAAACCTTCACCCGGCTCCTTGGGTCTTCCCACAACTGTAATCAACTCCACCACAGCGTGCACGCCGCAGACATCACAGCCACTAGTACCGATTCCATAGGGTTGTCCTTACATGGGCAATGCGGTTCCCATGCGTTACTTTGTTCAGACGTTTACAGGACCATCCAAATAAAAAACATAGTCAAATTACTAAGTATGACCAGCCATATTCCACAACCGGTATCTAAAACACGGATTAAACGGATTAAATATGGACTTTTCACTGACAGCATTTATGTAAGATTTTGCCCTATGTCGTTTGGACTGCAACCACATTGCCCGTAGTAATAGGTTTCAAATTTCCCCTATTGGGCTGTATGTAATAGGAGTTACACTTCACTATACTGCCCCCCCACACACCAGATCTCATCTACCCTGCATTTGCCCTCCTTTCATCCACCTTTCTCTACATCACGCCGCCCCTCTAACACTATATGCATCCTTCCTGACCCCCCTCTCCCTGTCCCTTTCTCCGCTGCGTTATGTCCGCAATAAACTCACATTCATACATGATCTCTTTCTTTACCACAATCTCTTCTTCTTAGGCCTAACTGTGACATGTCTGACCCCTACTGACACTGCTTCCCCTGCTGCACTTTCCTACGGTGGGCTCCAGTTTACTCACACCCCTCGCTCTGGCAATAAACAGGGTGGCAGGGTTGGCCTGCTGCTAATGGACAACTGCTCCTTTACCCCAACCCCTCCTCTCCCTGCCCTCATCCTCACCTCCTTTGAAGTACACTCTATTCGAATCTATTTACCCTCTAACCTCCAAGTGGCTGTCATCTACCGACCACCAGGCTCTGCAACCACCTTGCTAGACCAATTCAACACTTGGCTATTACACTTCATCTCAACAGATATCCATCATCATTGATTCTGTTGCCCCCCTTACGAAAAAAAGAACACGACGCATCAACAGACAGCCCTGGCACACCCACATAACCAAACAACTAAGGCGAGTGTCCAGAGCTGCCAAGCGGCACTTGAAGAAGACTCACTCCACTTGTCCAAGCACTAACCTATCTCTTCAATCTATCACTAACTTCTGGAATCTCCATATAAACATGCAACCATCACACCCATCCTTAAAAAGCCATCCCTTGACCCTACCTCCTTATCCAGCTACCGCCCCATCTCACTTCTCCCTTTTCCTCAAAACTCCTGGAACAACATGTCTACCAGGAACTAGCCTCCCACTTTTCATCCAACTTGCTTTTTGACTTACTGCAATCTGGCTTCCATCCCCACCACTCCACAGAAACTGCCTTAACCAAAGTGGTTAATGACCTGCTAACTGTCAAAACCTCACGCCACTACTCTGTGCTGCTTCTCCTTGACCTATTTTTTGCCTTCGACACAGTCGACCATTTTCTCCTCTTACAAATTCTTTGATCCCTTGGCGTCACTTGCTCAGCCCTCTCCTGGATCTCCTCTTACCTCTCCAGCCGCACTTTTGGTGTCTCCCATTCTCACACCACCTCCTCTCCTCGTCCGCTCACAGTTGGTGTTCCCCAAGGCTCTGTACTCAGGCCTCTTCTCTTCTCCATCTATACCTCCGGCCTGGGACATATCATAGAATCCCATGGCTTCAGGTACCACCTCTATGCTAATGACACTCAGATCTACCTCTCTGGTCCGGATGTCACCTCTTTGTTATCTAGTATTCCAGAATGTCTATCGGCCATATCTTCCTCCTTCTCTTCCCGCTTTCTAAAACTCAACATGAACAAAACAGAACTAATCATTTTCCCCCCATTCCGCTCCCCCCGCCGTCTAATCTGTCAATCACTATCAATATCTGCTCTCTGTCCCCTGTCCCCCAAGTCCGCTGCCTTGGGGTCACCTTTGATTCTGCTCTGTTCTTTAAATTACATATTGAGGTCCTGACCGCCTCCTTCCTCTTTCACCTCAAAAACATTTCCAGAATCCGTTCTTTTCTCACCCAACTCCACCAAACTGCTAGTCCATGCTCTCATTATTTCCTGCTTGGACTACTGTAACATCCTCCTCTCTGGCCTTCCATCTAACTCCCTTGCTCCCCTCCAGTCTACCCTTAACTCTGCCGCCTGACTAACCCACTTTTCCCCTCGCTTTACCTTCGCCTCTCCCCTCTGCTAATCCCTTCACTGGCTCCCCATTGCCCAACATATTCACTTTAAATTGTGACCATGACATACAAGGCAATCCACAACCTGTCCCCTCCGTACATCTCTGACCTGATATCCCGCTACCGTCCTTCACGCAAGCTTCGATTCCTCAGTGACCTCCTTCTGCACTCCCCCCTTGTTCGTACCTCCAAGACTTTGCCCAAGCCTCCCCCATACTCTGGAACTTGCTACCCTGACACATCCGGCTCTCATTCACCATCAAGTCCTTCAAAAGTAACCTGAAAACCCATCTCTTCAAAGTTGGCTATAACCTATAATAATTCTACATCACACTTGACTGGCTGCACTTTACCTCCTGTTTCTCTCCCATTACCTTATAGATTGTAAGGCCTCGCGGGCAGGGTCCTTTTCCCCTTTTACCAGTCTGCCATTTGCCTTCATGTAATGCGTTTTGATCTTGTAATGTTCTTGTTTGTTACCCCTGTCGCCTGTATAGCGCTCTGGAATTAAGGGCGCTTTATAAATAAAGAATAATAATATTTCACATGTATAGTTCACATGTATTTTACACATTGTGTTTCCTCTGTATTTGTTATGTTAATTATTTTTCTTTGTGTTTTAGATACCGGTTGTGGAATATGACTGGTCATACTCAACTTTAGTATTTTGACTATGTTTTTTATTTGGATGGTCCCGTGAATGTCTGAACGAAGTAACGCATCGGAACCGCATTACCCATGTAAGGACAACCCTATGGAATCGGTGCTAGTGGCTGTGATGTCTGAGGTGTGCATGCTGTGGTGGAGTCCATTTCAGTTGTAGTAAGACCCTGGGAGCCAGGTGAAAGTTTTTGCACACGTAACAGGACCAGGTGTCAACCAGTCCAGCTGTGCCCTGAGAGACACCGTGCGGGTGCTAAGCTATACGGCAGGACACACTGTAGAACTCCTTTTCCACACCTGTTACATTTGCGTGACGTTTGGAGCATGTTGGTGACGATTGCGGCAACGGAGCTTTACCGGTGCAGATTCTAATTCATTTACACACTGAGGGCATACTGTACCTTTCCCAAGATGGCGTCCACGAGGCTCAATTCTAGTAGGCACATGCGCGGTCTTCCTTTGCTGAATGGGATCTGATGACGTGAACTGGACCGTCCCACAGTTGTTGCGTTCACTCAACGCATGCGTGGTTCCATTGTTAACAAACACTGGTGCCATGAAACCACCATGAGTGAACAACTGATTGCTAGAAGATGCGGTGAGTGACGGCCTTCTCCATTAACTGAGGTTTGATTGGACTATGTTATGGAACAATTATTTACTTATTAAGGACTTTAATATATGGATCAAGAGGATTAGTCACTTTTATAAAACTTTATTCACAATGTATATATATGAAATGATATACACTTTACCGATGCACAGTATTTTGCCGAATTATGCACTGTTTATATATGATAATTATGATGATGTCACTAATGATAGGATGTACGATGGGAGGGGCCTCTATGTTAAATACCAACCATTGTTACACTAATATTGCTGCTTGAAAAAGATCTCAATGAGATCTCAATCGAAACGTTGCACATTGATGGGTGAAAATTTTTCCACTTTAATATTGGAGTCCCGCCTTGTTCGACTATTTGTGAATTTCAAAGCCTGGGTCTGGCTACCTGAGTCTGTGGACCCACCTGAGCCTTGTAGCCTAAACAGTGCCGTCCAGCAACCTCTTTTTGTATATATATATATATATATATGTATATATGTATTTTATATATATATATATATATATATATATATATATATATATATATATATATATATATATTCCCCCCCACAACATTGAATTTTATGTATGACAGATGCCAGTAAGTGTTGTATGGTGGAGAGGCAGACAGTTCTCTCATGTATGCGCCTGCAAAAATACATCATAAAAAGAGCCTTTCTTACTAGTCAGTAGGTCATATTGATCATAAATATAAACAGAATAAATTATTTACATTAAAATTGCATTTACTCATAGGTGTGCTCCATGTAATGATTTGAGCCGAGGATAGCGTAAGCAGGGGACCCCTAGGCTACCCCTGGCTTGGCCTATATTGGGAGTCCTCTGTGTATAATTTAGTTGTATCCAGGTTTTTAACTGTTTAATTTCTGGTTTTCAACACGGGCCAGATATTTAAGATAGATTCTTTTACATTATTGTCTTTTTTTGGGGGGAGGACGACATGTATTTTTGTCACACAGATGACTGTTAGCACTGCAGTTTGTTTGTTAACTGCGTGTGCCAATGTGTAGCTGTAAATGGCCACTTGTAAACAAATGACTTCCAGAGAACTCATAAACTCATATCTCCTATGTTTCTTATGTATTACAAGTCATTTATGCAAACGCAAAACAATATGCAGTATAGGGACAACACAGTGTATGCCAGTCTAGATTGATACAGTGATCACACAATGCTGATTCGTATCTCCGGCTATAGCAGAGCTGCATTTGTCATTTACCTTTAACCCTTTGAGGACCAGGCCCAAAATGACCCAGTGGACTGCGCAAATTTTGATCTTTGCAATTTCGTTTTTCCCTCCTCCCCTTCTAAGAGCTCTTCAGTTTTCTATCTACAAGGCCATGTAAGGGCTTGTTTGTAACAGGAATAGTTGTACTTTGTAATGGCGTCTTTTATTTTACCATAACATGTATGACGGAATCCCAAATATATTATTTATGAAGATATAAATAGGTGAAATCGTAAAAAAAGAATGCAATATGGTAACATTTCGGGGGTTCCTGTGTCTAGGTAATGCACTATATGGTAAAAGCAACCCCAGACAGTGGGTTGGGGGCCACTTGGCCGAATCTGGGCCGGTGGCTTGGTGGTATTTTTAACTGTTTTTATGGTTTTTTGTTTGTTCCCGACATTTATGTACAATAAAATTTCTATATATATTTTTTGCATTTTGTTGTGAGGTGCAGTCCATTTTTTCAGCCTTGTTTTTCGCAGTACACATGTCTATATGGTAAAAGCAACATGATACTAATACTCTATAGGTCAGCCCGGACACAACCATATGCAGGTTTACACAGATTCTCTAATGTTATAAATATTTTTTAAATGAAATCCTTTTTTTTGGCAATAAATTAATAAAATGGGCCTATTGTGACGCTTATAACGGTTTTACTTTTTCACCTATGAGGTTGTATGGGGTGTCAGCTTGTCTTTGGTTCTGATTTGGTCTTGTTTATTGCTCTTTCAGTTCTGACCTTTGGGCTGTTATCTGATTCCTCTCTGGTTCTGATTTTTGTTTTGTCCGTTCCCAGTGGTTTTGATGAGGACTGTTGACTATCCTCCTCTGACGGCCCCGGCACTTTGCAGTGTAGGGACCATTGCCCTGTTGCGGTCTGATGCCTAGGGCAGTACGTCAAGTAGGCAGGGACAAAGGGCTGGGCTCAGTTACGGCTCACTGTACCTCCTCTGATGTGACAGTTACATTATAAGTCTATGGAGCCTGTCTATATATTATAAGTCTATGGAGATCGCAGAGAGCTGGGGAGTGAAGCACACAGCTACACACTTTTGCAACCTGTATCTAGAGATTGTCGGAGGTTGGAACACTCAGACCTTAAGCAAACAAAGCTTTTGACGGGTCTCTGCAACAGGGACACTTTAATAACTGTACAGTTCTTTGTACCCTCCAAATTGTTATATATATAAAGGTTATTATTGCAGGTCTTAGGGAATTGTCTGGGTTGTCATTCCCTTGAAGGAGTTGTCTCACTAAGATAAATAGCTCTAAACTAATTAAGTATGTTTAAGTGTCACTGGTGTATTTTATTTTATTATTTTTCATAAATCAATAGTACAAGCTATTTTAAGAAACTTTGTAATTGGGTTTGTTAGGCAAATATGCCATTATCTGCATTTAAAAAGACTTTTCCCAGGTCCCTGCTTACAAAGTTTCTTAAAATCGCCTGTACTATTGATGTCTGCAAAAAATAAAAATAAACGACATTGACAATTTAAATAATCTATTAAAGACATTTTTAAGCTTTAAATGTACTGTTTAAGAGCTTTATACTTATTAATTCCCTATGTGCCTTTGCTTTGTCTTTATATCCTATTGCCCCGGATATGAATCACTTATGGACATCCACTATAGTATGGTGGGTCACTCGTGTTCAGTTCAACCTCAGTCTCCTGATCTGTCCCATTAGTATTGGCAGTTGGTCTTCGCTGCACATGCAAGCAAGAGATACACAAAACAGTTATACTAGTCATGTTCGTGAGTTATCATGTGAGTTATTCATGTGAGCTATTGATTTGCTGTATCAAGTGACTTGTATTCTCCTATGTAAGTGGTCAGTTTAATGCTTTTATGTTTTGTATAGTGACTACGGAATGCATGGGACACAGCGATATGACCAAACACACTGGATCTTAAAGGGGTTTTCCAGACAATACATCCTGTAAATAGCTAATCAGACACCAATCAGTGCTGACACCCCACACCCCCAGTAATCAGCTGTTTAGCACTCACACTACACAGTTAACTGGGCCAGAGCAGTTTCCTGTGAATAGCCCATCACTATTTTTATCCCCCGGAAAACCCCTTTAATATTGTGAAGTAAAATGCTAGATTTTATGTGTCAGTGCTGACTATTTCATGTCTTTTTTTTATCAATTCTGTGTTTTATTGATTTTGAAACATGTAGGTTAACAAACAAGCATATGTAAGGATTTTAACTCCCCTCGCAGGAGGAGTGCAGTCAAAAGGAGTGGTAATAGTAAAAATTACATAACAGAGTAACAACTCTTGAGGTTAAACAAACGATAACATAATACCAGGGAGCCAAATAAAAGACCACTTCTGGTGGATACCATAATGGAGGAAATAAGTAGGGCGTAAAGCAATGCTTGGTACCCCAGGTGGCAAAAACACCTGAACGAGCTATAGTCTAGACAACAGTGACACACATAAACACAGGGGTGTACAAAGACAAACATGGGCAAGGGGGAGGGGGGGGTGCAGGAGGAGAGGAGGGCTGGAGGGGAAGGGGGAGGGAATTGGGGGGGGGGACTCAGGCACCTGAAGATTCACGTATGAGGGAGGAGTGGCAATCCGGCAGCATCAGTTTGTGACGAGGTTGAGGGCATGGTCGGGCTAGGGGGGGGGAGTAGGCTGTAGGAGCGTAAGTTGCGTATAGTATTTGGATTCCAGCCAAGGTTGCCATAGTTTAAGGTATCTGTCATGGGTTCTATTGGCCCAACTCACTAGCTCCTTAAATCTGCATATCTGATTTACTTTTTGAAACCATTCCTGCGTAACGGTGGTTGTGTCTGTCTCCACTTCAATGGAATAAGCGCCTTTGCTGCGGCTAAGAGGTGAGAAGTCAAGGTGTTTCTGGAGGGTGTATAGCCATCAACCGAAAGACTTAATGCAATAATAGGCATAGAAAGGCTTACTGTGGATCCCGTCAGTTCAGTAATCACCTTTTCCACCTTAGTCCAGTAAGGGGTCAGCTCAGAGCAGCTCCACCAAATGTGAGTCAGTGAACCAGTGTGGCGAAGACATCGCCAGCATTTATCGGAAGGGGCAAATTTGTAGGCAAAGAGCCACTCAGGTGTCTTGTACCAGCGGGAAAGAAGTTTAAAGTGGTTTTCTTGGAGGAGTACGCACCTGGAGAAGCCGTGCGAATGCCGTAGCACACGTTGCGTCTCCGATTCCGTTAGCATAATATTTATTCTTTCTCCCAGGACAGCATGTATCCTGGCTTTGAAGTAGTAGAAAGCGAGCTAACCAGCTGGTACAGAAACGCAATAGAGCGTGTCTTCTTAGTGTATTTGAGATAAATTGTTTCGAAGTCAGTGGGTGTTCTGGTTGGCGGGTCCATGCCCAGCAGCTGTAGGAAGCATTTGGAGATATGGGCAATGTGTAGGAATGTAAGCGCACAGGAGTCCAGGCGCTGACGCACTAAAGCCTCATCCAGTTTGTGATCTGCGTTCAATAAGTCCGCAATTGTGGTGGTGCCAAAGCATGGGCATATGGGCATAAGTGGTTGTAGGATCACCGACCAACCAGGGGACCAAAGCTGCTGGCATAATCAAAGAGGGCGCCGGCATTAGCTGGGGGCGAAGACCTTTCCATACCTGGAGGACTCCCTTCAGCGTGGGAGGCAGAGATGGACACCATTATATCCTACTCGACATGGGTCAATGGGTAGGCTGTTTCAGACTCATTTTCTATATTTAAAACTGCTTTGTCCAAAAGATGAATCTACCTATTGTTTGGAATTTTTAAAGAGAACAGCATTGAGTGGAATAGTTCAAGGGAGGTGTCTATCAAAATCACATTTCAAAGTAAATTCTCAAGACATAAACCAAATATTTGTAAAAATACTGAAGTATACACCATAAAATTCTAGTACATTCCCTATTTAATTCTCCCATGTTAGTAATACTGAAGAGAAATCAACACATCTTCAACAACTGCTTTTCTCTTAAATTCCTGTTACACTGACTTTATGACCTAAACTTTGATCTTTGACATTAAAGTTGACCAAAATTAATTCATTTTTTAGTGTGAAAAGCTGTCACCTTGATAAATATACCCTTTTATTGTCTCAGAGTTTGTGCAAAGTATCGGGCATAAAATAGCCCAAATAATGATGAATTTAATCCATTTTCATGTCAAACTAGATTTATTGTGAATAAAGGATTCCTGCTTTATCATTAATGACATCTATTCCATGTGAAAATGTGAAAGGATTTCAGCTCTGGGAACAGGGTTTCACTAGGGAGTATGAAAAATGGATTGTAACCTTTTGTGAAGATTCCCCTTTATTGATTCTTACTGATAGGGAAATGTCCATATAATTTTGCAGCTTGGATTTTTTCTATACAGAAAATGCTAAAAAGTTGTATTTTGATTTTATTTGTTTACCTTTACTAAAAGATAGTGTTATAAAGGAAAAATAAAAGTGATCATCATCAATATTGCCACAACTACTGCTATTACTACAAACTGTATAATATACAGGCACAGCTGCACACACATGACAAACAATGCAAATTTCTTACACATGACAATTTGGGCCTTATTAGCCAAATTTTTCTTTTCAATCATTACATTCTAATAGTTTGCAAAAAAAAAAAAAAAGAACCATTCTGTGTTTCATAGAACTTATAGAATAACTTTTAGTAATTTTTTTGGAAGGGATAATGGGGAAAACATAATTTTATCTTTTTTTTTTTTTTTTTTAATTTACATCATTCAGTGTTCTATAAAAATAACATCCTCTGGGCCAGTAGAACTACAGTGATAGCAAATGTATGTTGTTCTTTTCTTTTCTGTTTTAACAAAATAGGTGGATTAACAACATTTCTTTACATTGTTCATGATGCTGGATACATTACGATTTAATTTTATATATACTTGATGATAAAAAAAAAATGTTATATTTTATTTTCTGGGGAAAAAAATATTTTTATGAAAGAAATATCAAATTTTTTGGGTGGGTGATGTGAGTTGGGGTAACTTTAGTTGGCAGTGCAGTCTATTATATGCATCAGCAAATCCTGTGTGAGAGTCATCTAGTGGGTGAGCTTTAATGAATTATAATGTAAATAAAATCAATCCACCCTGTTCACCAGAAAAAATGCAGTGCAGTGTTTTATGCCTGTCAGCATAACATACAGGGGCACACAAGTAATAACATCTATTAGAGTGGTATTAAAAGCATGCATTAAAGGAAATCTTCTATGAATAAACATTACGGAGTAAGATGTTTGTGCAAATGTTGGACCAATGCTATCTGCTCACAATGTCAGCAAAACTGCTATGTATAAACTCTGCTTAAGGTACATAGCTGAAGCTGCATGGTTGAACACTGATAAGATAAACGCTTTGTAGATACAGCTGGTTTCATCATTTCCATGGGCTCTTTTCTCTGTCTGTAATTGAGTTACAAAATCTGTTTCATGCCCTGCATTATTGTCTTTCTTTCTCTGTAATAATACAAATAAAAAGCCTATGCTAGAGCAATGATTCCCAACCATATTACTAAAGGGGATCCCCAGAAAAATGTCCCATTCTCAGGGAACCCATATTCCAATTGTCATCTTAAAGGAGAAGTCCAGTGCAAATTTTTATTGAAGTATTGTATTGTCCCCCAAAAGTTATACAAATCTCCAATATACACTTATTACAGGAAATGCTTACAAAATGCTTTTTCCCTGCACTTACTACTGCATCAAGGCTTCACTTCCTGGATAAAATGGTGATGTCACGACCCGACTCCCAGAGCTGTGTGGGCTGTGGCTGCTGGAGAGGATGATGGTAGAGGGATGCTCAGTGTCCCTCCAGTGCCCTGTGTCCATGTGCCAATCCCTGCTCAACTATATGATTGGCTGATCGGTGAGCAAAAGTTGGCAGAATGGGTTGTTAAATAACGGCCATTGTATTACAGCATGTGAACATAGACTTACACTTAAAAATTGTTCGTATTTTGGTCATATTTTGCTGTGTGTGAGCATGGCCTTATTATATAGACTGATTGCAATCCACAGGAAAAAAAAGAGCAATGTAAGAATTCCTGCATTCAAATGTAAAGTGGGTAATAAAATATGCAGAAATGTTGAAAAGCAGTGGCATCAGAAAAATATATAACTCCTAATGTCCATGCCATGATATGTGAAGTACAGGATAATTTACTCTCTGACATATGGCATATTTTTGTATGCAAATTTTCAGAATTAGACTAAGACGAATGGCAGACTAATGTCAGAGGCCTGCACGCGGGCTCCACTGCCTGCAGTTTTAAAAGGGTTATATAGGATTATGTACTTTCCCATCATAAATGTGATTATTTTATAAATTCATCAGACTTAATAATATACCTCCTTAGCAATGCTTGCAGCCACATATCAGTATGCCTGTGTACCCTCAGAGACTGGACATTCTACAGAAAGCTATGGTATACAACCATGTGTCAAAGGTGCAGACAAAGGCAGGTGAATACTCTTTACCATACAGTACACAGAGACCTTTATACTACTGTATGTACACAGTCTGAGTATATAGAGTTAGGTCCCGTTGACATGGCAGTAATAAAACTAATAAAACTAACTGCAGTTTAAACTATTTGAATCTGCTGTCATGTTTCTGTGGTACATGGGACGCTGAGAATGAAGGGTGTTTTCTTATCTGCACCCTCAGCCCTGTCTCTATCTATATCAATATGTAAATGAGGCGGTTTGGTGCACTGATCTGCCCCACCTGCTTAACGTGATGGGCGTCTAAAATGACAACCACAAAAATACTTTGTGCAGACATAGTCTAAGACTATGTTCACACAACATTTGTTTCTGACCACAATTTTGGACAGCAGTCGATTGGAGGTGAAAATATGTCTATATTTTGATGATTATGGCCATACTTGAACATAGCCTGAGCAAAAATACTGTGTAGGAACATAAGCTAATACTATAATTCCTTATAACACTGATAATATCCATAAAAATGCCTTGGTATATTCAGTATAACGCATTATATAACAGTCAAAAAATAAGAAATACAAATAAACTGAACAAGAAATTAAATAAAAATAACACATACAGTGGTACCTCGGTTTAAGAGTAACTTGGTTTAAGAGCTCACAGTTTTCCAAAATTGTGACTTGGTTTAAGAGCATTGCTTTGGTTTAAGAGCTCCCTGTACTGGTTGGGATGGAGAGTGGGGGCAGCAGCATGGTCTGCATAGCAGGGTCTACAGCACTGTACTCTGACCCAGGACGTCTCCCTCACCTTCCAAATCATAGCAGATCCACTTCAGGCTGGGGCTTGCATCAGGGGATAGGACTGTGGAGGTAATCTCTTCATAGCTGTAACCCCTCTCTCCCTCTGATCCATGCTGAACACACCCCCTTCCACATTGCTGTCATGTGACCACACAGACCTCTGACAGCAGCCCTGCTTCTCTATTCTAGTCTGTTGTACTATGCTACTGCACTATGGGGATCTACAGTTTCATCCTGTATCTACAAACTGCTGCTGTTTTTCAGGTTTATGCACTTACTATACATTATACTCCACATGCTGAATGCTATACTGTACAGTAACTTATAATATCACATATTCAGCTGCTTATAAATGTTTGTTTCATCTGTTTTACCTGTTATTCAGAATATAAAATCATTATTTTTGGGGTGTGTAACCAATTTCTTATAGGAAAATTTGCTTTGGTTTAAGAGTGGATTTGGATTACAAGCACAGTCCTGGAACAAATTATGCTCGTAATCCAAGGCACTATTGTATTTGGTATCACCGTAATTGTAACAACTCAAGCTCATTATAAACACAAAATCCTTGGGCAGCAGCTCAGGTGACCAAACCCCTTATAGTAAATTCCCCTTCTTAAAGGGAATGTGTCATCTGAATTTTCTTTATTTATTAGAGTCAGATTCTAAAACTTTTTTTTTTTTCTAATCTGTTTCTATTTTCTATTTTCAGTAACACAAAATACTACAAAATTGTAAAATGGGAAAAAAAGCAATACATATTTGGTATCACTGGCTTGATACTGACTCCCAGAATAAAAATAAAGGCCCAGATTTATCAAAGCGTCTGCTCGATTTATCATTTTTCTCACTGAAAAATCATAAGGAGACCTGACATACATCAACAAAGCTTCCATGCTACGGGGACATTTTTAAGCCTGGCTCAGAAAACGCCAGGCATTTCTTGACTAGGTACAGTCCATTAAAGTAAATTGGTATATCACAGTATACATTGACATACCTTTGTGCCAGTATCCCAATGTAGAGCCAGTAGGCGGTGTACAACTCTCCTTACGGCCAGATTCACATGTAACAGACCCACTGCGGATTTCACGCTGCAAATTTGCAGCAAAATCCGCTGTGGATCCCTTGCCTGTTATTTTATATAACAATACATACTCACAGCGGGATTGACATCCCGCTGCGAGTATGTAAATGTTGCCCCCTTAACCCCCATACCTGCTCAACGTTCTGGCTTGCTTCAGGGGCTCTTGGCGTCTGGACGTCCCGCTCAGCCAAATAGTGGCTGCAGTGAGGCAGCTCCAAAAAGCAGGAGCTCCAAAAGCAGCATGGTGGCTCAGTGGTTAGCACTGTAGCCTTGAACTATTAGGCGTAATCGCACGGTAAACGGCGTCAGCGCAAAACATCCCAAAGTGCAAAATTGCGCATTTTTGGTCGCATCAAATCCAGAAAAATTGTAATAAAAAGCGATCAAAAAGTCGTATATGCGCAATCAAGGTACCGATGGAAAGAACACAACCTGACACAGCCCCATAGACCAAAGGATAAAAGCGCTATAAGCCTGGGAATGGAGCGATTTTAAGTGAAGTATATTTGTTGACAACAGTTTGAATTTTTTACAGGCCATCAGATACAATAAAAGTTATACATGTTATATATCGTTGTAATCGTAACGACTTGAGGAACATGCATAACAAGTCAGTTTTACGCCGGGGCGAATGGCGTAAAAACACATTTCCCCCAAATAAACAAAATGCGTTTTTTTTTTCAATTTCACCACACTTTGAATTTTTTTCTGGTTTCGCAGTGTACTTTATGCAAAAATTCAGCCTGTCATTGCAAAGTACAATTAGTGACGCAAAAAATAAGGGGTCATGTGGGTTTCTAGGTGAAAAAATGCAAGTGCTATGGCCTTTTAGGCACAAGGAGGAAAAAACGAAAACACAAAAATCGAAATTGGCTCTGTCCTTAAGGGGTTAAACAAACAAAAATTAAAACAAAAGTGAGCGTGGAGCAGGTAATGTATGCTCTGGCCGGCGGGGTGTGTGAATCTGGCCTACATGTACAAATTTTGCTGTGGAGACCAGGCCTAAACTGTGACTTCATGTAGTACTACTGATTTAGCTTTCCAGTGACAGCTGCTGTCCATAAGATTTTATACAACTCAATGTATTCTTTGGGCTGTGTGTAACCCAATACTTAGAATAAATGAGTCTATTTCTCAATGTAGCCCTAGCTTTCTTGTGTTTGTGCATGAATAACATCACATTCTTTAGGTGAACAAGACAATAAAATACCAATACTTATTAATTAGTTAGCTATTCAGGCCACATGCCTTATTCACAAAGAAAGAGCCCTAAGGCCTGATTTAAGGCTTTGATACTACACAAGAAAAGCATCAATGTATTTCTCTACAGGGTATAGCCACCACCAAAAGAACTTAATACTGGGAGGGGGGCTTTCCATTAACATAACCACAACAGCCCTCCATTGAGTGAGATTAGCTGTTTCCAGCTGTCGACCTTTGAAAGCTCACAGGGTATTGTTCCAATTTGTGCATTTACACTCATACTTTTTGTTTTCATTGATGATAATAGCTGCCATGGTCATTTACATTTATTTGACATGTTAAAGGTGTCATTAGAGAAGCCAAATTGTTGTGATCTGATATAAACAAAATCTTTTTTTAAGTGGTCAGCAAAGAACTCAACTATATAGGGTTGTTTAAGCATCATGTACTTAGATTTTTTAAGAACCTCATTGAGATAAAGTTAAAAATTTTTGCAACAAATTTGTGTGAACATGGCCATAGATATTGGGCATAGAGCAGTTTGAAATCATAGTAATCCAACATCCAACTTCCATTAGGCCGCACTGGTGTTAACAGAGCCTGGATTTAATTAATATAACCAGTAGTTGTAACCAGCGCTGGGATCCCAGTCTTTGTTAAGGTTCAAGAAAGACTGCAGGTATGGGGGCCTCCCAACTATCATCATCTGTTAGAGGAGAGAAGGGTCAGGCATATTCTATTTCAACTACTAGGGATCGGGAGTGATAGTTGTCCTCCAAACATTGGCCACCTTGATAAAGATAAAAGGGGAAAAATAAAGCCTCAAATACTGCCAAATTTATGAGTTGCTTACAGAAATCTAGTCTTGGTCACAGTGTAACACAGTGTATTGTAACATTAAAGGAGAAGTCTGGTAAAAAATTTTATTAAAGTATTGTATCGCCCCTTAAGGCTATGTTCACACTACGTATGTTTGAGGCTGTATAGCAACCAAAACAAAGAGTGGATTGAAAACACAGAAAGGCTCTGTTCACATAATGTTGTAATTGAGTGGATGGCCGTCATTTAATGGCAAATATGTGCTGTTATTTTAAAACAACGGCTGTTGTGTTGAAATAATGGAAGTTATTTACCGTTATATGGCGGCCATCCACTCAATTTCAACATTGTGTGGACAGATCCTTTCTGTGTTTTCAATCTACTCCTGGTTTTGGTTGCTATGAGGACCTGACATGAGGACCAAATACAGCCTCAAATATACATAGTGTGAACCCAGCCTAAAAGTTATACAAATCCCCAATATACACTTTTTATGGGAAATGCTTATAAAGTGCTTTTTTCCCTGCACTTACTACTGCATCAAGGCTTCACTTCCTGAATAAAATGGTGATGTCACAACCCAACTCCCAGAGCTGTGCGGGCTGTGGCTGCTGGAGAGGATGAGCATTTATAAGCATTTCCCATAAGTGTATATTGGTAATTTGTATAACTTTTGGGGGGCAATACAATACTTTAATAAAATTTTCGCCGGACTTCTCCTTTAACATTCAGATATCCAAAGAGATGGTCAACAGATCTTTGATAGAAAGTTCCAGCAAAGAAGGGCTATGTCAAAAACCTTTGTCTTAAAGTGAATGTACCACTAGGTGCGAGGATACCACTGCCACAGACTTTTTCTCAACCACCACTGCCTGGTTCCTGCATACGGTGCTGGTCTATTACCGAGCAGCGGCTGGGCATGAAGCATTGGAGGTGGGCCCCTAGTACGAAGATCTCCCCTCCGTGACACGGCTACATTGATTCTAATAGAGCCATGTTATAGAGGGGGGGGAGGGGTTTCATCACACTGGGGGCCAGCCGGCCCGCCTCCAGTGCTTTATGTCCATCGGTGCTCGGCTATAGACTGCTTAGTTGGAACAGCATTGTGGATACACTGTTCTATTCACAACCATGGTCCAATTCACAACTAGTTGAAGTCAGAGTTTGCCAGTGTCTGCTATGAGCAGGAGCCATTGTACTGGAGGTTCACTCCAGAGGCAGGTTGAATGATATTTACTATCCTCAGCATTCTGGATTAAAGCAATTTTTCAGATATGACATGTTCAATCCCATGTAAAAAGAGCTTAATGTACTAAATACATGCAAAGACACATCTTCATGTCTGCATATATTTCTTTAAAACTGTAGCTACTTTAATGAAACCATTTACATATTCTGAAAGCAAAAATCAGCAGTTTTTATAGTGCTCTGTTATGGCAACCGAGGAGCCATGCATCTGGCATTCTACTATTTATAGTGCCAGTACAATACTGAGCTATGATTCCAGGTTTTTACTCTATGAAATCTTCACACGGTACCAATCAGGAATTATTGTCCATCCTGCTTCAACCATAGAATATATAATTTCTAAACCATGTAATGTACAACAGGTACATTATAGTATACATCCAATACATTCCCTACTAAATGTCTATAGTATATGTGTTCCACTAGACATCTGTTCTTCCTGCTAACCCTTTAGAAAGGATTATGCTGCGTTTACACGGAACGATTATCAATAGAATTTTCGCATATAACGATTGTATTTGAGCGATAATCGTTCCGTGTAAACACAGCAAACGATCAAACGACAAGCGAGAAATTGTTCATTTTGATCTTTCAACATGTTCTCAAATCGTCGTTCGCAAAAAAATTTGCAAATCACTTTGTGTAAACAATCTTTCACCTATTCACCCAATGTGTGAGATAGGCTTAAGCGATCTTAAAAACGATCACTATAACGATTTTCCAAACGATATATCGTTCCGTTTAAACGCTGATCGTTATAAATAAAACACATCATTACTTTGAAATTGTTAATTGTTCGATTGGCCGAATTATCGCTCTGTGTAAACGCAGCATTAGTGTGCTCTATTGCATTGCCCACTTTAGCTATAGTAAATTACTTTTATCTGAAGTGGACTAGAAAATGGACAGACAAATGTTTATATCCTATATAGATCATACATAAAGGGGGCAGTGTATTATAAATAGTTAAGCTGGCCATACATTTTTAATAACTGTCAGCCATCAGTTTTCTCCCCCTTACACATGAACATTTGGCACCAGTAATTTGTAAGACCAAATCAGGAGTGGAACCTACAGTGATGGTATTTTGGAAAGTCTTACATGTCTTCTGTATTTTGTACCCTCCTCTGCTTTTGGCTTTCAAATATTCATGCAAATTACAGACCAAAACACTGTGGTGTCCAAGTGGTGTTGGGGCCCTATTACACTGGACGATTATCGTGCAAAAAATTGTTGTTTTTTTTTAGAATGTAAACAATAATCGTTCATTGTAATTGCAGACAATTGAAAAATCGTTCATGTGTCGCTGATCGTTGATTTTGATCTGACCCTAAAATCATTGTTAATCGTTCGCTAATTGTTCACTGTGGTTCCGTTCCGCATTTATTCACTAACTGTTCAGTGTAATTGCACAATGTTCATTCTTTTGCTGGGATCAGATGGAGTAAAGGATCAAAGTAACAATCATAGTAATGGTCGTAACTAACCAGTATCATTCTGTGTAATATAGTAAACAATTTCAGGTTAACGATAGAAAATCTTGTTAGCGATCGTTTATCGTTAGTTGTTAATCGTTAAAAATCGCTTTGTCTAACAGAACCCTTGGACAGATCTATCTGAGCATATATTATAACATTCATGGAAGGGAACAATTATGAACACTGGGGTTAGAGAGAGGCAGCTATTAGCAGGCAGGTATTAGCAGCTATGACCAGATACGTGTAGACAATGTGACCTTTCGGGTCAGATTACTTTAAATATAAAATGCCATTTTATCTGGGAGAGGCAATGCATAAAAGTTATATTACATGGAGACATTTTGAAAAAAAAAAAAAAAAAAACTAATAATTTTATGCATCCTGCCTGTTCAGGCTGGTAAATGGCAGCTTTCTTTGATTAATAAGGTGACAATACAAAAATAATGTTATTATTCATTGTTTTTTATTATATCCCTAGGTCTTGCTTAATTGGAGTCTACATTTTAGTCTTTTTGCAAACATTTAAGGGTGTATTCAGATCCATGAGGCTGTAAACGGTTGGAAAAATAGCCAGGAAAAACATGGTGTTTCATTTTTAAATGTTATGACACCACCCTATAATATTCCTGGTTTTGTTGCAGGGTAATAAGCCATACAGGACAAAATCAGTGGCATTTGGTCAATGAGAACCCACCCTAAGCATCAGACTGTGCTCAATAAGCAATATATATTTTCGCAAGTAAAAAAAAAAATTGCACATATTAGATATCCTGATGTGCCAGACAAGTAGCAGAAAGTGTACTGTAGTAAAGTTTTACAGTAAACCACACAATGTGTAAAATATGAAAAAATAATGCAGTGAAATTTCAGTAAAAGACCAGCTGGTCCAAAAGTTCACTTTACTAAAAATACACTTTGTGAGCTTGGCTGTTTTGTGACAAGTAAATTGGGGATATCACTTAGGTTTAGGTAAAGTATTGTACTGGGAAATTTACTTGTAAGTCACTATGTTCTCCATCTGTTCTATGCCCTTCAATTGTCCAAACACAAAGTAAGACACGCATGTTGGGCATCCTCTTGAATTATCTAAGTAACAGATTTTGTACTGGAAACAAGTTTTTCAGTGACTCACGCTGTGTATGAAAAATAATACACTTAGCTGTAAGAGTGATGTTTTTAACCTTTTTAGGAAAATTGCTGTTAAAAAAAGTGGATAAAAAAATACAAGACTGTTCGTGAAAAAAGGCCACCTTGTTCTTTTAGTCTGCCTTCATATTATTTATTATTATTAACAGTAATCTGGTTTGCCTCTAAATAGTAACCCTGTGGGACCCCCGCTGGAAGGCATTTTCCCTCGAGTTGGGATGACACCATGAAAATGCCTGTCCTGGCTGATGGACTGGCCGCTCAGCCAATCAGTGACTGGATAGGCGTCCTGCCCCAGTATCTGACTGAGTGGGCGGCAAGTTCATCAACCGAGTTGTGACGTTGGCTCTGGTAGAACTCCAGAGCCTGGTGGGGGTCCCCATTGTCCCTGCATTTAAAAAAAAATATTACATGGCCAGACTTCTCCTTTAAGAAACCTTGTTTTTTGTCGTGTGTGACTGGTCTATTTGCTATGAAGTCAAAAAGCAAGATAAACATTCTCATGGCATGTTATAAAATAAATTTATAACTTAGCAAAAATGGCTCCAATTGCCCAAAAATTATCAAAATGTGGCATATAGTGTAGCACATTAAAGGGATTGGCCACTTTATAGTAAAACTGTTGAGTGTATAGTATAAAGGCCCTATTCCCGGAACAATTATTAGCCGTATTCGTCCGTTATGGCCGATAATCGCCCCGTGGAATAGAAGGCAACGATCAGCCGACATTGTTCATGTCAGCTGATCGTTGCGTCGTTTGTCTTTCAACCATGTTGAAAAACAAATGACTGTGATAGCAGCGATATGCTGCCGTCGCTCCGTGTAATAGGAGCTGCAGTGTCCCAGAACAGCCCTTCTTATGCTCATATTTTTATTATAACTAGTTCTGTTCTGGAAAGCTATGGTCCACTGCAAACTGTGTGTATTGTGTTACCCTTCTCAGTATTCAGGTCTGCTATTTCATTGATTTATTGCATGTGTATTCAGGTATCAGTGTCTAAAGGTATTATGTCGCCTCCTAGTGTTCAAGGATGGTGCTCATGTATATTTCTCTGTATATGCCTAATGGTGTGATGATGCAATGGCTGGATGTCACGTGACTGTGCCCTGCTTCCATGGTAACACCAATGGTCATCGAGCTTTTGGCTGGGGTTACCATGTGACTTCCTGTGCTACCTCAGTCTTGTCCTCCACCTTCAGGAGACAAGTTGTGGTTTTGTCCTCTCTCCCTGCTAAGGGAGAGGCCTGCGTGTGCTCTGCTGCTCCAGTCCACTGGCTGTGTTCCTGTCTCAAGTCTCAAGATTCTCATCTGGGTGTCGATTCTTCAGTCATTCTTCAGTTCCTATCATCATCATCTTCTCTAATCATCAACAGCAAGTATTTCATTCAAGTCTCATTCCACCCAGCATCTCAACTTCAGTTTCACTACTACTCCCATCATTCAGCACGCTACTCTCACAGCCTATTGCAGCATCACCCATTACTCTGCTTTATTCAAGATTGCCTTATTCCCGGTTGCATCTGGAGAGACTGTTGCTACTAGTTACCACCGTTACAATAAATATACAACTACCGTTGTTTCTGAACCTTGGCATTGGTGTGATAATTGGTGCCCTGACTAAGGACAACGAAGAATCGCATGCCCAGTATTCCTGCAGGGTCAGGAGCCCGGTTTCCAGCTGTATCAACCTCGTGCCTACACCGTGACCACATTATCCTACAGCTGCCCCGGTTCCTGCCTGTTAGCACCATCTATACTGCGGAGTGGCCCCTAGGGGCCAGGGCATCGCAGGAGCAGTGGCAGCAGACCGTCATTATCCTCTACGGGCTGCCCAGACGATCTAACGATCACCCGGGCAGCCCCCCTGCAGCTCTCGGCGGCCCCATCTGCAGTCACCTGCTCGCTGCCGTCACGTATAATAGCGGCGGCAGCGAGTGGTGAACGAGGAGCAAAAGAGTGCTAATTGTGCTCGTCTGCTCCTTATAGTCGCCCCGTGGAATAGGGGCTTTAGTAAGTGTAGTCACAGTATATACTGGCAGCAGCTCCCTGTGTACCCCACAGAGCTAAAATCAGACTCCCCTACTCCAGGCTGTGCTGTCCTGCTCTGTGGTGTTTCTGTCCATAAGATGGTCGACATGTAGGAGAATGTGACCATGCCTCGCCCCCAGTGTCCTCCATAGACATAAAAAGGCTCAATGGTGGACACTGGGGGAAGGGCATGGTCACATGCTCCTCCATGTCGGCCATCTTATGGACAGGATAACCACAGAGCAGGACAGCACAGCCTGGTGAAGGGGAGTCTGATTTTAGCTCTGTGGGGTACACAGGGAGCTGCTGCCAGTATATACAGTGAGTACAGTTACTAATACTGTACATTGAACAATTTTACTATAAAGTGGCCAAACCCTTTAAATTAAGGCTTATTTACTTGCCATGCTAAGATCTTTTTAGCCATTGATCTGTCCTAAGACTTTTCAAAACTGCCAAACTAGGTATAGATTATAATATATGTGGCATTTGCCATGTACAATTTTTCAATCTCTTGTTCTCTTTCATAGTGAAATTCTATCCTTTGCTTGCTTTCTTTTTCTGCTTCTTCTTCTTTTTTTTAACTATACAACATAATAGATTATGGACAGTCATATTTCTCACTGTTGTGAACGTCAAGTTTCTGCTTCTATTACTATAGGTATTTGTAGGAAAACATGGTCTAAGACATCCTCGGACTGGGCCACCGGGGAGCCGGGGGTTTCCCCGGAGGGCCCCTCCCCCTTCCTGCTTGTTGGTGGGCCCCTGCAGAGCAGCGTTAGGCAGTGTGTGCTGCTGTCATCTGACTGGGCCCTGGGTGATGTTTCCCAGCCAGATGACAGCAAGTTCCAGGGCCCCCTGCTCTAGGCAGATCCGTGGGCAGCTCTCCTAGGGCCCTCAGTGGGCCTCAGCAGGCAGGTTCTCCTCACCCTCCCATAGATGCTGTTGTCAGGATGTGCAGGAGGAGCAGGAGGCTGCAGCTATGACAGAAGCTCTGGCTGCTCTTCTCCTCACCAGCGTCCTGCTCAGGCAAAAGATCTTATCAGTGCCCAGGAGGTCAGATGTGGCTGCCGCTTAACAGTCAGGCAGAGGTCAGTCAGCTCCCCCTCCCTCCTCTGCTGTCCTGGGGTATGAAGAAATAAAAAAGTTCCAGGGATACAGCCACGTATGGTGGTAATGGGAGGTCTGACATATGACTGGAGGTGCAGGGTGACTATACTGTATGTGTGATGTGTGACTGAGTCTGCAATGTGCGTGTGTGTGTAGATATAGTGTGTGGGGGTGCAGAGTGTATATATGTGTGTGTGTGTGTGTGTGTGTGTGACTGACTGCAGTGTGTGTATATAGGTATAATGTGTGGGGGTGAAGAGGGTATATACTGTGTGTGTGTGTGATTGAATCTACAGTGTGTGTATACAGGTATAATGTGTGGGGGTGCAGAGGGTATATATGTGTATGTGTCACTGAATCTACAGTGTGTGTGTATACAGGTATAATGTGTCGGGGTGCAGAGGGTATATATGTGTATGTGTCACTGAATCTACAGTGTGTGTGTATACAGGTATAATGTGTGGGGGTGCAGAGGGTATATATATGTGTGTGTGTGATTGAATCTACAGTGTGTGTATACAGGTATAATGTGTGGGGGTGCAGAGGGTATATATATATGTGTGTGTGTGATTGAATCTACAGTGTGTGTATACAGGTATAATGTGTGGGGGTGCAGAGGGTATATATATGTGTGTGTGTGACTGAATCTGCAGCGTTTGTGTACATAGATATAATGTGTGGGGGTGCAGAGGGTATATATATGTGTGTGTGTGTGTGACTGAATCTGCAGCGTGTGTATATATAGGTATAATGTCTGGGGGTGCAGAGGGTATATATGTGTAGTTGTGTGTCTGAATCTACAAGGTGTGTATATACTGTAGGTATAATGTGTGTGGGTGCAGCGTGTATATATGTTGCATCAAAAGAGAAAGACCAGTCATATCATCATTTTAAATAATATTTCATTAAAATCATTTTAAATAATACACAACATGCAAAAAACACCAAGAGATAAAAACACTAAACATTTTAAAAACCAAGAGGCCATGATGTAAAAAATGGCCCCTCAGACCAACCAACATCAGTATAAACCGGAGAAAAATGGGAATTCTAATGTACTACTCCAATACATGTGTAAACCATACAGCAATGTAGTGCTGGTGTATATAAGCTTATATGTACCATGCAGCCTACAAACAGGATACATATATGCTTGTATATGCCAGCACTACATTGCTGTATGTGTGTGTAATTTTTTTATTTTCTTTTTTGTTGTATTCCCTATTAGTGCTGTTCTGTGGTCACTTCCATACACTGAGCCCCCACAGAACTATTCTGTGTATTCTGGACTCTCACAAATGCACCTAGGATCCTCCTACTACAACAGCTGTAAACACTACAACTCCCCTGATAATAGGTGGTGATGTAAACCAGCAACCAGAAGCAGCTACACAACCATCACTTGTTAAAGGATTGTCCTCTCTGGAACTACAACTCCCAGTATACCCTGAGAGCTTCATAAGTGTAGGGCATTCTGAGAGTTGTAATTTGATTAGTTGTGGACATGGATCAATCCAGCATAGAATTGGGTCAGCATGTTGCTTCTTAATGGTTCTTCATTGGTGGGCCCCAGGATCATTTCCCCTGGTGGGCCCTAAGTAGCCAGTCCGACACTGGTCTAAGAAGGTTATCCTGTCTCACTTGCTGCAGCCATTTTAAGTGGATAGAAAAGAACAATTAAATAAGGCAGTGTCTCTAGAACATGCAGAGTAGTTAAGGCATAATATAAAGCAAACTAATTTCGCTAAAGCTTCTCTTTAATGTGTACTCTCCGTGGCTGTGCATAAGAGAAGCAACCATCTTAAATAACAGCCAATGAATTAGAAGTCTAGTGCCTGCAATTCTTCTATGGGCTGCAAATTAAATGTCCATGCTCTAGCCTCCACGTACCCCCTCCCCAAATTAAATATCATACAATTTCCTCTGCCACCAGCATGTCAATATGGTAGTAGGTTGGTTTTCATTGCTCATCTGATGTAAATGAATGCAGCTTTCAAACTGATATTTTCTGTAATCTCATATTACACTTCTTTTCCTATCTGAAATTCTTGTGGAGTCCTGGCTCCAATGCAGAAAAAGACTTGTTCATTTCTTAGGTAACTGCTTCAGAGGCAAATGTGTTCCTGTTAAAATGCAAATTATTAATATGGCTGCAGGCTTTAATTTGAAATACAAAGTGAATGGTAATGATCTTCCTTTTACTCACACATTTACCACGTACCTGAAACCTTTGCCAGAGATACAAATTTGAGGGCTGGGCAAGGAAATTAAACTCTTCCGAAACATAATGATATGTTCCTACAACAATAAAATTGTCAAAACATGTGTGAACTTTAACTTGCAAGGAAAGCTTTTCTTAATAATACTAGCAATTGAAAAGAACCCTATCTTTACATATTAGGTTATTGCAAAAACAAATGAGCAGCTCTCCAATCTATAGGGATTTTTGAAATTGCTGCATTTAAAGAAGTACTCTCAGCATGGCACTTTTTTTAGCACTTGAGCTTGGAAGAAAAACATGATTTTATAACTTTTAAACAGCCATATAAAGACCAATGTCATTTGTTTTATCTACATATCAGTTACCTATCCATGGCTGCAGTTCTGAGCATGAACTAAAGCTGGCTAATTGCCTTTGAGGCTATTTTCACACACCGTTTATTTTTTCTGCAGGGCATCATTGCATTGAAGTCAACACTGTGTTCACACTTTGTTATTTTAACGTCTGTTCTTTAGAACGGGCGTTAAAATAATGAACATGCCTATTATTTCCAGATGCGTCCGCAAACAACAGCTGTTCACACAATGTAAAGTATGGCTGGCAGCCGTAGTTTACATTAGAGTGAATGGTTAATTAATTTAACCGTTTGGTGTGCCTGCAAATCAATTGTAAAAAAAAAAAAAAATTGTTCTGCAACCAATACAGCAGTATCGGTTGCAGGAATGACCCAGCGGCCGGCAGTATAACACCGTCCGTTGCTATGCAATGGATGGTGTTAGATGCCGGGTGAAGTTAGCCTAAGACTGCACAAAATCAAAATTTCTTGGCATTACCCCATGCATCATTTCTGCAGGCTGTAATGCATATGGATATTTGTATTATATTTAAACTCTTGCTTATAGGGATAGATTTAAATGAATATTTTTAGAAAATGTTATAAATGAAAATACAGAGTATTCCATATATTCACTTGTGGTGACAATCATGACTTTGCATAACTGCCAGAATTCATACTTTTGTAAAATACACTAAGAGTGCCTTCACATGTACCGGATCTGTAGCGGATTTCACGCTGCGAATTCGCAGCGAAATCCGCTGGGAATCCAGTGCCATTCATCCTTATGAGAGCACATACTCACAGCGGGATTGACATGCTGCTGTGAGTATGTGAGTTAACCCCCCCCCCCACCGCCCGCCGTTGAGAGCATACATTACCTGCTCGGACAACTCACAGCGGAAATCCCGCTGCGAGTTTTGCAGCGAGATCTGCAATGAGGTAAGGTTATGTCAGGTCCCTGTGAATATATACTATACTATATATATGTAATTCACCTGCCCCCTTAACCCCTTAATCAGCTCCCGCTGTCTGTATATGTTAACTGTCTCTTTGCTGCATGGGGTCCCGGCTTCCTGCTCTCTCACCCAGCCAATCAGTGGCTCCGGATGGGCAACACACTGACTGCCGAGACCCTGTGCAGCAAGGAGACAGGTAATGTATACAGACAGTGGGAACCGATTAAGGGGTTAAGGGGGCGGGTGAATTACAAACTCGCAGTGGTCTTTCAGACTGCTGCGAGTATGTATTCACAGGGAGCTGCCAGGACCTTACCTTGTTGCGGATCTTGCTGCAAAACTCGCAGCGGAAATCTGTGAAGGCACACAAGGGTGCCTGTGTGAAGGCACCCTTGACTAAAGGCATTCTGAATTAGTCCCTGACCTTTTGGAGTTGACATTCAGTGCAACCAATGTATATCACTTTCCTATACAGTAAACCAACATATGCCTGTCAAGTGGATGTCAGAAAGTCACACATGTGTTAGAAGAATTTCTTAGTGCATTAACTAGGGAATAAACAAAGAAAAAGCCACTGAATGACAACTCCTTTTTCATGTATTGAAAAAGATTATTTATTTATGTGGCAAGTAAGTAAATTCACATACAGACAAGCAGTATATTCACTATGTACACTCCTGTTATGCCCCAGTGCTAGAATAGGACCCTCTGGTATGGGCCTCCCCACGCTGACGGATGCAGGGGGCTGTCCCTGTTCTGTTCACAACAGATACAATCAAAGAGATACTATACAGGAACAGCTTAAAACAGCGATATCCACTGGTGTGGTAAATTATGGCAAGTGCATAAACGAGAAGGCAAGTTGATGAAACAAGTAAGTAGACAGATCAAAACATGAGATTCAAGACTGTGTTGTCTTATTGTCTATAGCAGAGGTGTAGCTAGGCTCTCCTGCACCCAGGGCAAAGATTCAACCCCCCCCCCCCCACGTGTGTCAGCATTTTTTAAAGTACTTCCATTTTTCCCATTTAAAATTTGGTCCCTAAGTACCTTAACGGAGGCGCCGTTGTCTCCGCTCCCTGCTGTCTGTACCTGAGGAGGCGCCGTTGTTTCCGCTCCTTGCTGTCTGTTGTACCTGTAAATTAGTAGGCGAAGCTTCCTGATCTATCTCCAGTGTGACACCCAGTGTAATGTGATTCTATGGTGCCGTCTCCTAATGCACAGGTACGCTCAGCAGTAGAGATGATCGAACCTCGGGAAATCCTAGGTTTGATCGCACTTGAAAATTCACGAACCTGCCGCATTAGATTGCTGATGCCTTACCGGTCCGTGTGGAAAGAGAGCGTGCCCGGGGATCGACTGGAATTCTTTGATTCTGCCTATTACCTAGGCTGAATCATGGAATTGCAGGCGGTTCCCGCGCAGTCTCCTCCTTCCCCACAGACCGGGAAGGCATCAGCAATCTAATGCGGCAGGTTTGTGAATTTTCGGGTTCGATCAAACCTAGGATTTCCCAAGGTTCGATGAAGTCCACTCAGCAGTGGAGACAACAGCAGTAATACCTCCAGTAAGGTATTCCATCACCAAATTCAAAATAGAAATAATTTTGAAAAATGACTCTCTTATCATGGTCACTGTATATACAGATACAGGTGCTTTATAGATTGGCGTAGGGAACCTTGGCTCTCTAGCTGTTGCAAAACTACAACTCCCATCATACATGGACAGCTAAAACTTTGGCTGGAGAGGCAAGGTTCCCTGCCCCTGCAGACACTGGACACTCTCTTGTGTGTCTCCCCCCCCATCCCAGACTGGTGTCACCCTGTACCCCCCTGTCCTCCTCCCCATTCCAGACTTGGCACCCTCCTCCTCACTCTAGACTGGGCACCCTTCACTCTCCTCCCCACACTGGGCACCCTTCACCTCCCTCCCTCTCCCCAGACTGTGCACCCCTGATTGTCCTCCCCTTCCAACACACCTGTATTTTCTTTCTTCCTCCTCCATAGTGCAGTGTACATACAGGATCTGCCATGACATCATAGTCTCATGTCAAGGTCCTTCACCATCTACACAGTAACTTTGCTGTACTGTCTCCTGGCTGCTGTTTAGCTGTCAGAAGGCAGGACGCTTCCAGGCTGCCTGATCCACTGTGATCCTTCTCTCTATGCTCCCTGTGATGGCGCCCCCCCCCCCCCTGGTCTCTGCCCCCCCCTGCACCCCCCTCGCTACGCCCCTGGTCTATAGTGATGTGGCCATAGAGTTTACCCTTGTTTTCCAATACATTTCCCCCACCTTTGGGTTGTCTGGGGTGGGTTCATTAGGAAAATGGGTGTCCCATATGAGCAATCTGTCTGGAAATGTAGATATCTATCTTATTTAGCTAGTCACTGTGATATCCTGGCGTTAGGTAGAATCAGTCTGTAGAGGGTTGCTCAGTCACTTAGTCTGTGGAGTGGTGATTGTAGTGGTGGTGTGTCTGTCCAATGGTGCTCTGAATATAAGTTGATGCTGAGAAAGGTTCTCTTGATGCTGGCTAGTTTGCTGTGCGGTATAAGATGTACGTCAAGCAATTGCCCTCATTGTGGAGTGCCGATGATGTAGGTCAATGTTCCTGCATGATGATGCATGATGGGAGAGCCTGCAGGTCAGTGCATACACTACATGAGGTATAGCTATAAAGATGATCTATGTCTATGTATATATAGGTTCTGTGCCTGCATTTCACAGCTTTTCATTGATTTCAATGGACACTACTCAACATTAAATTTCCCCTACACTTGTGCTGTAGGGGATTTGAACACTTGCTAACGGGTTCCGTCACAGATCATTGCTGATCAATGGGGAGCCCAGCACCAGGACATCCTCTATTAACTTTTGAAAGCTGTTTAAAATAGTGTCTCTCACTTAGGGTACTTAATGTAACACTGTAGTAGAAATGTGTCACCCTATGAAATTAAATTTACTCATAGTTTGCAAGGCTCAGAAAAACTATATAAACTAAAGTATTTTCTTTCTACCATTGTTATGGTGCCTTTTGTGCTATCATTTCATCTATATAATTTCGGAGATACTGCTATCAATAGCAATTGTGATATCAACCAAGCATAGGAATCTTTGTTACTCTAGTCATTGTAATTACAAGGCTGATGGCTTTATAGAGAAAGGTCTGACCTAACAAAGCTCCCCAGGGCAGTGGTAAGATGATGTATTTGTTACGTATATTGCCTGTTACATATGTTCCAAACATCTGCCTTTTCATTTTATACGCAGAGGTGATAATGCGCTGAAATACAGTATATACAAAGTCAAATTTACTTTGATAAAACAACAAAAGTGAAAAAAATAAAATAAAAATCTCAATCTCATAAGGGTAAAAAAAATTGAAAAACTAAAAAGCAAACAACCCTCCATGAACATTTACAATTATTAAAAGTCCACCAGTAGTGTGTTTTGTCATAATTTTAGTGCAAACTACTGAGACGGCAGGATTACATAGTTTGTTCACTGAACGCTGAAAACCAGGTTTTCCAAATATTGTCTGCAACTGCCACTTTATTAAATGCCACATATTAATTCAATCTTAGGGTAACTTCACACACACCGTATCTCAGCAGATCCGCAGCTGATTTGATCTAAATAACTGAACACAGCATCAAATCTACACCATTAAATCTGCTGCAGATCCGGTGTGTGTGAAGGCACCCATAGGCTATGTTCACACTACGTATATTTGAGGCTGTATATTTGAGGCTGTATAGCAACCAAAACCAGGAGTGGATTGAAAACACAGAAAGGCTCTGTTCACATAATGTTGTAATTGAGTGGATGGCCGTCATTTAATGGCAAATATTTGCTGTTATTTTAAAACAACGGCTGTTGTATTGAAATAATGGAAGTTATTTACTGTTATCTGGCGGCCATCCACTCAATTACAACATTATGTGAACAGATCCTTTCTGTGTTTTCAATGTGTTTTCAAGCCTTTCTGTGTTTTCAATGTGTTTTCAAGCCTTTCTGTGTTTTCAATGGTTGTTATGAGGACCTAACATGAGGACCAAATACAGCCTCAAATATACATAGTGTGAACCCAGCCTTAAGGTTTATTTAGTCGCAAAAAAATTATTTATGACACTTTAGCCTATTCACCTAAATTCTGGATCAATTTCCACTAAAAACCTGACTTAGATGACTTATGTCCCATTCGACAAGTGGAGGTGACTCCGTGTAAAAAGGGTAGCGTATTGTCTGTGACTGTGTGGCATAGTAAACCAACTAACAGTTGGTCTAAATTTTGACTACACATTTCACAGCTACACGATGATTTTCAACGGCCATCATTTGATACTCAAAATAACAATCAGTATTTTGAGCACCAAATATCGGCCTTTATTTAACACACTTTGGAGGTTGCCATTGCAATGACAGCCGTTGGTATATTATTTAAGTTTAGGTTGAATGATGCAACAGCATATACGGAGTGAAGGCGGCACTAACAGGTATAGCAACTTAAGCTTAAGTAGACTTGTATAAGGTAGGCAAAACAGATTTATTAAACAGCATGAGCCACTGTAATAAATTTGGACTGCACCTGATCGGACAAACACATGAATGCTTGGCTCTGCTGAACATTTGGCTGTTCTACATGGGGGAGGTAAGCTGCTGCCAGACAACCACTGGGACCTGCACCAATGGATAGATTGGGGATCCTAGTCTCGCCTCCCCTACTAGAAAGAAAACTTTATGGCTGTATGGCCTATGGTGGTATCCACGTTTTCCAGGATTTCCTAGGGCAACTTCTCCAGCTGCTGGGAGTCAAATCTTGAACGAAGGGTTTGGAGAAAGTTGCCGAACCTGAACAGTTCGCCAAGACCGCTCAACACTAAACGTGACAAAAACGAGGGCCAGAAGTTACCTGAAACAAGGTACGCGTTATTGCATATTAACTCAGGAAAAGAGGCAGATCATTTTGTGTACTGTAAAAAAGAAATAGAGGAAAGCATCTTTTACTTTAGTAGCTGAAACACTGCAGTCTATGATGTTTGCTTGACCAAGCTGCCCTAGGATGTATGCTGTCTGATGAAAGCTGCTGTACTCATCACTCCTTTGCCCTGAGTGCTGAGTCTGTTCTGCATATAGAACTTGTGATCAATACTTACATAGCTGCTTTAGACAAGCTCAGTGTCTGCTGCCAAAAGAAGGTGGCAGAACTGCTAATAGGATAAAGTGCATGGCGCTTCACTACACACCACAGAAACACTGCTACACCATGATGAATTCCAGACAGTCAGCAAATACTGTACAGCACGCTGAGCTGAGCTTTCCTGGTGCTGCAGTCCTCCTGTAGGCCACCCATCAGCAGTAAAGTCTCAAAGCAGGAGTGGCACATACACTACATTTTCCTGCTTGCTCAAGCACTGCAGATGCAACTTCTCCGCAGCCTCCTGTTTCTTATATAAACCAGATATTTACAACTGTAACTAAAAATGGCCATAGATGAGAAGATATTACTGATAACACGGCAACAATCAGTAGACCTCTGGGAACTGTATGGAGCTGACCTTAAGATAATATTAGAGGCTGCGAGAAAAATCTCAGCGTGCACGTGATAGCAGAGGCAGAGATACCTAATGTACAGCCTCCTATGCAGCTGAGACTGAATAGTATACGCAGCTATTCTACAGGTCCACTGGACAAGTCATAAACGTTTTCATGGGAAAATCTGTTCAGGTCTCTAATTCACTTCTGTACAACACATTATTAATGCAGAATTTATAGTTTGTACCATTTCTGAATCCTGGCAGGTGCCTTGTGTTCTTATCCCACCCCTGTGACATGAGCATGGATGGGGGCAGTCTGGTATGTGGGCACTAACATGTTGGCATATGTACTATAGGATTACAAGCTGCTCTGTGGGCAGTAATAGCTCTGGGTAAATAACTACTGTGTGGGAACATTGCTATAATTACAGGGATATCATGGTTATTCGGAGGTGTACTGGATATGGGATCTAGTCCAGATTGTGGTATTCTAGACATATTCCAGCATGTATGCGGTTTTTGCTTTTGTTTCTGTGCATTGTCTTTACCTTTCCCTGTTTTACCTACAGAACAGGTTTAGGATCAAGTTCTGTTCCGTAACATGAACATCCTGTCATCAAATGCTCAGGAAACGCCAAAAGTTTGATTTCTTTATGTGGGAACATGAAGCATGCAGAACGCCAACTGCTAGCTGTTACTTCCGTATTTTACTGTATTATCAATGAAACAGCCCTGTTCATGAAACACCCTGGTCGTTAAGAGGTTAACACACAGGTATTTTGCTGTATTATCAATGAAACAGCCCTGCTCAACACCCTGGTTGTTAAGAGGTTAACACGCGGAGGTGTTTTTCAAGGCAGCGCTTCTGACTAGCAATAGACTGTACACAGCTCTGTAGGATCAAGGCTACTAATGAATATAATCACACATTAAAGCTCCAACCAATCCATTTCAAACACTCCCTTTTATCTTCAGATTATCCTGAAGACTGGCGTCTTTTCCTGTTTTACGCATCATAAACAGTATTCTGCATTTGACTGCAAGCTCCTGTGGCCCCATCCATAATGCATGAGGTCTTTCAGGGAGACACATGTGTGACTGCAGCCATATATGGAGCGCTTGGGATTTCTCTCCAGCCCACCGCTTGTTTGTGGGTTTTGTGAGGGGGTGGAGAGTGATGTGCTATCCTCCGCTCAATAAGACAAGTGCTTTCCTGAGCCATCATCACAGGCAGTGAAATGATTGTTTGCCTTATGAGGCAGATGAAAGCAAATCCCGCCCCGCTGATGCACTATGGAAACTACGCTCATTCAAAACAGATGACTTCAATAGAACTCCATGCAAGGAGAAAATAAAGGGAGCTCAAACGTGTCATAACAACATCCCACAGACCATCCCGTCACCAACTAGGTGGTGTAGCTATATACTACTCAGGTGGGGGATACCCAAAATAGGCCCAGCTGTCAATCACATGTGCTGTAAAGGCCCTGCTCCTCATGTTGTTCTTATTATTATTAACATCTTGGCAAAAACCCCTCGAGTAAATACACCCTACGGCTATGTTCACACACAATGTATATGGTGCAGATTTTATCTGCAGATTTCACACTGCGATATATGTCACAGGTATCTGTTGGCATCCCGTTGAGAATTGGATGCTGGCATATACTGTGGCAGAGAGCAGAGGATGCCATTTATTTTAATGGCCAGTCATCTATAGACTCCAGGCCATACGTGATATGTAACGGTTTGACCACACGCGAGCCCCCTGGATCACCCAGGAGTGCTGGTGTATCCTCTCCAAGCAGTGGAGTCTAAGGAGCCCCCGAAATGCAAGATGGGCTTAGCTGCAGGAAACTCCCAGGTCGCTATCCTCAGAGATGGTCCCTGGTGAAGTGAAGAAGTACAGAAGCCTGGAGCTAGATGCTCTTCTTCTGCAGTCACACTTTAAAATATGAGAAGGCGCTGTTCAGACTGGAGCTGCGCTGAGAATTAGAAATGGAACAAATTCCAAATGGCTAGAAGGACACTAGGAAGTGGCAGATAACCAGGGAGCACAGATAACGTTTCCTCAGTGAAACACACCAAACACTTAACCCAGGGGTGTGGTGGTTATATATACCCTCAGATGAACAGGCTAGAATTCTCTAAAACCTGTGGGCTGAGCTAAAAATGCAGGTAAACAGGCTAATGCCTGCCACTAGAGGGAGCCCAAACCTCCAGGAGGCCAATTTAGAGTAGAAGAGTATACAGATGACCACAGGACAGAGCAATCTGCAGCAGGTAGGGCATAACGGACACGACTGTGTGCTGTTATACACTAATTTTAATGGGACTTACAGAGGTCCGCTGTATTATGAGTCCTGTTTAATTAGCTGAAATCACCCCCGCTACTGTGCTTTAGGCTATATTCACTTCATGTTTTCCCATCTATTTGGGTGTACATCGGCAAGAAATCTGCCATATATTTTACATACTGACAGCTGACCCACTGTGGTAAATGGGTTGAACCTAGTCAACTAGTGACTGTTTTGTGAACACATATGTTTATTTTACAGTACTGAAAAGCATGGTCTGCTGTGCCATTCAGTCCTGCAAAATGAACATTTGGAAAATGGTATGAAAATTTACCAAACATAGTCACTATTTAGCTACATTCAGCCCATTAGGCTTTGTTCACCTGTTCACAACTAGAGTGCCACAGGTTGGGGACCACTCCTCTTTCGGATACTGTGACAGGTGTGCTGTATTTGGCTGCCTTGTAAAGGGTGTTCCTCTTAAGGGTTAAATGAGTGTTCCCAGCCTTGCAGTGTACCAGTAGTACTAGCTGCCTGTGGGGAGAAGTATGACTCATTGTGATCCTGGTAAACAACAAGGAGCCTCCCATGTACGTTTGTTTACAGACTGCAATGCTAAATGTCTTTCCCATGGTCCCTCTACCAAATATAGCTTCCTGCCAACCTGTCAGGACGGTGTCTCCAGCCTGGCCGCACTAATGGCACATGATATACACAGGGCATAGCTAGATATCCATTTATATGTACACATCCATGGAAGGATGAGAGAGCAGCAGCCCCCCTGCTCTCTGGGTGGTATTCCTCCACATGATAGTACACAACCCCCTCCCCACCTCTCAGGATTGTGGAGGAGGAGGAGGGAAGCATTCTCATCACTACTACTGAGCATTAACCATTGACAAGCCGGAGAGGGGCTGCTTTGCAGTATAACCATGAATCACTGCAGAGTCTCCTCAGCCAGGCAGCAGGCACCTGCATAATGTCAGGGTGCAGCCAGCTACCCCCACCGCAGCCTCACAAGGGTTAAAGGGGCGCACACAGTCTGAGAAACCTGTCCAAAAATCCCAGACAGATTGGAAGAGAATAATGCATCTGATATATGCCTACTGCTCAAAACATTGATGTGAAAATATTAGGAGTGTATAATGCCATCTGCGAAATGATGAGAAATATAATAATAATAATAATAATAATAATAATAATAATAATAATAATAATAACCCGGACAAGATCTTCCAGCCTCAAAAAAATCACAGACACGTTTTGTTTTAATGGAGAGATTTTCCGCCCTTTCCAGTTTACAGAAGGTTGGCAATCCTGTTGGGGAGGACCGCAGAGCAGACACCCCGGATTGTCCATAGCGCACGGTCCTCAGCATTAGCTACATCATGGTCACGACGCATTGGGTGACACATCACTATAACCTCCTACGCTCTCAAGGGCAGCAGCGTCCCCCTCTTATGAATCATTCCTCCATAATAGAAGATGAGGAAGGGGCACACACAGGCAGGAACCCCCAGTCATTCTCCTACATTGGAAGTTGACAGCTCAGCCTGTGGGGTGGGACCGATGAAAGCAGACACACTGCACCGTCTGCACATCCAACCCCTCCTCCCCCACACTCATATATGGTGCTTTCCTTCCTCTAGTAGTCACTCCCTGTGTAAGCCCTCCCCCACCAGTCCTGTAGCCCACCAGCCGCTGTATAGGAAAATACCAGGACTAGCAGGTGACATGGACTTGTTATATACACTTCCTTCCCCGCAAAGGTCCAATAATATGGAGCAACAATCTATGCACAGCCCCAGGTTGGCCTTTATTGTCCAGTATTCAGACACATCTTCTGCTCAGGCTGCAGTCACACCCAGGGGGCAATCAAGCCTCTCAGCTGCCAGGGATGATATATATATATTTATAGATGTTCATATAGGCTAATACTTGAAACATGTTGAAATCCTATACTATATCCCACTATACATTAACCATATATTGGTAGATACTAGTACTACACATTCACTGCAGATCATACTTATGATGAGAGTGACTTATATCCCGTGTCTCACAGATTTACCAGCAGTGTTTTCTCCTCTTTACTGGTACAGATTATTATTAATCCCCTAAAATGGGGGAAATAGCAATCCAGGCTGCAATATTTTCCCCATTTTAGTAGTTACCTCTGCTGTCTATGATGTGGCAGACCCAGCACTACACTGTAGTGTGTATTGAGCACAGCTATAATGCACACACCATGTCCGGCTACACTGCACGCACACCATGCCCGGCTACACTGCACGCACACCATGCCCGGCTACACTGCACGCACACCATGCCCGGCTACACTACACACACACTATGCCCGGCTACACAGCACGCACCATGCCCAGCTACACCGCACGCACCATGCCCGGCTACACTACACACACACCATGCCCTGCTACACAGCACACACCATGCCCGGCTACACTGCACACACCATGCCCGGCTACACTACACACACACCATGCCCGGCTACACTGCACAAACACTATGCCCGGCTACACTGCACGCACCATGCCCGGCTACACTACACACACAATGCCCGGCTACACTGCACGCACCATGCCCGGCTACACTGCACGCACCATGTCCGGCTACACTGCACACACAATGCCGGCTACACATCACGCACCATGCCCGGCTACACTGCACCCACAATGCCAGGATACACCGCACGCACCATGCCCGGCTACACTGCACGCACCATGCCCGGCTACATCGCACGCACCATGCCCGGCTACACCGCACACACACCATGCCCAGCTATACTGCACACACACCATGCCCGGCTACACTGCACACACAATGCCAGGATACACCGCACTCACCATGCCCGGCTACACTGCACGCACCATGCCCGGCTACATCGCAAACACCATGCCCGGCTACACCGCACACACACCATGCCCGGCTACACCGCACGCACCATGCCCGGCTACACTGCACACTCACCATGATCGGCTACACTGCACACTCACCATGCCCGGCTACACTGCACGCACCATGCCCGGCTACACCGCACACACCATGCCAGGCTACACCGCACGCACCATGCCAGGCTACACTGCACACACAATGCCCAGCTACACTTGTGCGGCCCATATACACTGTGTTGGGCTGTGTCTGTAGTGTATAATGAGCACAGCTATAATGCACACACCATGTCCGGCCCATATACACTGTGCTGGGCTGTGTCTGTAGTGTGTAATGAGCACAGCTATAATGCACACACCATGTCCGGCCCATACACACTGTGCTGGGCTGTGTCTGTAGTGTGTAATGAGCACAGCTATAATGCACACACCCAGTAGCGGTCTTTAGCACCAAGCACCCCAAGCAATCGCTTGGGGGCCCCAACATCCAGGGGGGCCCCCACGCCCCGCTCTTCTCTTGTACTCAAGACCGCTAGACAGGGTCGCTGCCCCGCACGCTGCTGTAATCTGAACTGTAACTATGAGCACTCGTAATGAGCGCTCACAGTTACATGCAGCGGCAGCACTGACAGGGCGGAAGCCATTGGCTCCCTTCCTGTCAGTCACTCTTGTGGCCGCAGGAAGTGTTTTCCCTGTGGTCACAAGTGGCCGCTCTGTCCTTGTGGTGTTGGTGCTGCAGTGACATCACTGGAGCATCGGCACCAGGACAAGGAAAGCGCGGCCTCTTGTGACCGCAGGGAAAACCCTTGCGGCCACAAGAGTGAAGAGAAGAGGAGACGCCCGGACCCAGGGTAGTATAAGTGTTTGTTTTATTGTTTTATATACTATATGAGAGGGGGAGCACACAGGGGCCTGTGTAACTGGGGGAACGGACAGCGGGGGTCTATATAAATGGGGGGGAGCACACAGTGGGGCTGTATGACGGGGAAGACACAGGGGGGCTATATATAACTGGGGGAGCACACAGGGGGGCTATAGACTACTGGGGCTTCACAGAGGGGTCTATATACTATTTGGGTCAGCACACAGGGGGTCTATATACTACTTGGGGCAGCAGAATGGGGTGTATATACAACTGGGGGAGCACACAGGAGGTCTATATCCAAGTGGGGGAGCACACAGGGGGGCTATATACTACTAAGGGAGCACACAGGGGGTCTATATACTACTGGGGTAGCACACAGGGGGTCTATATACTACTGGGGTAGCACACAGGGGTCTATATACTACTAGGGGAAAACACAGGGGTCTATATACTACTGGTGGGGCACACAAGGGGTCTATATACTGCTGAGGCAGCACACAGGGGGTCTTTATATAACTGGGGGGCACACAGGGGTCTATATACTACTGGGGCAGCACACAGGGGGTCTATATATAACGGGGAGCACACAGGGGGTCTATATATAACTGGGGAAGCACACAAGGGGTCTATATACTGCCGGAGAAGCACACAGTGGTCTATATACTACTGGGGGAGCACACAGGGATCTATATAATACTGGTGGAGCACACAGGGGGTCTATATACTACTGGGGGAACCACACAGGGGGTTTATATACTATTGGAGGAGCATACAGGGGGTCTATATCCAAGTGGGGGAACACACAGGGGTCTATATCCAAGTGGGGGAGCACACAGGAGGTCTATATCCAAGTGGGGGAGCACACAGGGGGGCTATATACCACTGAGGGAGCACACAGGGGAGCTACATACAAGTGGGGGAGCACACAGGGGGTATATACAACTGGGGGCAGCACACAGGGGGTTTATATACAACTGGGACAGCACAAAGGTGGTTTATATACTTTTGGGAGAGCACAAGGGGGGGGCTATATATATCTAGGGGAACACACAGGCGTCTATACACTACTGGGGGAAGCGCACAAGGGGTATATAATACTGAGGAGAAGCACACAAGGGGTATATACTACTGGTGGCTGCACACAAGGGGTGTATACTACTGGGGGCAGCACACAGCGGTCTATTGTTGTGGAGTGCATGTCGAGGGGGGGGCCCAGACATAAGTTCGCTTGGGGCCCCAGAAATGCCAAGACCGCCCCTGTACACACCATGTCCGGCCCATATACACTGTGCTGGCCTGTGTCTGTAGTGTGTAGTGAGCACAGCTATAATGCACGCACCATGTGGGCTGTGTCTGTAGTGTGTAGTGAGCACAGCTATATGCACACACCATGTCTGGCCCATATACACTGTGCTGGGCTGTAGTGTGTAGTGAGCACAGCTATAATGCACACACCATGTGGGCTGTGTCTGTAGTGTGTAGTGAGCACAGCTATATGCACACACCATGTCTGGCCCATATACACTGTGCTGGGCTGTAGTGTGTAGTGTGTAGTGAGCACAGCTATAATGCACACACCATGTGGGCTGTGTCTGTAGTGTGTAGTGAGCACAGCTATAATGCACACACCATGTGGGCTGTGTCTGTAGTGTGTAGTGAGCACAGCTATAATGCACACACCATGTGGGCTGTGTCTGTAGTGAGCACAGCTATATGCACACACCATGTGGGCTGTGTCTGTAGTGAGCACAGCTATATGCACACACCATGTCCGGCCCATATACACTGTGCTGGGCTTGTAGTGTGCACACAGAGGTGAGAGCATGTAACACCTGGTGGAAAATCTGAAGGTGTGTGTACTGAGCAGAGTGCAGATGTCGCACATAGCAGGCGGCAATGATGCGTTTCTCCTGATGTCACATCGCATCACCCGCTCACAGCCGAGCAGCAAATAATCAGCTCCCAGCGTACAACTCCTTCGGCCCCGCCCACACATGTTAATGATCACATGGTCCTGACATCATCAGAGGTTCTCGAGCCCCCGTGAGCCCGCCCCCGCCCCTCCCCTCGCCGTGTGTGAGTGTGTGTTTTCACTGTCGGTAACTTGGTACGTCACATGTTGTTTTGCTTCTCTACTTCAGTCACTGGATGCGATGCGTTATTTACCCAGAGAGCGGCAGCGGGAGCGCGTGCCCATGGCTGGCGGCCGGAGCTACTGACTGGCATGGCTGCACCTGACAGCGGCGCCGCGGCTTGTTTATCACTGCTACTCCGCATCTGAGGCGCCGCCGGCCGCCTGCCCGACCATGTTCTTACGGAGCTGAGGAGTCTCCTTGAGGATCGCGGTAAGGTCTGCTGTCTGGTATGTACGGCGCCGTGGTGTGTGTCGCGTTACTATGGCTTCATTCAGAGAACTGCTTGTTTACCGCAGCGCCGGTGTGACTGTGCCGCACTGTGTGTCTGGTAGGAGCGGCTGGGGATAGGGCACCGGCTCCGGCTGCATACACCGGCTGTGGCTGCATACACCGGCTGGGGATAGGGCACCGGCTCCGGCTGCATACACCGGCTGTGGCTGCATACACCGGCTGTGGCTGCATACACCGGCTGTGGCTGCATACACCGGCTGTGGCTGCATACACCGGCTCAGCTGAGGAGTCTCCTTGAGGAGCCGGGGAGGTCTGTCGCTGTGTACATAGCAGTACTATGGCTCCATTCAGACAACTGGCTGTACTGCAGCATTGCTGGGACTGCACCTACTCTTATGTGTGTATAGATGTGGATATAGCTGATGCTGCATATATATATATATATATATATATATATATATATATATATATATATATATATATATTGTGTGTGTGTATATACTGTACCTATAACCCTGTATGCTATAGAGCCTGATAATTATTAACCCCTCAGTGTAACTTGCTATACTAAAGTTTTCTTTTTTTTTTTTGTTCTGTTGAAGGTCAAGGTAGATCAGGTGGAAAACTACAAGCCCATTAGCCGCCGTCTGCGTCCCTGCGAGGTAGAGGAGTGAAGAGGATGGCCAGCCCTCCCACTCCAGGACAGCCAGTTCTCGCCACAGCTGGCTCCAACCTCAACCACAACAACAACAACAACAGCAGCAGTGTCAAGAAGTGCGGCTATCTACGCAAGCAGAAGCATGGCCACAAGCGTTTTTTTGTGCTGAAAGAAGCTGGAGAGGGATGCCCCGCTGCCAGGCTGGAATACTACGAGAGTGAGAAGAAGTGGAGGAGCAAGTCTGCGGCAGCCAAGAGGGTCATTTCTCTGGACAGCTGTCTTAATATTAATAAGAGGGCAGATGCCAAGAACAAGTACCTGATCGCCCTTTACACCCGGGATGAGTATTTTGCAGTGGCAGCAGAGAATGAGCAGGAGCAGGAAAGCTGGTACCGGGCACTCACAGAGCTTGTTGGCACTGGCAAGGCAGAGAGAGACAGAAATGGCTGTGTGGGTATCGGGGGATGCTGCTGTTCAGGAAATAGCAGCTGCAGCACAAACTGCAGCAGCCACCTGACATTGAGTGAGGACCCCAACTATGGACTGATCACACCGGCCAACGCAGCTTACAGAGAGGTTTGGCAAGTAAACTTGAAGCCCAGGGGTTTGGGCCAGATTAAAAGTCTGATTGGTGTGCATCGACTCTGCTTGTCAGCGAGAAGCATCAGTTTTGTACGTCTGAATAGTGAAACTCCCTCTGTGACCCTTCAGTTGATGAATATCCGACGTTGTGGTCACTCGGATAACTACTTTTTTGTAGAGGTTGGTCGCTCTGCTTCCACTGGACCAGGGGAGATCTGGATGCAGGTTGATGATAATGTGGTTGCCCAGAGCATTCATGAGACTATATTGGAAGCTATGAAGGCCATGAAGGAGTTGGCTGAATTTAGGCCTCGTAGTAAAAGCCAGTCGTCTAGTTCTAACCCTATTACGGTCCCAGGCAGACGCCATCATACTCAGTTGCCTCCAAGCCAGACAGGACTGGCCAGAAGGACCCGTACAGACTTTCCTCCCTCTTCTTCTAGTGTTCCTATAAACCAATCTTCCCGACTCCGCACTGCTAGTGAAGGCGATAACTTAAGCAACAGGACAGTCACAAGTAGTCCCTTAAGTCCTAGTATTCTGCGAGCACCCCTAAGCCGTTCCCATACGTTAAGCTTGGGAGGTCGTAATGGAAAGTTATTTCCAGCACCAGGTCCTCTTCAGCACAGCAGGTCCATGTCCATGCCAGTTCCCCGGTCTCCACCATCAGCTGCTAGCCCAATAAGCTTATCATCTGGAAGCAGTGGTCATGGGTCCACTTCTGATCCCCTTATTCCCCCACGACCTTCTAGTTGCAATGCCTCAGCATCTGGGTCACCTAGTGACACCGGTTTCATGTCATTGGATGAATATAGCTCTAGTCCAGGAGAACTGGCACGTGCTTATTTGAGCTGTAGAAGCGGAACTCCAGATTCTGTTTCAGGTACTCCACCCCACACAGGGGACATGAATGGATACATGTCTATGGAAAAACCATTCCCAGGGGGCTGTGCATGTCTTGCTCGGCGATTGGACTCTTCAGCTCTGGAAAAATGTCCCCGAAAGAGAACATATTCCTTAACAACCCCAGGACGACAGAAGGTAACAACCCCTCAACTTTCCTCTGCTTCCCTTGATGAGTCTACTCTAATTCGTGCCACATTTAAGGGAAGTCCTGGTGTTTTGTCGTCATCTCCAAAAACATGCCACCCCTATCCAGAGGACTATGCTGATGTGGAAATAGGGCGTCATGAGGATGATGGGTATATGCCGATGAATCACGGAGCAGCTACTCTTTCCCCTTCCACAGATTATGTTCCCATGAGCCCGGCTAGTGTGTCTGCACCTCAGCAAATCCTACACCCACGTTCCTGCAGTGAGTCCACTGTAGGTTCTCAGGAGGATTCACCGGATGGTTACATGCCTATGTGGTGTGGCCCTAAAGCACGGCCAGTACCTGTCCACCAACGGCTTTCACCTGCAGAGTCACTATCCTTTACTCCTCCAGATTATTTCTTCATGCAGCCAAAAAATAATTGCTGCTGTCAAAATCATACCATCCCACCGCAGACTATCAGTCCTGCTGATGCAGAACCATATGTGATGATGAGGTCCCCTGCTTCCTCTTCTCCACATGTTCGAGCACCTCGACCATCCCGACTTGCGCTGCGCACGCTTCCCAGTATGAGTGAGCATCCTCCAGAACCACCTAGCCCGCCTGGAGGGGAATATATTCACATATACTTTGGAGAGACAAGGTCCCAAGATACTCTGCCTTTGCCCCCTCCACCTACTCTTTCAGATTCAAAACCTCAATCTGCTGCTGGAAGTCCATCATCTTCATCGTCTGGGTCTGAACCACAACAATCTCCGATTTCAGACTACATGAATTTGGATTTTGGCCCTCTTTCTCCAAAATCAAAAGTCTCACCAAACTTATGCCCAAACTCTGACTACACAGAAATGAGTCCAAGGAAGTCTCCACCACAGTCATCTCCTCCTGTGTCTTCTACAGATAATCAGACATTACCTATAGACAGCTCTGTTTCTGGTGTGCAGCGCCTTACTTTGCTCATGGACCAGATGAATGGGGGCTTTAACCTACATAGTCCTCCTCCAGATCCTAACAGAGGTGCAAAGGTTATTCGAGCAGATCCACAAGGTGGGCGCCGACGCCACAGCTCTGAGACTTTCTCATCTACTACTCAAGTGACTCCTGTATCTCCTTCCTTTGCACATAGTCCGAAGAGACACAGCTCAGCCTCGGTGGAGAATGTTTCCCTAAGACCTGGAGAGACATTAGAGGCTGGTGAATGTGGCAGCCCTATGTGCAGGGAAACCTCAGCTGGATTTCAGAATGGACTGAACTACATCGCTATTGAGTTGTCGCCCGAAGAGCGAAACCTATTGCTGCTAACACAAGCCTCTTCCAGGGGGCACTTACCTGCTCTTGGACTTGCCAGTATGGACATTGGGTCTTATCCAAGCATAGATTTCCTGGGACATAGGATGAAGGGTGCCACCACTGTCAGAGGTGAGACATTATATTAGTTTTTTTATTTTATTTACCAATATGACTATATAGTAACTGCATCCTAGAAATATATAATTCTGGTGTGTGTGTGATGATGTTTGTTGCTATACAACACAAGTGTGAATGATCCTGGTGACAGACATGAGCAGCCTTTATTGAGTGCACTGATCACTCCCTATCAGAGCAGTCCGGCTCATAGTTATACCATCTCACATGGCATGGCATGGGCTTGTTAGATGCTGTATTTACAGAACTTTCTTAACTTCCATGTGAAACACATAGTTGGCCACCATATTGGAGTCTATTACTAAGCAGTGACATTGGGGGGTAGCAAAACCATTCTAAACTCATTCAAGAGGGCTTATTATATATGGTTGTGTTCTTAATCAGTAATAAGGGTCTTTTTTAGTAATAAGGGTATTTTGTATGCAGGTTAAAATACTTTCTGCTTTTTTTTTTTATCAGTTCTAACCCTAATCAGTGTCCTTGTCTCTGTTTACCGACACATCAAAGCCTTGATGTTTCTTAACCTTTAACCAGATGGTACGTAGACCATTCTCCCTATTCTGCCTGCCAATGACATAGGAATAAAGAGGTCAGCCACCCCTTTCAGCACTATTCATCTTATGCATTTTATTAGATCCCTTTTACCCTTAAGCTTAGGTTGTTTTATGGATAGGAAGACTAGAGAGGTTGAAGCACTGTACTTCTACCTTCTTTCCTACCATAGTTATCCTGATAAAGTGCTTTTGTCCACTTGTGTTGTGAGGTATCGTCGCATAGTTCTCATTTAGTACATAGTGTACTACTTGTGCTGGGTATTGCAGAGGCACTCACTGGATATGTCTACATTCTGGAATTTTTGCTTATGACTAGATGGAGTTTGCCAAAAGGTTTAATGACAAAAAAAAAGTCCATTTACATGAAGAGATTGTTTAGCCAACTCGCATGATAAAGTGGCTGTAACAATAATCAGCTTTGTGAAAAGTAAATACTGTTTATTGTTTGCATGATAGTTACAGTGCAAGCAAGAAGTTAATGCTGTAACAAAAACCTAGGGGAATGGGAATAACATGCATTGACTTAAGTGGTCTTTCTAAATGTTCTTACTTGGAAAGTTCCTTTCAATGAATGTGTGTTACACAAGACAGAATTCATGTGTCTGAAACCGGTTTCATAAACCGAGAGTATAAGCTCCGGAAGTGCCATGTAATCCTCTTTTGTAAGGGAAAGGTTAAATAAGCAAAATATTTCCACTCCGATTGCAGCCAGTCTACAGCCATGAAGGGGAAAGTGTGAATGGCTCCTTAGTCTGCATCCAGTCTTCTACAGTTACATTGTAATTCGGAGATTGTTTATTGTTACCACTTCTCAATGTCGTCTTTCTGCTGCTCAGAAATCAGTGGTTTTCATTTGCTAGTCAATGCGCTGCTTCCAGTTATGTGTTCCCTCCTCAGCCATTGAAGAGCAGCTTGTCAGAGATTAGCATTGAACGGGGAGGGGTTCATTATTGTTTTGCTTTGTAAAAGGCTCTTGTGAATTGCGTACTAGCTTTTTTTCCCCCTTCTGCGGGACCTGCAAGTGGTCTGGTGGCGTAGTAAATAAAGGATCACTGTCAAGCTTGCAATGTCTCACTTATGGTCGCTAACAAAATAATAGGAAATATTAAGATATTCCACATTAGCAAGCCCCAGCGGAAGGCAAAAAGCTGCCAAATATTCAGAAAATCTGATTATTGTAGTGCAGCAGTATCTGCCGTAATGACAACGAATACCGGCCCAATGTCTTACAGGAATCCTGTATTTTGTAATTGAAGAGGTTTCTTGACGGTCTCTGCTTTCCCTCTTGGTACAGTAATTCTACCCTCCCCCTCCTTGTTTACCTTAAACCTCCCCCTTCTCTGAATCCAGGCACCAGACTGTGCTGTAGCCTCTTCATTCATACTTCACTTGAGCTTAAAGCTGTGCTTGGATTGAACCCACTAGTGCCAAGAGCTTTGGCATGTGCTCCTCTATGTCTTCAATAGCAAGGGTTAGCATTGACACCTTGTGTTTGGAATATGCAGCATTCTAATGGATCAGTAATGTTTTGGATTTGTTATCGCCTAATCTTAAACCTTACCTTTCCTTTGTTTGTAATGTCTGTCTGTATCTTGGTGTGCAACATTCTGTATGCATCAAAGTTTCCCAGTCAGGGAATTCCCTCGAAAACAGCATCTACAAACATGTCACCTTGTAAAGCAATGGTATATCGCTAAGCTACGCCATAACCTTATGATTGCTGGGTGTCCTACTTGTGGGATCGCCACTGATCCCAGAAATTAATTGGCCGCAGCCCTTTCTACTGTTTTTGCCTGCACTGCAGTGGCCAGCTACCTGCTGCGCAGGGGAATGCAGGTTGGGACCATTCAAGGGGCGAGGACTGACCACAGCTGGGGGGCACCTAGAAGAGGAAAGTCGGTTTATTCTCAGAGGGAAAAAAAAAAAAGAAAGAGGGGTTTCCCCTATTTTGAAAAAGGCTGGAAATGAGTGCCATGCTTCTTGGAAATTCCTCTGTTACTAGCACAATCTGGAATTGCATGTGATTAAAAGGGCACATGTTTAGCCACCATTTTCGGCTTGGTATGTTATAACTATTGCTTTGGCTTATGGCATTAATAATCCCTGCTATTAGCTGAGCAAAAACTGATTTGTTTGGAGGTGTAAGCACATGGTAAGAATGCAGACTGTGCCTCGTCACATTGACTAATTCAATTGTCTGGTATCTATTTAATGCAGAAACTGTCAGATGGTCATGTATAAAGGGGCAGTGTGTTATGAATAGCTAAGCTAGCTTCAATATCTATCGGCCGAATGAATATTTTTTCGGTGGACAGGTATCTCCCATACACTTGAATGCTTGGAATTGTCCCATCTGCTCCTAAATTCAGTGCAGCCCGCAGGGGTCCCTATCAATAATCATATCAATAGTGTTCTATTAGGCTATTGATATTCAGCGAAGTCCCTAAGGGCCCTATTCCACCAAACGATTATCGTTTGCATATCATTAACGATTAACGATCTCAAACGACCACTATTGCGAAAGACCTGAAAACGTTCACTCATTTCCATTGAACGATAATCGTTACTTATGATCGTAATTGCGATCGTTTTTTCTTCGCTATTTATTCGCTATTGCATTCGTATCTATTGCGAACGACCGAACGATGTCTTATTCAATGCGAACGATTTGCGAACGAGCAACGATAAAAATAGGTCCAGGTCTTTTAAAGCGATCAACGATTTCTCGTTCGGTCGTTAATCGTTAACTGCATTTCAACCGAACGATTATCGTTTAGATTCGAACGATTTAACGATAATCTGAACGATAATCGTCCAGTGGAATAGGGCCCTTAGGCTGTCTTCTCACCTTCACACTTTTCTCTCTTTCGTAAGCTTTCTGCTGTGTTTTGATGGAGGAAATTGCATAATCTGGCCAAACCTATTGTAAACTAATGGACCCATTGCAAGGTGGATCCTAGAGGGATCCATCAGGACTTGTTAGGATTCAGGATCCATTGCGCTAATGTGAAAAGCGATATTTTAGCATATTACAGTGTCTTGGATTCACTTACTAGCATATGTGAATTTACATAGAAATAATTAGTGAATAAGGCTTTGAAACCTCCCCAACGTTTAGTGACATGTTTATTATTGAGATACTGGGAGCAATACATAATGTGATAGCTTAACGCCCTGAAACGTCATCGAAATTACCTCTCCTATTAGACAATTTCACTGAGATCCTTTTACTACTTGGTGCATGGCCATATAATTCTTCATCATTTCCCTCTCTAAACCCTTGGAGTGAGACTGCTATCTTGACGGGACATTACACAACCGTGACAACAGCTTCTCCTTATATAGAACCTTCTGGTGAGTGCAAATCTAAGCAGCGCATTCTTTAGACCTGGCCACGTCACATCTATGGTACTGTGCTAGGGGCTGTGCATGTGTCGGGAAGCTTAGGAAAAACACCTACTATAGGCACTGACACTGAAGCTGCTGCCTTTAGTGCTTGTAGTACTCGGACATACGCTTTAGACAGGCAGATGGTTCTGCTGGTTTGGCCAACTTTTGTCTAAAGAGTAAGGGGACCTTTAGATTTCTTGGGATGCCCTCCTATGCTTTTAATGTAAATGGATGTACTAGTGGTTAAGTGCTGGACTTTCCTTTGTGAATATTAAAGTACATGACACTACTAAATATTGACAGTGATGTGACAAGTACATGCTTTGTATACTTTACAATCCATTTACTCCCTGTCTAGATGTTGTGAAGTATAAGAAATTGATGGAGAGTGCAACATGAGCTTGACACGTTTTACCATGTAGTCTGGTCCCGATTTTCTATAAATTATATGTAATGTGTTAACTCCAGCAGATGTTACCACTTATATATGGTGAATAAGGAGTGACAGGACTACTAAATGCTGCAAATAGGCCTGAGGGGTACTCCTGGACACTGAAAACTGTAGGATGGCACACAGCCATTGTTCAGAACAGTTTTCCCCTAGAAGCAATGCTTTTGCACCCTATGGAACGTGGTACAACCATTCCCTAACACTTTGGGGGGGGGGGGGGGGGTCATGGCTGATGGAACTAGATGGGCCATTTGTGTGTGGTATTAGATGTGAGTTTTGCTGCCTATTACCTGCGTGCACATAATCAAGTCTGTAGCAGGGCTGACGTGTAGAGCTTGTACCCCAATACAAGTGACGGTTCACATGACTTGTATGTTGTCTCATGTATCTACAAATCAGCTGAGCAATGTCATTATCCACCATGCAGAAGAAACACCAGTATAGCAGGTTAATGATACTATGTGCAGTTCCCAAGTTGCCGTTTTTAATGGCCATATTTCATGATCCACATAAAAAAAAAAAGTAGTTGATAACATGGAAAGGCAGTGTAATATACTTGTTTTTTTTTTTTGTTTGTCGCATGGAGGAGGAATAGCTAGTGTGACCTGTCACTGGAGTGAAACATTCACAAGCCTCAGCCTCAAATTCTAATGGGTTTTGTGAAAAAAAAATAATAATCTGAAAGCATGTGACTGTAAGGTCCTTCTGTGCTGCACCAGTTAAGGAGCAGAAGTGATAAGCATTCTGGTCTGACTCGTACGCTCCTGTCACAGCAGGATGAGTCTGGTGTTGGGCACTTCAGCTAGTATCGGACCAAAATATTCTCTTTGAAATGAGCAAAGTCTCCTTGGTGCACAGCGTTGTGCCCTGATTTACAGTGCATGTCCCTAGTTATACTACGTACATTTTTGTTTAATTATGGTGACAGCGTTTCAGATGATAAATAATAGATTGGCCTCATATGGTAATTCCTAGAGCTTGTCTGGGACATCACCATCCCTGTCTGGCTCGGCAATAGGCTTGGAAATTTGAATGCACGTTTGCAGTAACAGCTGTGTAACTGTGACATATTGTCCATGACAAGTATCTATGTGTATTTTTTGTGTGTAATATATACATATATAATTTATTTTACAAAAAATCCTATATATCCCATTAGTCTCTTAAGTATTTATGTTCTTTGTCATTCATGACAATTTTATGAGGTAGCAGTGAATGGCTGTCTTTTGCCCAATTTCTTGTTTGATAGTTGATATTCTTTGAGGTTACAGAAGTGTTATTGCTTGTGTATGTGTCTATGCAAAATTTACCTTTTACTTCTGGCAGTTGGCGCCATGGCACCCACTCTTCTGATTCTCCAATGCCATGATGGTCATGGCGTACGTATTGGGGGTCACTGGGCTAAGAACTAGATTGGGGAAAGGTTGAGGGAAGTACTGTATGTCTTGTGTGTTAATAGCTTTGTGTTTCTGGGTAAGGCTGGGTTCACACTGCGTTTTTGCTGTCTGTTTGACTGATATAGCAGTCAATGGAAAAAATGCACCCTTTTTTTTTTTTTTTTCCATCAAATTTCTCATGCCCCCTCCCTCCCCATTAAATGGATCTGTTAAATGGACTGCAAAGACACAGTGTGAATTCAGCCTTATTAAGGTTGCATAGAAGCGTTTAGTATAAATGGTGTCAGGATATTGTGAATGGAATGTTTGTTTTACAATGAACCTAGAACAATTGTTGCTCAAGGCACAGGAAGTGCTTAGCTCAAGGATTGCTTCTGATTACTTTGAAGATAGCAAGACAAGCTTACACTCACCTGCTCCATATGCAATAGTAAAGCGAACATTGCACCTATTTAATATAAGGCCACCGCCAGTGAGCCATCACAGAAACTTAAAGGGGTTATCCAGCACTACAAAAAATGGCCACTTTCTTCCATAGGCAGCATCTCTCTTGTCTCCAGTTCAGGTGTGCTGTGCAATTAGGCTCCATTCACTTCATCGGAGCGAAGTTGCAAAACTTACACCCAAACTGGAGACACGAGTGTTACTGTCTCTAAAAGAAAGTTGCCATGTTTTTGAAGCTTGAGATAAACCTTTTAGGGAAACTCATCCCCTCAGAAATTCCGTTCAGTATGGTTGAGATGTGTCTTGTTTTTGGAGAATTCAATGTTTCATTATATTGCTCTTTTAGTTACTGTCTGACCCATGAATATGCTGCAGAGCGGTAGGTGGCCCTGAATATGCTGCAGAGCAGTAGGTGGCCATGAAATGCTGCAGAGCGGTAGGTGGCCATGAAATGCTGCAGAGCGGTAGGTGGCCATGAAATGCTGCAGAGCGGTAGGTGGCCATGAAATGCTGCGGAGCGGTAGGTGGCCATGAAATGCTGCGGAGCGGTAGGTGGCCATGAAATGCTGCGGAGCGGTAGGTGGCCACGAAATGCTGCGGAGCGGTAGGTGGCCACGAAATGCTGCGGAGCGGTAGGTGGCCACGAAATGCTGCGGAGCGGTAGGTGGCCACGAAATGCTGCGGAGCGGTAGGTGGCCACGAAATGCTGAGGAGCGGTAGGTGGCCACGAAATGCTGCGGAGCGGTAGGTGGCCACGAAATGCTGCGGAGCGGTAGGTGGCCACGAAATGCTGCGGAGCGGTAGGTGGCCACGAAATGCTGCGGAGCGGTAGGTGGCCACGAAATGCTGCGGAGCGGTAGGTGGCCACGAAATGCTGCGGAGCGGTAGGTGGCCACGAAATGCTGCGGAGCGGTAGGTGGCCACGAAATGCTGCGGAGCGGTAGGTGGCCACGAAATGCTGCGGAGCGGTAGGTGGCCACGAAATGCTGCGGAGCGGTAGGTGGCCCTGAATATGCTGCGGAGCGGTAGGTGGCCCTGAATATGCTGCGGAGCGGTAGGTGGCCCTGAATATGCTGCAGAGCGGTAGGTGGCCCTGAATATGCTGCAGAGCGGTAGGTGGCCCTGAATATGCTGCGGAGCGGTAGGTGGCCCTGAATATGCTGCGGAGCGGTAGGTGGCCCTGAATATGCTGCGGAGCGGTAGGTGGCCCTGAATATGCTGCGGAGCGGTAGGTGGCCCTGAATATGCTGCGGAGCGGTAGGTGGCCCTGAATATGCTGCGGAGCGGTAGGTGGCCCTGAATATGCTGCGGAGCGGTAGGTGGCCCTGAATATGCTGCGGAGCGGTAGGTGGCCCTGAATATGCTGCGGAGCGGTAGGTGGCCCTGAATATGCTGCGGAGCGGTAGGTGGCCCTGAATATGCTGCGGAGCGGTAGGTGGCCCTGAATATGCTGCGGAGCGGTAGGTGGCCCTGAATATGCTGCGGAGCGGTAGGTGGCCCTGAATATGCTGCGGAGCGGTAGGTGGCCCTGAATATGCTGCGGAGCGGTAGGTGGCCCTGAATATGCTGCGGAGCGGTAGGTGGCCCTGAATATGCTGCGGAGCGGTAGGTGGCCCTGAATATGCTGCGGAGCGGTAGGTGGCCCTGAATATGCTGCGGAGCGGTAGGTGGCCCTGAATATGCTGCGGAGCGGTAGGTGGCCCTGAATATGCTGCGGAGCGGTAGGTGGCCCTGAATATGCTGCGGAGCGGTAGGTGGCCCTGAATATGCTGCGGAGCGGTAGGTGGCCCTGAATATGCTGCGGAGCGGTAGGTGGCCCTGAATATGCTGCGGAGCGGTAGGTGGCCCTGAATATGCTGCGGAGCGGTAGGTGGCCCTGAATATGCTGCGGAGCGGTAGGTGGCCCTGAATATGCTGCGGAGCGGTAGGTGGCCATGAATATGCTGCGGAGCGGTAGGCGGCCATGAATATGCTGCGGAGCGGTAGGCGGCCATGAATATGCTGCGGAGCGGTAGGCGGCCATGAATATGCTGCGGAGCGGTAGGCGGCCCTGAATATGCTGCGGAGCGGTAGGCGGCCCTGAATATGCTGCGGAGCGGTAGGCGGCCCTGAATATGCTGCGGAGCGGTAGGCGGCCCTGAATATGCTGCGGAGCGGTAGGCGGCCCTGAATATGCTGCGGAGCGGTAGACGGCCCTGAATATGCTGCGGAGCGGTAGGCGGCCCTGAATATGCTGCGGAGCGGTAGGCGGCCCTGAATATGCTGCGGAGCGGTAGGCGGCCGTGCATATGCTGCGGAGCGGTAGATGGCCTTGAATATGCTGCGGAGCGGTAGATGGCCCTGAATATGCTGCACAGCTATTTTGCCAGCCACGAGAACTTAAAATTGGAATTTATGATTCATAAATTTCTTTCGGCATTTGACAAACAGATGCTCTAAACTAGCTTGTAAGGAATGCAGGCGGGTACTAACTTGAAGACTATTTCAAAGGGAGGTGATATATAATAAAATGACTTCAAAGCGCTGTAAGAAGGCAGCAATATAAGCCAGCAATACTGCAGCCCTTAGCCTGGGAAAGTAAACTGTTTGTCTTGAATAATAAGGTGCCCAGAATTCTCCATGTAAAGGTGGCGTGATATGGCTAGCCTGTATACTTGCATATGTCCGATTATTGTCTGCATCTACAGAAAGCACAGGTAATAACAATTATTGATACACATGTTGACTTGGAAGAGTAGCATTTGACAGATGTGAGTTACAGCTTAGTGTTTTCTGAGGGTAATTGCCCATTCTAGACTTCATGGTGTAACACATATCCAGTGCCATACAGTACATAACACCTCATCTCTGACGCAGCATATACAAGAAGGTCAGAAGAGACTTAGTGCGTATGACTGGGACATGACAAGGGCATGGCATGAGTACAGAAAAAGTTATAGCTAAAGCTACGTGAGCAAATATAAAATGGCATATAGCAAGCACTGTTACTTTTCCTTGCTGGAGTGTCTTTTAAGTATAATGTAATCCATTGTCGTATCCAGAGCCTTCATATCTGTCTGAAACCTCTTTATAATGTATCAGTTGATGATTATAAATAGCTATAATAAAAGCAAGGAGGGATGCTGCCCTTAAAAGACCCCGGGCTTTGCCTGTGAGTTCAGGATTAAACTGTGCTGAAGCTCAGCATGTGCACCGTGCCAAAATTGTATTCAAGGTCAGTGCCTGTCTGAATGAAGGAGCTAATCTGTGTTATTGGGAGGGCAGCGGGACTTGCTGTCCGCGCATGTGATTATGTATGAGCAGATGTGAACACTGCGGCTTGTGGCTCATTATTTTTGGCTCCATCATGTAGAAAGAAAAGTGAATGGGCTTGATATAGTTCTACAATACTATCACACCCACGCTGTGTGTCCTGTCTGTACACACTGATCAGTATATGTAAGACTATCATAATGTAGATGTGCTATGATACATGCTATAAACCCTTAAATTAAGGAGATAACCCATTACAGGAGTAGATGCAATCTCATTACATGTTCACAGGAGCAATGATTATTAGGCCGGGATGTTGTGTTGGCACTGACAGAGCAAAGGCCACTATACATATTAACAATAACGGCGTTCACCTTTGAAGACGGTGCTGCTCTAATCTGTACAGACCTCCACCATAAAGCCACTTTATCATGGTCATCAGACATACATTCACTTCCAGTGGAATTCTTTCCATTTCACTTACTGAAATGGAAATAATTTTATTTTTTGCCGTCGATGACTAAAGGAGGCTGCGCACAGACCTAAATGGTGAGAGCTCCACCTTGTCCCCAGCGTTTGCAGCATGCTGCATTTATATTATTTACTTAGGGGTGTCTTGCAGGAATAAAAAGGGATCTACCGTGATAGGATTTGCATAGAGCGTTGTTTTGCTCTGCGTGAACAGCCAATTTCTACCAATCGGCAGTGATTCAGTGTTTACATTTGTGCGTAAGCCCCATCCACATCTTGCAGGAGAACACTTCCTTCCTCAGCAGATGGCAGCCTCAGGGCCATGCACCTGCCATGACAAGCAAGACATACTAGTAATCTACCCCAGCACTGCTGTTGACAATAGGCTAATGATTGCATGCCATCTGCCTCCCAGGCCTACTACAAAATAGAGGAAGAGATTTCTTCTTTCCAGAGACAATAATGACAATGCAAGTGAGATTAGAGGACAGTGCAAGGCTTGTTTTGAAGGGGCTTTATCTGAGCACTATCACTTTCGGCAATGGAAATTTTCTATGGCCACGTGAAATATTCACACATTTCTTTCCGTCACATTTATGGCGGTATACATATGTGATCAATACAGCTCTACCTTCTTTCCCTGAGTACTGTGATCCTTTCTAATCAAACTTAGAAAGGGTCTTCTCCAAGCCCTCTCTCCTCCTGACTGTTTGCACACTTTAAAGCTGAGCAAAGTCCAGCTCTACTATATCTGTAGTAAACTGCTTGCAGACTGGAATGTGTAATCTTGTGGAGCAGGTTCAAAGGGTTTAGAAAAACAAGTTGGAATCCATCATTTCATCAGGTTAGGTCTGCACGCACCCGCTGGAGTGAACACTTTTGGATTTTCTTTATATAATGTAAATTTTTTTTTTTTGTTATTTTTAGATTTTTAAAGTGTGTGCATAGACTGTTTTGAGCAGAAAGTCTGAAAAAGATATTTAGAGAATATAAGCATCTGTATGATTTCTTTCTTTCTTTTATACACTAGTTGTTTCATGACATTCGATACAAATAACCTGAGATGTGACGTAAGCTCTTATGTCACAGCTGGCTTAAGGTCCCAGTTTAGGCAAGGTAGCACTGTGGGTTTCTTGAAATAGGCCAAGATGTTCTTGCTAAATTTAAAAAAAAAAATGTCCAAACATCACCCAGAGTTTATACAGTATTAAGTCGGATTATATGACGCATGGATTAGGCATTGTTGAGCAGCTTGGTTTAATGGAAAGGGTCAGAGATGGTAGCATTAGTGTAATGCTGAACTGGCTGATACCAGTATCTACAGGGAAAGTTCACTAACTCACAAGACTCAAGTAAAAGCAAATAAGACACCTTATGACTTCTCAAAGTCACAAGACTATTCACAGAGCACTGACTATTGCTCTCAGTATGGAGCGGTAGAGTTTTGTGGCCAGACTTTAATAAAGTTTATGGGCCCTAAATGCACAACATTTTTCTTCACTGTGGGTTATTACAGATGGAATGAGGCATTTCTAGTCTGTATGCTGAACAGCGTGTAACATTGAGGTTACTACAGGATAAGTTTCACATCCCATTCTGTACATATTTGCTGAGCAAACTCCAAGATGCCGTTTGAACTTCTCATGAGCCATGCTGTGTTTGTGCCAGAAGCAGACAAGGAGCACTGTACCATATTAGCACTTTCATTCATTCAGCTATTATAAGTTACCCATTTTTGTATAAAGTACCAATTTGTCAGTACTCTGGTGTAAGCGGTTAGTCACAATAGGAGTACTACATGATGCTTTATATAGCCAGTAATGTAGCACAAAGTAGTACTTCTGGAAGGTTTGGTGTCAGACACCACTTATAGGCAGCTTTGGATTAGCCGGCCAGAGCTGACTTACAGCAATAAAACTCTTCAGTTCCTTTTTTTCTTTCGGCTTTTTAGCCAAAAGTATTAATTTACAATGGCTACAGGGGTTTTCTGCCTTGTGCAGTGTGTGTGTGTGTGTGTGTGTGTGTGTGTTTTTTTTCTATATTGGTGCCATAAATTGCAGGCCATCCAGTGCCACCTCACTTAGCAACATTACATAGTTTACATTGAGACTGGGCTGCTTGGGACTCTGGCCTAATAATGATTCACTGGGATCATGGATCATGGCTTAAAGGGGTACTCCGGCCTGGATCCCTTTCATCATTACTGGGGAGGGGGTGCCGCCTGCATCCCGCTGCTCCAGTCCCCGGTCTCCAGCTGCTTTCTGGTCTCAGATTGAATTTGAGACGTGATGTGGGCAGGCCCACTCAGCCATTTAATGACTGTAGTGGTCTCCCACCTCTGCTGCTGAATGGCTGAGCGGGCCTTAGACGTCTTGTCCCAGACCAGGAAGCGGCCGGAGACCCTGGACTGGAGCACTGTGAGGTAGGTTGCGGTGCTAGAGTCGGGGAGGTAAGTAGATTTTATTATTTTCAATCACCCCCTCCCCGGTGATTTTGGAAGAAAAGAGGGCCCGAACAGGGTACCCCTTTAAATAACCTTCTATAAAACTGCTCTATGTGTGTTTGACGAGGATATTAGAATGTGACGTGTCCCACTTTTGGCTGCCTTTAAACACAATACAGCCTGTGTGGGTGATATGGTCATCTGCAGCTTCACCACTATCACTGTATGAACACAGCCTTAAGAAGCCACAGCTAGTGATTTTATGCACTAACAGGTTGGACCAACGTGGGCCCCTGCATTAATATTTGCATCAGTAAATCTGTCAGTTGATGGAATAGACATGTATTTAGCTGCGGGATGATGAGTACAAAAACATCAATCCAACAACCAAACAAGTTTAAATGTTTTCGTTTACATGGAAAGTGATTAGCATTTTTTTCTCTGCTCAGATGAAAAATAGATGTTTTGCTGGCTTCTGGTGATGTGTGTCTTCATTGAGAGCCCTGGGGCGGACACAAAGCTAGACTGTCAAACCGAGATTGTGTTTGCATAGTAATATAACCAGAGGCTAATTGCTAAAGCCTCACTGATGGGCTGGGAGACTGCAGCAGCCAGGACAGCCTTCCTTTCATACCCTCCTAAAGTGCCTTTATTTTTTATTTTTTTTGCCAGAATATTTTTACCATTCACTTTTTGAATGATTTTATCCTGCAGTACAAAATGCAAATGATCGGTCATGGACAGCTCTCCTTTAAGCATTGGTTATATTTATATCTTCATAGATCAGCAAACCAGCATGATTTAGATTAGTCCTCTTCATTTTTGTCACATCATTAAAGGCGATTTCTTTCTTTCCCCTTTCAAATGAACTGCTGTCAGGAAGTTATATAGTTTTGTAATTTACTTCTATTCAAAAATCTCAGGTCTTCCAGTACTTATCAGCTACTGTATGTCCTGCAGATGGGGTGTATTCTTTCCAGTTTCAAACAGTGCTCTCTGCTGCCTCCCCTGTCCATCACAGTAACTGTCCAGAGCTATAGCATATCCCCATAGAAAACCTTTCCTATTTTGGAAATTTCCTCTCACAGACAGAGGTGGCAGCAAACACCACTGTACTAGACTGGAAATAATACACCACTTCCTGTAGGACATACAGCAGCTGATAAGTACTGGAAGACTGGAGATTTTTAAAATAGAAGTAAATTACAAATCTATATAACTTTCTGACACCAATTGATTTGATAGAGAACACTTTTCACCGGAGGACCCCTTTAAAAATGAATGATACTATAAAGACGTATTAAAGCTGTGTTTGCCTGGTGGCCTAATTTTCCATGAGCGCAGGCAGTCCAACCTTTGCTGGCCTTTGTTGGAGGGAATCTCCTTATGTACACAGAGTGAAGGTGATCGTCATCAACTGTTCCAAGCCGATGATGAGGTTTGAGAGTTTCCAACGTCATCTGAGCTAGATGTGATGCAAATATTTATGTGCTATTGACCTAGGACATGATAAATCAACATCACGTTCATGGTAATACCAAGTGATTTATACCATCCATTTCTTGCATTTAGCTGAGCAAATAGACAAACATTGAGCAACTCCTTTGGCAAACTTATATCTGTTAGTGCAGAATTCAGACAGGAAGCAGGAATTTCCCTATTTTCTTTGTGTGTGACAGATGGGCAGCAATAAAAGCAATAGGCAGCTGTTCAGACCTGTGGCGTATGACAAGAACTCTGGGAAATACCTTAACCCTTTTGGCTTCTGCTGGTGTTTGACTGCAAGCAAGCTAAGCAGATGATGAGCAACAATTGATGTTCACTATAACTCCTGTGTACAGACCCCGTGCTATAGTGTCTTGTTTCCTATGCGCTTCCACTATTTATGTGCTATAAACTGCAACAAGTGTGATTTCTTAGTGGATCAGCAGTGAAGGGAGGAAGTTCAGGTGAGGCATGCCAACACCTTGCGTGTTGTAACCTGATGACAGGTGAATAATTCAGAAACACTTCTGAAAAGCACTTTAGGGAAACAAATATTTTCTGCCATTCTAGTCAAGTGTAATTTACATGCTTACTTGGCTTCACAATAAACCAGTGTAACATGTTCCTTTTGCATTTTCACTGAAGTGGAGGTTTTAGAAGGGAAACTCTATTTTCATTGGATTAATGTCGGGTATACAAAGCTTTACTGCTTTTTTTTTTTTTTTTTTTTTTGCTTATGTATTTCAGAAAATCTGAATTTTTTTGCATAGTTTTAAAATGGGTGTACCTGTTTTAGGTGTGTGTCCATGATTCGGTGTGAGTAAATACATAAGATTTATAAAGGTTTATGGTTTTTAGGTTTATGCACATTTAGAGATGAGATTTGGACATGATCACATGCTTGAATGCGTCTGAACCCAGAAGTCTCAGCATTTGATTAGCGTTGTATGCAGCTTTGGGAAACCTGGAAAACATGAATACAGCTTGTGGCCTCGTTCACATGCTGTAAGACAGCGACATGGCCTTGTCGCAGAACGGCCGCTGTCTGTGATGTTTACCCCGGTGGGATGAACATCACTTCGGGTGTGCCCGTGCTCCAATTAACCATAGCAAACAATGTAGAGTACGGCCGTGAGCCGTACTTATATTGTGTGCATGGCTTATTTTGTGCGGCCGCAGTGTATACAGAGTGTTCCATAGGAAATAATGTTATTTCACACTTTCAATAAATAGCGGGCGATGTTTTGCTATTTTCCCTGTCTAGGGCTGCGTACAACTTCTTCAGCCACCGCTAAGCTAATGCCAAACGATCGGACTCGATCATGTTCGAGTTGCGCTCATCTATAACATTTAGGCATTAGACATACCGGTACTGGTGTACAGAAATTCACCACAGAATCATAGAATTAAACCACCCATGGCAAGGGAGGTGTCTCTATTTACTATACTAATAATGTAAAAAAAAAAATTAAACTTTCTTTCCACCCTCCTTTCTTTTAACCCTTGAAGACCAAGAAATCTTTTTTGTATTTTGCCTCATTGTGTCAGCCATAAATGTTTTAAGATTTTGTAGAGTTAAAGGGCATTCCTATTGTAAAAGTCAAAACACATGAGGGAATATATTGTACAAACTAGTTTTGTGGTTAAGGCAACATTTTTGTTTCATATTTCATATATCTGTGTGATGGTAAATCACTGCGTATGCATGTAAAATGCGCAGGCACCTATTAGGGCGTTCCTCAGGTATCCCATAGCAGATCCTCTGACAAGGCAGCCATAGGGGTCTTCATTAGGCTTGTCTTGTCTTGAGTACTCCTTCAGCTCAAGTAATTGCAATGTTTAGGGGCTTACAGGGAGCCCCCACTCTTTGATTGTTCTTAAGCGGTAGAGCAGCCATGATAGTCTTCTGTTGCTGTTATTGTTTGGTGGGGGGGGATGAGGGGAATATTGTCACTGTATACATATGTAAATGCAGGCAGGAATTAACCATGTTTATTGGACTGCATTAAAGCATGTAAGCATTTTCTAATATAACTATTTTCCTGTGTTTTAGAGTGAAGGCACTGGCTCCTAACCTCACCACACTACAGAAGAGATCTGCGGGCCTATATTGTGACCAAATGCTGCTAAAGTCTCACTCCTTCCGCTCCTGCGGTATGAATCTTTTCCGCTCAGGTACACAAGTGGTGGACATTATTCAGAGAACTACCATAACACAGACCTGCTTGGAATGGAATTGAATGGCATTATTTTTCTGCTGTCATTTTCACATGGACGACCCAGTAACCGACCGTATACTAAAGTCCACATTGAATGACGAGGCCTTCATCAAACTTCTTATTTATTCTTCAGTAGACTGGGATATGGCAGTAACATCAAACGAAATAAAGATAACCAGTTGCCCTACCTCAGAAAACAGATGAAAATAATAACTTAAGAGGATCTTTTTAGTTGTGCAATGAAGAGTCTGAAGAAATTATTCAGCATTATTAAATGTTAAATTTACATGATATTGTTTTAGGGATCAAAATTGTCTGCACAGTTTACTCGGAGAACGGACACACGAAGGCAACAAGTGACTAGGGAACTTTCAACGCAATGCTTTGGTGCAAACATGCTGTTCACGTTTCTAGAAGTGGACCAAAAATGTTACTAATGGACATGTTTTACTCAGTTACGCTAACAGCTGCATGCACTACATAGTTCCTTCAAGTTCCCTCCCTCTAGTCTGATTAAAGCAAATTGCTGTATGAACAATAATAGCAGCCAGTGGAAATGGGGATTTCTATTGATGCGATCATTAGGGTGTGCACTTTTCAGCAACCAGTGAATTTACCTGCTGCCACACCTACCGTTGTCACGTCTTAATAGCTTCCTCACATTTAGGTACTATTTAGTGTCTGCTACATTGATTGTAATATTGATTGTAAGAAAACACACCCGCACCATTAGCTGCATTGCTCTTAACCAAAAACTTCCATGGGTTTTACATAGTGGAGTATTTATCCAAGGTAATGCGCTGTTAGGACGCTGAAAATAGCAGCCTGGTCACTTAGCATGGTTCTTCCTGGTTGAGCAAAACGCTGCAGTAATGTCTTGTGGATGCCACAGAGAGTCCCTGTTTGAGGTGGGAGTGTTTGCATACTCAGAAAGTGGCACGTGCACTTTTCATTTTCAGTATACTGGAAAATGCAGTGTTTGCAACATTACACATAAAGCAAAGTTCTGCATTCTCAGATATCAATATTTTACAGCCTATTTTTAGATGGAAACTTTACGACAGATGTTTTAATTAAAGGGGCCATAGCCTGTTTTTATCTGGTACAAAAAAAAACCCATGCCCATTTCTGTTGCTATAATTCTAATTGTCACAATCTTTGCTAAATGTATGTGATTTTTATTTCCAAGTGCAAACAATCTGTGATATCAAGGCTGGTAGTGATCAGGAGTAAAAGGACAAAAACGATTTTCTTGGTTTTGTTTAAATTTGAAAGATACGTAATGTCTTCCTACTTGCTCAACAAAAGTCTTACTAGCAAGGATTGTATTGCCAGACAAAAATGAATGTAAATTCATATCTTTTTCTATTGCTCCTTTTTATAGTTTGATTCTTGTTGGAAGAGGAAGGTAATGCTTCGTAAAACGATGTAAAAGTTATTGGCCTGTTTATGTATAGTGTAGTTTTCTATATAAATATAATGTAAAGATGTAAAACTTTCTAAACTATTTTGGCCTAGACTCCAAATGAAATAGTAATATTTGCTACGTACGAACCATGATAGCACTGATCATTGTTACCTGCTGAAGTCACAATTTGATTTATACTGAGAATAAGTGTCTGTAAGGTTGATTTATTATAGAGTAGTAGTTGGGCAAAATGGGCTTAAAACGTGCCCAACTCTGTAAATGTCACATAAGGCATATGCAATATTTAAATCTGAAGTTTAGTTTACAGAATGCAACCAAAATGTACAGGTTTTGAAGAAACACCATAATGTATATTTAAATCTTTGTACGTTTTTGCGCGGTGTCCCTTTAAATTTAAAATATTTTGCTATCGTAAACTTAAAAGGTATCAAACAGTATTTTATTCTTTCTCTACTGGGTACATATTGTTTCTGAATATAAAGATGTTAAATATATTTCAGTCGTGGTATGACAAGAGACTTAACTTATCTTGCAGTGTCTTCCGATGTACAGTGGAAAATATATATATATATATATATATATATATATATATATATATATTATTTTCTCCTATAAATTAATGATAAATGATTTGATGCTGCTGGAGACAACAAACAAAACTAGGGTAGTACATTGTATATAGTCTTTATTGATTTTGGATGCTGTCTTAATAGCCATATGCAATAAATACATTATTTATGATAGGATTTTGAGTGTGCTTTATGTGGATTTGTAACTTTGAAAATTATATTATTACTATTCTAATTTATTCTTACATTTTTCATTATGACATAATTGGGGTTATGGTGTGCACCGCTACAATTAATGTTTGCTATAATTTATTATGCTCATTACTTTGATGACAAACGGTACTATGTCAGTTCTCCATAGTCCATATAACATTTTTATTTGGCATTTGCCATTTGTTCATGCTGAAAAGACATTTTTCTTTGCCACCTTTTATAACAATAAAGATATGGGTGAATTTTATAAGTAAACAGTCCTCATCTGCTCTCAATTTTTAGTTTCTTCAAAGGTTTTAAAGGTGTAACGTTTACCACTGTATTAAGTAATGTGTCCGTGCCAGCATTTTGCATCACAACTTGCAATGATCTTTGTCTGACTATGAAAAAACAAATGATTGGAAGAAAAAAAGCAGAAATATCCAGGCTTTTATTTTTCCCAGTTGAACCAAAGACCAACAGAAAAGGGTTACGTGAGTGTAGGACTACACACAGTTGTACCTCTATTTTGTGTTCGGATATTGTACTTGGTTAGTCAGTCTCCCTGGACACTTTCTTGTAATATGTTTTACTGTAGGGGTCACATTGTTCAGTCTAGCTTTTAACACAATGCTGATCTACCTGCAGGCCTGCACTCCACCAAGGGATCACACCTTGCATCCAGTAGAGATGAGCAAACCTGCCGAGGTTCGGGTTCGTGTTCGGGTTCGTATGAACCTGAACTCTCGGCTTCTGACTGCCGCTGTCTGCCCGCTCTGTGGAGAGGGTGGATACAGCCCGAGGACCGCCTGGAAAACTGGGATTATGGCTATGGCTGTATCCCAGTTTTCCAGGCAGTCCTCCGGCTGTATCCACCCTCTCCACAGAGCAGGCAGACAGCGAGCGGCAGTCAGAAGCCGAGAGTTCAGGTTTATACGAACCCGAACCTCGGCAGGTTCGCTCATCTCTAGCATCCAGTGACATTGGTAAATTTGGCAAATAAACATTACCAAGGTATAGCAAGGTTATTTCCAAGATTCCAGTTCATGTTTATTATTATCCTATGATCCAAAATCCTGATACTTCCAGTTTAGTCAGATGGGCTGTCTGGCGAACAGTTTTTACTGTGCAAATGACTCGGGCTGCAATAAGAAAAACTTGTACTTACCTGTCTCACTGCCGCTGTTCTGCAAGAGTCTAGTCCTTCTGCATTTACTGGTCTCAACAACATTCTGCTTACTTATTGCAGCAGAACAATGAGAAAACTGGCATTGACAAACTGGTTGAAGCCAGATGCCAATAATCAGGGCCGGATTTAATGGAGGGCACCCAGGGCACGTGCCCCAGGGCCCCCACAAGACCAAACCTAGAAACAGAGTTCTGGGTTCAGGCTGGTGGATCTATAGCAGCATTGGGGGGGGGGGGGGGGGACTCTGTTCCTTGAGCCGCATCAGGTCCTCGACATCTCTTGATGCGGCCCGCATGCACAGCACTCTCCTGTGTCCAGCGGCCACTAAACACAGGAGAGTGCTGTGCCTGACAGCTCCTCTCTGCCGGGCCGCGCAAAATGACGTCCTTTCATTGCGCGCCGCCTGCCGAAGAAGACTTGTACTGCAGGTAGAGTCTTTCCCCGCACAGCATGATGTATCTGTGCGGGGAAAGACTCTACCTGCAGCACAAGCACAGCACTGTAATGACACAGCTGCGCTACTGTGCACTCCCTTCAGGTGGGGTATCTGGTATTGTTTATAGAACGTACGAGGGAGGCACCCAATAGAGCCTGCAATGCAGGTGTGAGCTCAGATATGAGGTGTTCATACATGTCTACATGCACCAGTGCATGTGTAAGAGAAACTTCTAAAAATCGGATATGCCAACCAGTTTTGCATGAAAATTAATATGTAGATTATATTCACACAGTATTTTTGCTCAATATGTTGGTCAGTAATTTTCAACAAAAATCGGGAGTAGATTGAAAACACAAAGGCTATTGTGACATACTTTTGAAATTTAGTGGATGGCCGCCATCTAATGGGAAATAATGGCCATTATTTTAAAATAACGGCAATAATTTGCCATTCCTTTCATGTATATAACTGCAAACTCCAATCAGTAATCGCTAATGCCTAACCCCAACTTAATGCAGTCACCTGATTTTTTTGGTTATGATATTTGTATGTGAGTGGTGCAAGTGTTTGTGCAACTTATTTGGCCTGGTCAATGGTAAACCTCTGGGTCTTGGAGAACATGAATGAATAAATTAGGCTTATAGGAGTTTGGTTGTGCAAGTGCTTATCTTAATAGTTTTTAGGGGAAAAAAACATACTGTATATAATAATGAGAGAGCAGGCATTCGAGTGATGGCAAATTTTCATAGTATTCCCTCTAATGTCATTTAAGGATGGGGAGGATCTCAGACTCTCCAACTCTCCCTGCACACTGCCAGCAGATTCCCCACTAGCTGTTCTTTTCACAGGCTGCTATAGCTGCAATTCTGGCCTTGTCTTAAATTTAGGATTCTTGGCTTTTGAAAAACTAGCCGCAATCTAGTTTGGGTTACAGCCTTAAGTAACAGAGGCTGAAGTAAAAGATGAGCTTATATGTAGCTTGCACAATGTGCTCAAGGTCAGGCTTGATTGCAACTAGAGCTTAGAACAAGACCAATATCACAGCTCTAGCTGTGAACTAGTATGAGTTGGGGATTTTAGCAGGGAAGAGGCTAATGGGGTTTTCTGGGAAAAACAGACTATCACAGAATAGGTCATAAGTCACTAATCGGCAGAGTGCCAGAAGCAGATTTCTCTGTTTACCGTGTGATGATGAGGAAGCATAACTGCATATCCTCTCCCATTCAAGTAAACTGCCACTAAGATTCCTTTTATATGTACAGATAAATCGCTTATAGGGTTACTCCAGCAAAAAGCTTTTTCCCAGTAATTGAAACACATTATGTTTCAATCACCTATCTGCCCCCCTCAACCCCCCACCAGGAAGTGAAGTTAACTTATTCTTACCTAATGACTATTGACCCCAGGCTGTTCTGTGGAAGCCATTTTGTGACAATGACATCATCAAAAGGAAGGCTGGTCTAAGCCCTGTTAGGATAACCTTCTTTTGTCAGATGACTCAGGTTGCTCAGCTCTGATTGGCTGAGCAAGATGTAAGCCATCTAACAGTTTTACAGAGTCAGTTAGACATCACAGGAGACACAGTGCATCATTGGAAACCCCAAACCAGGAAGCTGTGCCTATGCAGATGATGTCATTGTCACAAAATGGCTTCCAAAGAACAGCCTGGGGTCAACAGTCATTAGGTAAGAATGAGTTCACTTCCTGGTGGGGGGTTGATACAGCTGCTTGCAGAGTGTGCTCCTGTTTGGGGAAACTGGATTGAATGACATTCCTAGTAGTGTCTTATAGGGTTGGACTTTGACATACAGAGTAAGGTGGTGCCAGAAGGGCAGCTTTAAGGTCAGATAATTGAGGACATATGTTACACTAGATCAACTAGAAAAAAAAAAGTTACTACTTTATTGCCCCTTCAGACTTTGATAGTGGTCTGAATTCTTTAATGCGTTAAGGCCATTAATAATAAATTGTGCGTCACGTTAGTTCCAACTTTTTGGAGAGCTTTTGCCAGATCAGCAGTGCATGGCCAAGCCCTTTCATATACAATATCATTTTTTTTTAATTTCACCATGGTCACAGCAGAAGTAAAAGCATGTCTGTTAGCTGGGACTTGTTGCAGTTGGGCAAGATGAGCGTCAATGACAAAAACATGACTGCCTACTTCCAGAAACACTTATGCATATGCTATTTCAGTTAAAAAAAGGAGCTATGATAGCTTAATCTAATACAAACCAGTTAAAATGTATTGCTCAGAGATTTCAATTACTAAAAATGTGGCGAAGTTACTATTTAAAATAAAGTTATTATTGAGAATCGGAAGAAAAGAAGAGGCGCTTGAAGATTACTGTAAGTGAGAGAAAATGGGATCCTACACTATGTGTAGCAGTGAGTGACCTTGCCAATTGTTGCTGGAATCCTCTTTCTACCATTGTACAAGGGCATCCTGAGGGTTTTTTTTTTTTAATTAATATTCTCTTATGTTATACCTTAGTTCAGATGGGGAATGCTATTGTTCACTGTAAATGTCATTTTTTTTGTCCAGTCACTAAAGCAGCTACATTTACAGATCACTGCTCCATCATTTGTCAGAAAGGCAACACCATTATAGTCTCCCAAAGAGAGAAGCTATGGTCCTAACAAAGATTAAGTGTCATGTTCATAATTGAACATTATAGAAAGAAAGCAGAAATAAATGAAATGGTTGTTACAATTTACAGTAAGTTGCTATTTAAATCAATATGTCTTTGGAAAAGCAATTTGAAATAGCTTAAAAATAATTGATTTTATACAGGCATCAATCACATAGACATAGCTCCATAAACACATCACAGTGATCTGCTAAGTAATGTCCTGTATGGCTCCGTCCTTATATAGGGTATCCCTGACTTTTTCAGTGATAAGTTACTCTAGACGTCTGGAATTACCTCTGATACTTAAATAACAAAATCATTTCAACCATTTGTTGTTTTTATTTCGTAAATAAAAATAGAAGAACAATCTAAAAAAATCTGGAGCTAGTATGAAGACAGTTGAAATGCTTACACTATGTTCATGCATTAATCTGAGTCTCATTTTACAAGCAAAAGGAGTCTTAAATTGTTTGCATTTTCCTTGCATTTGCACAGTTTTTAAGGTGTTATTTTTCACCAAATTTTTGTCTATATTTTTTTGCTAATTAGGTAGCTACCAAATTTAATTTCCCTTATAGGAGGCGCTACATCAAAATGTATTGGGAAATAAATGGCGCAAAACAAGTTCCTTGGATTTAAAGGGAACCAATCATGAGCATTTAGGGTTACAACAATAATGATGAGAAGAATACTGCAACATTTCCTATCATATAAACTGCTTGCCTCCCAAAAATTTCGTTTTATTCCTCCCTCCTCTCTATGCACATCAACACTAACTATTCATGTGCGCAGCATCTTTCTCTCAATTAGTCACGGCTCCTGGGCTATAATCACTCTCCTCTGCACTGTAAATCTGCCCTTCTGGGCATGCTTCACAGGCCAGGAGCCTGCTACGTCATTTAGAGGTCGGGTTACAGCACAGGAACCATAACCACAGCTTGGGAGCCATGACTAATTGGGAGAGAGACGCCGCCTACATGACTAGTTAGTGCTGATTAGCATACAGAGCATGAAGGAATAAAACTGCATTTTCAGGAAGACAGTCAACAGCAGACAAGCAGTTTATATAGTAACAAAAATGATGAAGCCTTCTTCAGAATATCAGTATTATAACTCAGAACCCCAAATGCTCATGATTGATTCGCTTTAAATGCAGCTGTTATAATAGTGGCTGTAAAATTAAACTACATGTGTATTGACATTTTCTTATTGAGCATTAAAATGCATTGAAAAAAAATTCTGACTTTTTTAAGATCTAAAAAAAAAGTGTCAGAAATGTGCAGTAAGTCTGGTGTGAACTGGGTGTGTTTTCACTTTTTATGTGACACACTCGCTTGCTTTTCAGCCTACTGGCGAGGCAGGAGTTACACTGCTCACTGCTAGCCTTGATCACTGCAGCTGAGCAGTGTTGTTTGATTGACACATGTCTCTGCCTCTCCAGAACCTTGAGGATCAGAGCGCTAGTCCAATGGGGATTCGGACCGGGCTCTTGGCTCTATAAATGAAAGCAGAGCCAGTCTTTCCCTGCTGGCTATTAAGGTTCATGCCCTGATCCCAGTTCCCCCTGTCTACTCCTGCAATCCCCATTCCTAATCCTTTTGTTTGCTCGACTTGTTACCTGACCTCCCGCCCGATCTTTGACCTAATTGTTCCCTGATTTTGTACTGAGTTGCCCGTTTGGTTCTGACTTGGCTTGTTTACTCTTCTTTGTTGTGTTTGTTTGGCTTGTTCTGTGTTACACTTATACAGTATACGGTACATCTTCATGGTTGTCCGCAGCTGTTTGAGGCAAGTAGGTAGGGACAGTGGGTGGGTTTAGACTCAGGGCCCACTGTCTCGTCTCATCCCTACCTCCCTGTCCTAACAAGAAGTTTACACCTCAAAATGATGTCTAAAAACTGTGAACATAGCAATGCATACAAATTATCCAATACTCACTCATATGAAGATAACAAAGCAAACCGTTTTATTCCACAATAAAATCAGTAGTCTTTTGAGCATGTTAGTCTGTTCTATACATTTCATGCTCCTTCCATAGGACTAGAATGTATAGACCAGACTGGTATGCTCTGGAGACAACTGGTTTTAATCAATATGGAATAATAAAGACTTGATTTTATATCTTCATGTGAGTGTGGATTGGACAATTTCTATGCATGGACTGTACTACGTATAATGTAGCATTACTTTCCCAGCACCAGTGTATCTGCAACTTCCACTATTTTCAGGCACAGCCTCAACTCATCACTAGGGCCTATCAGATGGTAGAAATTAGTTGTACAAAATAAGATACCACTGAACTCCAACACCAGGTATCAGCGTAACAGAGCTACAGACATGACTACATTAAAGCGACTCTGTACCCACAATCTGCCCCCCCCAAACCACTTGTACCTTTAGATAGCTGCTTTTAATCCAAGATCTGTCCTGGGTCCATTCAGCAGGGAATGCAGTTATTGTCCTAAAAACAACGTTTAAACTTGCAGCCCCGTGCCCAATGGGCGCGGCCTAGATTATGTATGCATTAGGCATTGTGTATGCATTGTCTCCTATTCCCCACCTGTGTCAGCCCGGTAGATGGGCTGGATCGTTTAGGCACCTGTGCAATGTTCAGACAGGAGAAAATGTTCCAGTGGCATCCCTATTGATAAAGTGGGTGGGGAGGAGGGACGGAGGGGTGGTGCAAAGTTAGGGCACAGATATTCTAAGCCACGCCTGTTGGGCACGGGGCTACAAGTTTAAAATTTGTTTTTTGGAACAATTAACTGCATCACCTGCCAAACGGACCCCAGGACAGATTAAAAGCAGCTATTTAAAGGTACAAGTGGTTTGAGGGGGTCAGATTGTGGGTACAGAGTCGCTTTAAATGTGTTGTCTTATAACAAACATTGGTTGCATATTGCTAGGACATTTCAGGTCAACTTTCTATAATTCAACATCTCCCTGCATCTTTCCCTTGACTTTCAAACACTCCATCATCACTGTTACAAAAAAATAAACCTTCTCTAGACCCCTCCTGTCCAGCCAACTATTGACCTGTTTCTAATCTTTCTTTTATCTTTAAACTCTTGGAATGTCTGGTCTACTCCCGCCTAACCCTCTATCTCTCTGAAAACTCTGCTTAACCCCTTTCAGTCCGGTTCCCATTCTCTCTATTCTACAGAAGCTGCCTTTACTAAAGTCTCTAATGATCTCCTTACTGCCAAATCTAAAGGTGACCACCCCTGCCGATTCTCTTGGGTCTCTCTGCAGCTTTTGACACTGTAGACCACCAGCTCCTCCTCACTATGTTCCATTCTATTGGCCTCATGGACTCTGCTCTTTCCTAGTTTTCCTCCTATCTCTCTGACCGCTCCTTTAGTGTATCATTTTTCGGCCCTACCTATCTTTTCTCCCCCTCATTGTTGGGATTCCTCAGGAATCAGTCCTAGGCCCTCTCCTTTTCTCACTTTACACTCTTATCACTATATCTACACTCTTATCACTATATCTCCTACCTTATCTCTATCTACTGCCCTACCCATGCTTTTATGCGCTGCTAACATCCCCCTCAATCCGCACCTCTCACTCCCGTCTTCAGGACTTCACCTGAGCTGCACCAGTTCTATGAAATGCATTGCCTAAGACTGTCAGACTCATCTCCAATAACCAAAGCCTGAAACGTGCCCTAAAAACTCATCTTTTCAAAAAGACTTACCAGGTTCCCTAATTTGGACCCCCCCCCCCCCCCATCAAGCACTTACACCTGCAGCATACAGACACTGGTTAGTGACTGGTTCACCCACCTCTACCTGCACTGTCCTATTTAACACCAAAGCACTTTTGCGCTGTGCCTTTTGTCTCCAAGGAACCCTTTGTATACAAGGAACTCTTCATATGGCCCTTTGGCTCTGTGCATGCGCTGTGAATCTCTGTTGTGGGCTTCATTTAGCCTATTAGCAGTTACTTTTTGATGGACAGAGCAGCTGCATCTTTGAAACTGATTGGGTATAGGCATCCAGTGGAATATGTATTGTGCAGCTTTTCTTCCAATGAATGCAGAAGTCCCAGTGCATGGAGTCAGCACATCTTATGTAGGCATGTCAAGAAGTTTTATTTATTTATGTATGATTCATTTATGTAACGCCAACTATACAGAGATTGTCATCACTTGCTAAAAAAAACTATACAGAGGCATGGTTGAAAAATTGGTGTACCTGATACCATAAAAGAAGCTTCAGATTTTTGACTATAAATAGAGATGAGCGAACCTCGAGCATGCTCAAGTCTATCCAAACCCGAACTTTCGGCTTTTGATTAGCGGTGGCTACTGAAGTTGGATAAAGCCCTAAGGCTATGTGGAAAACATGGATATAGTCATTGGCTGTAACCATGTTTTCCAGACAACATTAGAGCTTTATCCAAGTTCAGCAGCCCCAGCTAATCAAATACCGAACGTTCGGGTTCGGTTCAGATCGAATCGAACCTGAACCTGGTACGCTCATCTCTAATTAGAATGGCAGATGCCTTAGTAATTAACCTGGCAAGGTTAAATGGATAACACTGACAGAAATTGCTGCCACTGTGTAATTACTCAATGAATTATATTTAAATATTCTTTAATACCAATTCAAAAAGTTACAGAGAGTTTCAGCATTATCCAATATCAGAAGTTTTAGTATAGAAAACCATCATTAGGGATGCCCCAGGCAGGATTGTTCCTATTTATCACTTGTCTGAACACTGCACATGAGCCTTAAAGTGACACTGTCAGCACAGTTTTAATTTTTTCATCATTTTTAAGGTATAATTTACTAATATTGCTGTGTCCATAGCTTATTTCAGACAAATTATCAAGTTGCTTGTTCAAGAGAAAAATGAACTTTTATCACCTTGTTATTGCGCCACCTTGGCGGGGCTAGTCCACGAAGCGCCACATCGCTCCGCCCACTCCACCACCACTGACTCCGCCCTCTTTGCTACGTAATTTCTTCAGGCCGCTCTGCTGCAGCGGCCTCCATCTTTTTTGGCCCTCCCAGCCTGTGCAGGGACGTGCGCTTTCACATCACCTAGAGCGTCATGCGCGTGCGTCCCCTTCATTTACCGCGCTGGCGCACTGGGTGAGTGATCTTCTCCTGCACCAACCAGCCGGACTGTGCTTGCGTTCACATAGCCCGCGGCTGTCAGGTGCAGGCATGGTGGGGCTGTGTGCTGTCCGTCTGTGCCCTGTTGTCCCCCGGACCATCTAGCAGCGATCTGATGCGGTAGTGCGCAGGCACAGTGCGGCCGTCCTGCTTGTACTGCAACGGCGGCGGCCAGTGTGTGACAGAGAAGAAAGCTGCGGGCGGCCAACAATTCTACTAGCTGTTCGGACTGCGTCTGCGCGCTACTGCATCAGATCGCTGCTGGCTGTGCAGACGCCGGCACAGCCAGCAGCGAGAGGTCCGGGGGACAACAGCTGCAGCAGAGCGGCCTGAAGAAATGACCTAGCAAAGGGGTGGAGTCAACGGCGGTGGAGTGGGCGGAGCGATGTGGCGCTTTGTGGACAAGCCGTACCCAGGTGGTGCAATAACAAGGTGATAAAAGTTCATTTTTCTCTTGAACAAGCAACTTGATAATTTGTCTGAAATAAGCTATGGACACAGCAATATTAGTAAACCTAAAAATTATTAAACCTTAAAAATGAAAAAATGAAACTTGTGGTGACAGTGTCACTTTAACAATCCAGGAGAGCTGGGGTTCATAAAACCTCCCTTAGAGATTTTCACCCAATGCACAAGAAGCTCTGCAGAAGCAGCTCTGCAGCCAATCGTCCTCCCATTCTGCCTAGATTACAGGTACAAAGACCACTGGACAGCAAGTTTAGATGATCCAATCAGATTACAACAATAGACTAAACCTATGTGTGGAGCGATGCCTTTCTATGGCATACCTGCGCGATCTCAGATGCGGGAACACCTAAATACAGGAATTGCCCTTCCCATCAATGTATAGCGCATGTGCCGGACCCCAGATCCGAATGGAGCATGCATCGACATCTTAAATCATAAGAGTCAAGCTATGCATGCCGAAGAACTATGGAGCTGATTGCCAATACTAGGTAATTATTGGGTGTAAAGTCGGTTTATTAAGGGAAATACGATACAGAACTATTATTCCCCTCATCCACTGGATCACTAATGTTGGCCAGTGTGATTTAGAATTTAAAGAACGTGAGGATTGTGTATGTGCTCAGTGGTGTGTTATTTATATATATATATATATACATTTGTCACATCACGGAGACATGGCTGGTTGGGGAAAAAGTAAAGCCTGCATTTAAACCCTGTGGGCTCAGGTTTTTAAGACGGTAGATCCATGCTGCAGCAGGTAGCACTGTAAAGCTTGGCAGCACCAGATTTTAAATTTTTGTTGCTTTTTTTGTATTTAGAATTAAAAGTTAGATTTTACTTTATTAGCTGAGTTGGTACATCGGAATCTCCCCTCCTTTGGCCACTTAGATGATCTTATATTGTATGGTCTTTTATTGTATTATACTAAATTATACTATATGAGGGTACAGAGGGGGCAAAATACTATATGGGAACATAGAGGGGGATCTAACTACCATAGTGAAGCAGAGGGGGGAAAGAAAAAATTTATTACTCATATCAAAGAAAACATTACCTTTGATTTACTCCATTAGAAATGGGGGATTTTTCTGAAGGGATCCAATTTATTTATATTTTAGCAGGCAGAGAATGGTATAATTCTGCTATAGCAGGCAAAATGTTTAAATGCAGATACTTCTGACAAACTCTGACTATACAGTCCTATATTTAGCAGTCTGTTTATCTGGCACCTTTCTATCATAACTGTGATCTGCTGTGACAGATCAACATTATAAAGCCCCTATTACACAGGGTGACTGAGAGGAGCAAAACGAGCGCTGTCAGCACTCGCTTGCTCCTTTTTCCCTGCTCGCTGCTGCCAACACTACACGCGGCGGCAGCGAGCTGGTGAGTGCTGAGGGGGCCGCGGGAAGCTGCAGGGGTGCTGCCCGGATGATCGCTAGATCGTCCGGGCAGCCTATAGCAGATAGCAGCAGTCTGCTCCTATTCCACGGAGCGACAGCAGATGGTTGCTATATGAGTAGTTTGCCTTTCAAGATGTTGAAAGATAAACAACTGTAATTATCAGCCAACATCGTTCATGGCGGCAGATCATTGCCTTCTATTACACAAGCCTATTATCGCCCGTAACAGCCGATATTGGCCAAATACGTCCAATAATTGTTTTGTGTAATAGGGCCTTAACACAGAAGTAGCCAGTTCACAAGGTCTGACAGAAATATACAAGCAGTCATTGTAATATTTAGTGAATTAATAGAGACTGTACAGTCACGTAAGAGTTGACATGTCAGTGACAGCTATGTTTTCTAAGATGGCAAACTAAATTAGTCTGGAATATACAGATTTGGTACTCTACTGATGACATCATCATAGTTAGTTATGTCAATTATGTATAGAATATATGGGCAGTTGTGCAATAACAATAGTTAATTAAGAAAGCGTTATACTTAAATGGGTGTATGGTTAAACCCGCATTATAGACAGGAAATGCATCAGACCATCTGGTGACAACAGCATTCACAGCTTTCTCAGCTGATCAAGACCCCCATTGTATCAGCGATAAGATGCTCTGGTATCACCAGCTGCAGTGGATTATGAGGAGAAGGAATAAAGTGAGAATGTCTCAGGGATTCCTTTTGTTACAATAAAGACAAGGCAACAAGTAATTTTGAATGACTCTGATGAATTCAACAATTTTTTTTTCTGAATGTTTTTTAAAGGTTAGGATTTTAACCCCTTAAGGTCAAAGCCAATTTTCGTTTTTGCACTTTTGCTTTTTCCACTTTATGTTTAAAAGGCCATAGCGCTTGCATTTTTTCACCTAGAGACCCACATGAGCCCTTATTTTTTGTGAAACCAATTTTACTTTGCAATGACAGGCATTATTTTTCCATAACATATGCTGCGAAACCGGAAAAAAATTATTTGCGCTGTGAAATTGAAAAAAAAAGGAATTTGTTTTGATTTCGGGGAGTTTTGCATTTATGCCGTTCACCCTATGGTAAAACTGACTTGTTATTCATGTTCCTCAAGTCGTTACGATTACAACGATATGTAACATGTATAACTTTTATATTATGTGATGGCTTGTAAAAAATTCAAACCATTGTTAACAAATATATGTTCCTTAAAATCGCTCCATTCCCAGGCTTATAACGCTTTTATCCTTTGGTCTATGGGGCTGTGTGAGGTGTCATTTTTTGCGCCATGATGTTTACTTTCTATCGGTACCTTGATTGCGCATATTCAACTTTTTGATCACTTTTTATTACATTTTTTCTGGATTTGATGCGACCAAAAATGCGCAATTTTGCACAGCATCTAAGTGCAGCTGGCAGGTTTGACAGCTACACTTAGAGGCTTAATTAGCCGGCGCGGCAACGGGACCCGCGCGGCAACGGGACCCGCGCCGGCTAATAGAGGCACTGCCCGGCTGCACATGTCAGCCGGGATCAGCGCCGCTCTGAACACCCCCTGCGGCACCATGACGTATCAGATACGACATGGGTTACTAAGGGGTTAAACTTATATAAAAGGGCTTAGAGAGCTTTTTGTCAAGTGCCAAGTCACATATCCAAAATACACTACAAAGATTTCATTAAAAACAACATGAAGGGTTACTCTGGGTGGGAGGCATTTTATGAGCATCGCTGGGTATGGGGTTAATTAAAACAATGACATCCACTTACCTCCAGCTTTCGGGCCTGCTTCATGCTGCTCCAGCCCACAGGTCTCTGGCTGCTCTTTGGGGCACCATTTGCTGAAAATATTGCCAGATTAAACTTAAAAAAAAAAAGTTTTTAAAAACACACCATAGCTCCTCCCCCAATAAAAGTTTAAATCACCCCCTTTCCCATTTTATAAATAAAACACATAAAAATAAATAAATAAACATATAATATACCATAGCGTGCATAATCGTCCGATATAATAAAATAAATCAATATTGTTCCTGCACGGTGAACGGCGTAAACAAAAAGCGGTTAAAAACGTCAGAATTGTTTATTTTTATTACATTTTATTGAAATTAAATGAATAAATATTGATCAATACGTCCCATCTACCCAAATATGGTATCAATGAAAACTAGAGATCATGGCACAAAAAATTACACCCCATACAGCCCCATGTGAAAAAATAGAAAAGCTATAAGAGTCACAAAAGGGCCATTGTAATCACACCTATTTGCAAAAAAAAGTTTTACTGGTAATAAAAATAGTAAAACATTAGAAAAGCTATATAACCTGCATATCACTGTGTTCAGACCAACCTATAGAATAAAGATATCCCACCAATTTTACTGTAAAGCATATTACGTAAACACGGAACCCCCCACAATTTTCAGAATTGTATTTATTTCCCCAATTTCTCCCCATAAATGATATTCTGGGGGTTCTGTCATACATGATATGGTAGATCAAAAGGCGCCTTTACAAAGTACACCTGTTCCTGAAAAAACAAGCTCTAACATGGCCCAGTAGCTGGAAAAATAAAAGAGTTATGGCTCTTAGAAGACGAGGAGGAAAAAACAAAAACGCTAAATAAAAAATTGTCCTGGTCCTTAAGGCCATTTTGGGTTCTGTCCTTAATGGGGTTAAAGGACAACTCCGACAGGACCTGTAAAAAAAAAACATAGGCACATACTGTAACGCCTGGAGTAGTGGATCCACTGGACCGGCACCAGCGATGGCACAAACCTCACCAGGGAGCGGAGTCTAAGGGGCCGCTGGTTTTCACCAGAGCCCGCCGCAAGGCGGGATGGACTTGCTGCGGCAGGCGACCCCCAGGTCGCTACCCCTGGCTTGGTTGCTGGTGACGGCAGGCGAGGCGTGGCAGGAGCAGTAGGCAGGAGATGGCACTGGCAAAGGTCTGCAGGTGAGAGCGCACGTGACAGGCTGAACGCAGGAACAGATGGAGTGACAGGGAAACAGGAACCAGGAACAGGGACTAGGGACCGGGTAACGGATAGGACTCAGGAACAGGGACTGGGACCAGGTGACAGATAGGACTCAGGAACAACAGGGGCTGGGCCAAACGCTATGGGAAGCATGTAGAGGCTCCAACACTAAGGACAGGGCATGCTGGGATTTATAGGGGAGTGATTGGGTGCAACTACCAATTAGGAGCGCACTGCCCCTTTAATTCTGAGACAGCCGGCGCGCGCGCGCCCGAGGAGGCGGGGACGCGCGCGCCGGCCGGCACAGCGGGAGACAGGAGCGTGGAGAGGTGAGGCGCCCCCCGGGGCCGAGGTGACAGCAGCGCCGGGTCCCCGACTATGGACACCGGCTGCTGCATAGGGCAGGTAGCGGTCGCGGCGGCGGCCCGGAACGCGGGACGCCGCCGCGGCCGTAACAGTACCCCCCCCCTTTGGCCTCCCCCTCTTTCTTGCCTGCAAATGGCACAGGAAGCCACAAAGTCTTTGACATCTTGGGATAGGCTGGGCCACCAGTAGTGGCGAGAGATCCGTTGGCCGGTCTTACGGACTCCCGGGTGCCCGGCCTCCAACGAGGAATGTCCCCAGTTCAAAATACCTCTTCGAAGCGCAGGGTGAACATGAGTCTTTCCGGGGGGTACTCTCTGAAGAGTGGAGGTGACGACTGGTACTAGGCGATCAGGCGGTATAACGTGGCAAGGGACCTTCTGTGAGTTCTTCCGGTGGAGAGAGGACACGACCTTAGTCTTGGGTACGGGGAGAGGGTACACCTCGGCAGAGAAGGCATCCGCCGAGTCTTGGTCTTCTGCCGGTAGGCCGGATAGAGGCTTGGCCGGGACAGGAAATGACATAATACACTTGGTCTGAGGTGACTTGAGACACTGGTGGGAACAGTCCTGACCCCAACTGAGAATCTCCCCGGTTCTCCAGTCCAGCTGAGGGGCATGTTCTTGTAGCCACGGGAGTCCCAGGAGGACCGCGGGGGAAGAATGGGGCAGGACGTAGAAGGATATCTCTTCTTGATGTGAAGGACCCACCTGGAGGACTAAAGATGCGGTCTGGTAGTACACACGGTCGGTAAGAATTTCGCCCGTGACCGAGGAGATAGTCAGGGGCCTGGCTAGTCGGGTCACGGGTAGCCGCCATCTTTGGACCAATGTTGCCGCAATAAAACTGCCTGCTGAGCCAGAATCGAGGAAGGCAGTAGTCTGATGATTTTGTCCTGAGGGAGTCCGGATGGAAACTGGCATAGACAGACTTGGAATGGTGGCATTCACACCTAGGGACACCTGTCCCACCGGACCTAGGTGCGAGCATTTTCCGGATGTTTGGGGACGTAGGGGACATCCCAGCCGGAAGTGATCGGAACCACCGCAATAGAGACAGAGATTCTGCTCCAGGCGACGGATTCTTTCATCAGGCGTCAGGTGAGCCCGTTCCACCTGCATAGGAATCTCAGGAGAGGGTTGGGACATCGAAAGATCAGGATTCTGGAAAACCGGCGCCAGCTGGGGATGGCGACGGGAACGGGTTAGTAAATGTTCATGCCGAACCTCCTCCTCCCTCTCCGAAAAACGAGTATCAACTCGGGTGGCCAGTAGAATGAGTTCGTTCAGGGAGGTAGGCAGGTCTCGGGCAGCGAGCACGTCTCTCACACGACTAGACAGGCCCTTCTTGAAGGTGGCCAATAGGGCGGCCTCGTTCCAGTCCAATTCGGCTGCCAGGGTGCGGAACTGGATGGCGTAGTCACCAACAGAGGAGCTGCCTTGAGAGAGGTTGAGGAGAGCAGTCTCGGCTGAAGAAGCACGGGCAGGTTCCTCAAAGACGGAGCGAAACTCGAATAGGAAGGCCCGGAGATTGGCAGCAACTGGATCATCACGGTCCCACAGTGGCGTGGCCCAGGCCAGGGCTCTACCTTCTAATAGGCTGATGATGAAAGCCACTTTAGAGCGCTCGGTGGAAAACTGACTACTCAAAAGTTCAATGTGCATGGTACACTGAGTCAAGAATCCTCTGCACAACTTAGAGTCCCCAGAGTACTTGCTTGGGAGGGCCAGTCGGAGTGAAGAAGAAGCGTCAGGAGGTGGTGTGCGCTGGGCAGTAGTCTGCTGCTGTAAGGCGGCAGTGAGTTGCTGGATCTGCTGTGACTGCTTCTGGATTTGTTGCGCCTGCTGAGTGACCACTCTGGCGACATCACGGAGATCAGGCACCTCGCCGGGATCCATGGTTGGAGCCTACTGTAACGCCTGGAGTAGTGGATCCACTGGACCGGCACCAGCGATGGCACAAACCTCACCAGGGAGCGGAGTCTAAGGGGCCGCTGGTTTTCACCAGAGCCCGCCGCAAGGCGGGATGGACTTGCTGCGGCAGGCGACCCCCAGGTCGCTACCCCTGGCTTGGTTGCTGGTGACGGCAGGCGAGGCGTGGCAGGAGCAGTAGGCAGGAGATGGCACTGGCAAAGGTCTGCAGGTGAGAGCGCACGTGACAGGCTGAACGCAGGAACAGATGGAGTGACAGGGAAACAGGAACCAGGAACAGGGACTAGGGACCGGGTAACGGATAGGACTCAGGAACAGGGACTGGGACCAGGTGACAGATAGGACTCAGGAACAACAGGGGCTGGGCCAAACGCTATGGGAAGCATGTAGAGGCTCCAACACTAAGGACAGGGCATGCTGGGATTTATAGGGGAGTGATTGGGTGCAACTACCAATTAGGAGCGCACTGCCCCTTTAATTCTGAGACAGCCGGCGCGCGCGCGCCCTAGGAGGCGGGGACGCGCGCGCCGGCCGGCACAGCGGGAGACAGGAGCGTGGAGAGGTGAGGCGCCCCCCGGGGCCGAGGTGACAGCAGCGCCGGGTCCCCGACTATGGACACCGGCTGCTGCATAGGGCAGGTAGCGGTCGCGGCGGCGGCCCGGAACGCGGGACGCCGCCGCGGCCGTAACACATACACACTCTATACTCATCATCACTCCGGTGACGATCGCCACTCAAATCGCCCGCCTTTCGTTTCTCTGTCACCTCCGGCCTCCGTCCTGGGATCTCCCTCACTTCCGGGTTCATGGGAGAGAAAAGGCATCGGCAGCCTTTTCATTGGCTCGAGGGCATCACATGTCTTCCAGCAAGCTCAGCCAGTCGGAAAGTGGGGGAAGGGGGACAGATAGCTTATTTACACACATTACAAAGTTATATAACTTTGTAATGTGTGTTAAATAAGCTAAGAATTTTTTTTTTATGTGGGAGTTGTTCTTTAAAGCCCTATTCCACGGAACGATTATTGTCCGTATTCGACCGATATCGGCCACTACGGACGATAATCGTCCCGTGGAATAGAGTGCAACGATCAGCCGACATCGTTCTTGTCGGCTGATCGTTGCAGTCGCTTATTTTTCAACATGTTGAAAAACAAGCGACTGATACAGCAACGATCTGCTGCCGTCGCTCTGTTGAATAGGAGCATCGGCAGCAGACGCTGCTGTATCCTATGGGCTGCCCGGACGATCAGCGATCACCCGGGCAGCCCCCCCGCAGCTCCCCGCCGCCCCTCCCGCTCTCACCCGCTCGCTGCTGCTGCGCATAATAGCGGCGGCAGCGAGCGGGGAACGAGGAGCAAACGAGCGCTGAGAGCGCTCGTTTGCTCCTCTAAACAACCCGTGAAATAGGGCTTTAAGTCATCCCATTGATCTTAAGCAAGATTGTTGTTAATTAGCTTTTTTTTTCTAGACTGGGCCATTAAGGTTGTCACTGATGCCTACATAGAGATGACAATCACACCCCTAGCTGGAGCCTGCAACTATGCCACCAATTACTTCCTCTGACCTCTACTCCTTTACTTTCACTGTCCTTGGCCATTAGACAATCAGCCTCACCAAGGCTCCACAAATTTGCCAGCAAGAAGACAACTATTAGCAGAAGACAACTATTAGCATAACATATTCTTCAGGTTTCCATTATTTAATTACAAAATGTGTGTTACGTTATTTTATCATACCTGACATAAATAATGATTTAGTTTATTGAAGGCTAGAGACAAGGAAGTTAAATGTATCTTCATTCTTAGCTAAACTAATCTATCCATGGGTGTAAGAAAACAGCCGCTAGCAAACAACAAAGAGCTTTCAGTAAATTAGCCCCAGCCTTCTGTGTTGACATGGGGCGCAGTGGATTTCCTCCTGCAATTTCTGTAGCATAAAGCTCTTTGGCGTTTTTAATCCACTCATTGTTTCAATTAGCACAGCATTCTCAGCTTTACAATGAAAGACGAGAGATAATAAAAAAAGCTTGCTGAAAAATGTGTAAAGTTAAAACAGCTTATATTTAATCACTTGTACTGCATGCTGTGCATACTACAAAAGGCAACAATTCATTATAAATGATGGGGAACGGGTCAAAAGTGAGAGTGGAAAAGAGTGGAAAAGCTCCATAAGAATAGAATCAGTCTCTGCCAAGGCGGCAGAATGAATAGTGGCAGAGCTTTTACTTTACATCTAGATATTGAACACATATTTTTCAGCAGGTTTCAGTCCTAGGTGATGCCACTGGATGCAATGGATGGATCGTGTACATTGCATTTTAGAGCAATTTTAAACTATTTTCTTTTTTTTTTGATGACCCATAACAACAGCCATAGATAAGTTTTTACAAATTATATATAGTCACTTCTTACAGCTGACAAATAAAATAGCTGATTGTCCATTTCCCAGTCATTTTTGGTATAATTTTATTTAACAGGGAGGGATGAGCAGCTTTAAATGCATATGATTTTACCTCTCTCTGGGGAAACATTTATCACTGGAGAGGAAGGTAAATAGATAGATGAAATAAATAGATTAATAACTATCACTATCTGCACCACTCTGAAAAAGAATATGCCATTTCACAAGTAACATCTAAGCAAGATTCCAGCAAAAATAAAGAAGGCGACAGACAATTTTCGTTTTTGCACTTTTGCTTTTTCCACTCTATGTTTAAAAGGCCATAGCGCTTGCATTTTTTCACCTAGAGACCCTTATGAGACATTTTTTTTTATTTTTTTTTTTTGCAACACCAATTGTACTTTGTAATGACAGGCATTCTTTTCCTATAAAATATGCTGCAAAACCAGAAAAAAATCATTTGCGCTGTCAAATTGAAAAAAAAGGACTTTGTTTTCATTTCAGGGAGTTTCGTATTTACGCCGTTCGCCCTATGGTAAAACTGACTTGTTATCTATGTTCCTCACATCAGTAAGATAACAATGATATGTAACATGTATAACTTTTATATTATTTGATGGCTTTTAAAAAATGAAAACCTTTTTATATAAACTAAATGTGTTTAAAATTGCTCTATTCCCAGGCTTATAATGCTTTTATCCTTTGGTCTGTGGGGCTGTGTGAGGTGTCATTTTTTGGGCCATGATCTGTACTTTCTATCGGTACCTTGTTTGTGAATATGCAACTTTTTGATCACTTTTTATTACATTTTTTTATGGATTTGATGCAAGCAAAAATGCACAATTTTTCACTTTGGAATTTCTTTGCGCTTACGCCATTTACCGTGCGAGATCAGGAATGTGATTGCTTAATAGTTCGGGCGATTACGCACGTGCTGATACCAAATATGTTTGTATATGTGTTTATTTATTTATATTTAGAAAATGGGAAAAGGGGGTGATTTAGACTTTTATTAGGGGAGGGGATTTTTTATTAATAAAAACACTTTTTTACTTTTTCTTTTTTTTTACATCAACAAGAAGTCCCACACACCGCAATGATCATTGTAATTGATGATACATTGCTCTGGCCTGCTGCAGGCCAGAGCAATGTATTGCCGAATCGGGATCAGCGTCATTGCGATGCTGAGTCCCGACCCAGCCAGAAGAAATTGATCTCCCCCTGCAATCGCATCGCGGGGGGGGGGGGGGGGGGGGGGGGGAGCTCCGTCCCACTAGACACCAGGGACATGCAGTACAAAGCATTTCAATGCAGCTGGTTTGACAGCTGCATTGAAATGCTTAATTAGCCAGCGCGGCAACGGGACCCGCGCCGGCTAATGGAGGCACTCCCCGGCTGCAGATAGCAGCCAGGAGTGGTGCCGTTCAGAGCGGGGTCCCAGCGATACCCCTCTCTGAACTCCCCCTGCGCCACCATGATATACCAGGTACATCATGGGACTTTTTTTTTATAAATACAACATAGGTTCCCAAGTAGTAAATGAACACAAGAACCCAATTCCTTCTAACCCCTAGACCAGTGCTTCTCAAACTGTGAGGCGGGCCTCACCAGTGAGGTGCCCCTAGTTGTTGGTGAGGCCCAGCTGGGGAGCCAGTTTTCACAAAAGTAACTATGATCTGTACAGTCCTTTTGCTTTTTGAAGAAATCTCTATTTTAGCAACATTATTAATATATTTTGTACTAATTTATTATTATATAAAGCTTGGGAGGGGGGTAAGAAAGGTAGCCCTAGCATTATTTTCAGCTTTTAAATAGTCTTTTACCACATGTAGTGAGGCCCAGGCACCCTCTTGGTCAGTCTGGTGAGGCCCCGGCATTGCCTTGGTCTCTTGGGTGAGGCTACAGTAGGAAAAGTTTGAGAAGCACTGCCCTAGACGAACCTGGACATACAGTTACATCCTGGAAGTCTGTCACCAGACGACCCTGGATGTAACTGTACGTCCTGGGTCTCTGGGGAGCTATGAAGTGCGCTCCGGAGCTGAGCACGCTTCATAGCAGGTGGGGGCCGGCTGCAGTGAGCAGACGGGCCCTTACCGTTAATGACAAGCTGCAGCCTGTCATCAACCCCTTAAACGCGGCAATTAAGTGTAAGTGACAGGAGCAGCTCCTGTCACTTACCGATCAGGACCCCTGCAGTGTAACGTTCCTCCGTGCAGTCCGATCAGCGCTCTGCTGATTGAATCTGCCACAGGTGATCAAAACATCCGATCTTCACATATATGGTATTAATAAAAACTAAAGATCATGGCACAAAAAAATACACCCTATACAGCCCTGTAGGTGAAAAAATAAAATCACAATAGGACCATTTTATTAATAATTAATTGCAAAAAAAAAAGAAAAAAGGATTTAATAAAAAAATATATATACATTAGAGAATCTGTGTAAACCTGCATATGGTTGTGTTCGGACTGACTTATAGAATAATGGTATGATGTCGCTTTTACCGTATAGTGCATTACGTGGACACAGGAAACCCCTGAATGTTACCATATTGCTTTCTTTTTTTTACGATTTCACCAGTTTATATTTTCATAAATAATATTTTCATAAATAATATTTTTGGGATTCCATCATACATGTTATGGTAGAATGAAAGACGCTATTACAAAGTACACCTATTCCTGAAAAAAACAAGCCCCCACATGGCCCTGTAGATAGAAAAATGAAAGTGGTAGAGCTCTTAGAAGGGGAGAAGGAAAAAACAAAAATGCAAAAATGAAAATTGGCTCGGTCCACTGGGTCATTTTAGGCTTGGTCCTCAAAGGATTGAACATTTTGGTGCCTTCATGTTCATATTTTTTACTGTAGTTATATAGATGCAGTAATCCCAAATATGCTCATTTAGGAACAAGTTAAAGGATCTTAAAGTGACTCTGTACCCACAATCTGCCACCCCAAACCACTTGTACCTTCGGATAGCTGCTTTTATTCTGAGATCTGTCCTGGGGTCCGTTCGGCAGGTTATGCAGTCATTGTCCTAAAAAACAACTTTCAAACTTGTAGCCCTGTGCCAAATTGGTGTGGCCTAGCTTGTGTATGCCCTAGGTGATGGATAGGAGAAATTGTTCTAGGGACATTCCTAATGATGAAGAGGGTGGGGATGAGGGACGGAGGGGTGAAGCAATCCTAGGGCACAGACTTTTTAGGCCACGCCAATTTGACACAGGGCTGCAAGTTTAAAAGTTGTTTTTTTAGGACAATACCTGCATCACCTGCCAAACGCACCCCAGGAAAATCCAAATAACGGAAATACAGGTGCCGTTACACCATAGTAGCGTAAGGTCCAGTGGTCAAGACAAACTAGAAAAATCACCGGCGTATGGGGACCACTTAGGACTAACTAATACTTAACTTTTAATAATTCATTAAAAATTGTAGCAAAAAGGTCCACACTAACAACAAAAAGACATACACTAATGTGCTCTATATACAGTGAGGTAACCTACAGGGCAAATGTAGACATAGGGGAGATATCCCACGTTCCCAAAGGGATGCTAATACTTAGGGACTAATGGCCCGGTGTCAAAACACCTAGGATACAATTAAAGAGTCAGGGAGAAAAGGAGAGGAGAGTAGTGGTGCGCCCTGCTCTCTGCCCTAATAACCTCTTGCCCTGCCTTTTGGGGCCACCCTGTTAAGGAGGTGGGTTCCCCAAAAGGCAGGGCAAGAGGTTATTAGGGCAGAGAGCAGGGCGCACCACTACTCTCCTCTCCTTTTCTCCCTGACTCTTTAATTGTATCCTAGGTGTTTTGACACCGGGCCATTAGTCCCTAAGTATTAGCATCCCTTTGGGAACGTGGGATATCTCCCCTATGTCTACATTTGCCCTGTAGGTTACCTCACTGTATATAGAGCACATTAGTGTATGTCTTTTTGTTGTTAGTGTGGACCTTTTTGCTACAATTTTTAATGAATTATTAAAAGTTAAGTATTAGTTAGTCCTAAGTGGTCCCCATACGCCGGTGATTTTTCAAACGCACCCCAGGACAGATCTTGGATTGAAAGCAGCTATCCGAAGGTACAAGTGGTTTGGGTGGGGGGGTCAGATTGTGGGTACAGAGTTGCTTTAAATCTGTCAGTTCTGTATCATGCTCAGAGCTGCTGACCTTTGCACATATACAATAGAGAGATATAACACATAATACCAGTCCCTTAGCTGATGACAGTTTGCAAAGTTCTAAAATCATGTTTTATTTCCATGCTGAAGCGTCATAAAGGACACTGGAGGTGGGGCATGGTCACATGCTCCTCCATGTCAGCCACCTTATGGACAGCCTCACTACAGAATAGGACAGCCCAGCCTGGAGGAGGGGAGTCCTAATTTAGCTCTATGAGGTACACAGGGAGCTGCTGTCAGTAAGTAATTTGAATACACTTACTTATACTACACCCATAAAATTTTACTATAAAGTGGCTAACCCCGTTAATTAATCATGGGGGAAGGGGGGGGAGGCGGGCAAGCTGCAGCTTAGTAGGTTATCCGTGTCACTTTACTTTTAAAGGAACACATAATGTTATAATGTTACAAACATTCATCAGCTAAGAGACTGGATTGATGTGTTTTATCTCCCTATTAGCTATCTGCCCATGTCTGCAGCTCTAAGCCTGATATTCAGCTAAAGATCCAATAATCAAGAAAGATTGAAAAGATAATATCCACATTATGTAAGGAACTACACAAACTCCTCGACACCACACTTACCACATCTCCTCACCAATCCTACCTCCTGTATTATATATTCATTTTAATAATATGTAATAATGATTGTCAAATGAATACTGCTACAATTAAAATCTATCCTCGGGATAGGGGCTATAACTGGCTAATCAGCGAAGGTCCACTGATCATTAAAATAAAGCCCCCTTGTCATCTGAGGGGAGGAAATAGCAGCATGCATTTCTGTACTGGAGTGTTTTCCTGCACGGCATAATGCGTTAATATCATGCTGGGAGTGGGGAAACTGTTAAAGTGATTGCGCTGCTGTAATGACAGTTTCCCCACTCCCGGAATGATATTAATAAACAATGCGGTGCAGGGAAACACTCCAGTACAGGGATTTACAGTCCGTGCTTCACGGAGCAACCACGGAACATGTGAATCCAGCCTTAGGCTGCATTCCCACGTTCCGTGATCCTGACGGATCACGGACGTGGAATGCCAGTACCGGAGTCCCCCTGCGCCCGGACAGCATCTGTAATTAGATGCTGGGAGCGGGGGAGACTGTATTCATAAGCACCACGCTGTAGTAACAGCACCGCGCAGCTGATTCATTACAGTGCGGCGCTTATGAATACAGTCTCCCCCGCTCCCAGCATCTAATTACAGATGCTGTCCTTGGTATCTTTATTATTTTTACTGGCCCGGCATAGAAATCGTTAAAGAAAGTTGCCACTACATTAAAATCTGCTGCGAGAATGCAGGGATATAGATTCTAATGGTAACAAGTCTATGTGCAACGTGAAATCTGCTGCAATTATGTTTGAATCTACCCTTATAGGAGATAGCTTACTCTGAAAATCCCTGTCCATAAACAAGCCAATGTACATACTAAATATAAACTTCTAGGCCTGGAAATCAATGTTCCTACTTCAAAGAGTGTTGAAAAATGTTTTATAGTGTCCTGATGTTCAAAGGATTTCTGATAGTAGAAGCCAGATGTCTGTAACATGAGGTCAAACGTTAAGGCGAACAATGGATGTTCAATGGAAAACCAGTCAATTCATCAACGGATATTGGTGTCTCTGTCACTTTGAGCAGATGGCTTGTTTGGTGGAAAGTTATTATAGTAGATATTGTATTCAGCAGTGAGTATCACACATACTGTACTGTTAAATTACTGTGTTTCTGTATTAGGAATCCATGTCGCCTCTTAGTTAAAAAGTATTTTATTTAGATTTACCTGCATCTCAATGCTAACATATTATCTTTTGCAGTAGCAACATATGTATCCAAAAATCTGGGCTTCTCTAATTTTATTTGAAATTAAGAAAAAATAGGAATTTGTGATATAATTTGAGAGTGTTGATTTAGTTGAAAATACTTTGGCAAGGCAAGGGCAAAAAATGTGAAAGGAGGCCTTTTGTCTGGAAAGAATGGGACATACATTTGGGTGATTAAATGTCCCTATACCTTTTTCTCAATAGTTGAAGCTGAGCCCCATGCAGGAAGACTCTGCAGCAATGCATGGAGGTCATATGACTTTTGCAGGGGCATTACTGCCACTGTAGCAGCCATAGTGGCTGCTACAGGGCCCACCACATCAGGGGGCCCATTACTGCAATACGCTGGGCCTCCTGAGCTGCCATCATACTACCAAGGGAGATGCCTACCATGGGGGACACTATGTACTGGGGGAGCTTAGGATAATTTTGGCGGACACTAGGGATATTGGGGGATATGAGGTGAAATGCCTACCACGGGGAACACTAGGAGAGATGCCTAACATATGCTGTCTACTGGGTGTGGGGGGTAACAAATAGGGGGATAACCTATAGTCCAATGGGGGGAGAGGAGGGGGCCCAATCAAAAATTTGCTATGGGGCCGAGCCCTGGGCTGCATAGACTCCATGTGCACATATATAGGTTTCATTGGGTGCCATATACAGAGAGATATTCCCCCTCTAAAAACTGTGTACTTCCAAACATATACAGCACCTAATTGAGGTTGCCATCATTATTTCAGCCATTTAGAAGTAACTGGAAGTATACGAAGCTTGTAGCCTCGTGCCTCTGTGACTGCCCTATCATAGGGACATATGTAGCTTTAAATCAACAAAACACAGTAACATTTCCCTTATATAAAAATCCAAATACAAGACTCATAGAACCTGAAACAAAGGCAGTAAATAATCTGCAGGAATGAGAAAATGCTCCAATTTGTGTGTTATTCTCTTTGTGCTATTAACTGGTTTTCGATATTACTGTACATCTGTGATGCAGGTATTGTGCAGGGCAAAATTATGTTTTCTAGTGAGGCACTTTCTGATCTAGCATTGAGCCAGCGATTCTGCCAGCTGAGATAATTATTCCCAGCTGACACTAGATGTATGCAACCTCATTTCACCTTCCTCTGTCTGTTTGTTTACTTGCCTCTCATTAATAGTAGCATTGTTGTTGTACTTTTTACCTTTTGGTTCTTAGTGGAATTTGTGCAGTAAGGTCCTACAAATCGCCATACATTGCAAAACCCATTGCCCTCAGTCCAGATGACACAGCTTGTTTCCAGTGTTTTGCAAACAATGGCCCTGTCTGCCCGTCACAGCACATGTTTTTGGGAAAAAAAATTAGCAATAAAAATAATTGATTGTAAAAAATCACGTTGCACAGAATGGCGCATCCAATATACTTTTATGGAATCATTTGTTGTATCATCAATTTTACTTAGGTTATAAAATATTTTATTGTCCTAAAAATCCTATATCTTTCTTCCTATTATCTAATACTGTTTAACAAGACAATAACATCATATAAATGTGTACCCATTGTATGTGAATATAAATCAATCTGTAACAGAAATCATTAAAGTCAGGTGTTTCATTGTAGATTTCACTTTTATTACAGGAGCTTTCCAGACCTTATTACCTCAGAGAAGAATGTTCTTGTGAAAACATTTAAGTGCACATGAAGCCATTAGTGCCTTTCTTGTGGAGGAGCAGCTATCATGTGCCTTGTCAGTGTCTCTCATTACCTGTCCAGTGGATTATTCCTGTTTGTAGAGGTTTTTCCTAGAATAGATGTAGTAGATTGAAATAGAAAATAAGGAAGAAATGGGCATGTAACATGTGACAGTGTAACTGAGCAATTCAGTCTTTTTGTATACTCAGCTTGGGGCTATGTTCCCATTACGTGAAAATGACAGGCAACTTTTATTTTAGCACTACCTATTGATAACGATGGCTGCAATTAATGTTCATGATCATTATTTGCAGGCATCATTAACAAAAGATGGCTGTCTCTTTGACGGCCGTCCAGAGGTATGGCCGCAAAATCTTGTTGTAAGAACATAGCCTTAGGCTATGTTCACACGCTTTCTTTTTTTAGCCATTAAAATGGCAACATAGCCTTACCGCTAAATAACTGAACACAGCATCAAATCTACACCATCAAATATGCTGCGGATCTATGGCGTATCCGGTGTGTGTGAAGGCACCCTAACCCAATTTAAAACTTGGGTTAGCCTTACCGCTTGCAATGGTAAAGACGTCACTGGTTAACTATTTTAAATGAATTGCATAGAAAACATGAATATATGCCTATTAAAGAAAAAGAAGCAGCGTATGTTATATAATGCTAGACACACCTCCATAAATGGAAAATTCTTTATTCAACATAGAAATTTCCAAATAAAGAAAAACTCTAAGGGCCACATTTATCATCCGGCGGACGGATGATTTTTGGCGGAAAGTGCCGATTTGCGTATTATTTTATACGCAAATGGCCGATTTGCGAATAAAATAATCGCAAATCGGCACTTTCCGCCGAGTACGCCAGGGGGCGGAAAGGGGGCGGAAAGTAGGCGGGAAGTGGGCGGAACGGAGGGCGCGGACTCAGAGTCCGCGCGATTTATCATCCGTTCCGCCCAAATGTACGCCGAAAACCTACTCCAGTCCTCAGCTGGCGTAGGTTTTCGGCGGTGCGCACCGGCGCGCACAGGATTTATGTACAGGCAGTCCGCCTCTACATAAATCCCCGTACCGCCGGAGCTGCGGGGGCATTTTTAAGTCCGGCGTAAAAAACGCCGGACTTAATAAATGCCTCCCTAAGGGTAGCTTCACACACACCGTATCGCAGCGGATTTTCTGCAGCAGATCTGCAGCAAATCCGCAGCTGATTTGATCTAAATAACTGAACACAGCATGAAATCTACACCATCAAATATGCTGCGGATCTATGGCGGAGCCGGTGTGTGTGAAGGCACCCTAACCCAATTTAAAACTTGGGTTAGAGTCTTGCTTTTTTTTCTTTAATATCTTGTGAATTTTAGTATGTCAGTCTATGAGCACCCGTTATGCGGCTGTGCAGGTTGCTTAGTTTCTTGATGAATATATACCTTATATGCCATATATAGGGGGCAAAGCACATGTATAAATGTCACAAAATTAAACAGCTATTAAAAAAAGGCACTTTTTCAATAAGGAAATAAGAGAATATTGAATTGAATGGTGAAATATAAATATATGAGATTATTAACTATTATTATTATTATTATTATTAAGTAACTATTATCTATTTTGGGGAGTAGATGGGATATTTTAGACAAATTTTTAATTTAGTTCTTGAACCCTAATCGAAATAGAAAAGGAGTATGGTTTTTCAAGAGAATTGTCTTTTATTAGTGGGAATTGTTTTTGCTCAGCTTATGTTTTCAGCTCATACTTCAGAAAAGATGACTAAAATTTACACCAACACATTATCTGACAGATTTTTTTGAGCCAAAGCTAGGAATGGATTATTAGGGGACAGGTTATAAAGGAAAAACTGAGATTTCTCCTCTTTTCAAATCCATTCCTGGCTTTGGCTTAAAAAAATCCGTAAGATAATCTCTCAGATATAAGAGTCATGAAGATTGGCTGGGAATATAGTAGTGACTTTTTGAACATGCAATTCCCTGTGTTGGACAGTAGGCTTCATATTAGGGTTTTACTTTCAAAGGCAGATTTAAAAAGTATTTTGAAAAGGAGCTCTAATGTATAGTAAGGTGAAATGGAGACAACAGTATTGAGCATGCACCTGCTTTCACAGCATAAGTAAGAGTATGTATGTTGCTCCACAGAAAAGGCTGAACTGAAGACCTCTACACTCAAAGAGTCATCACTCTCATTCATGAAACAACACAGATGATGGTGGCCATCGATGGCAGGACACATTATGGGAGATGAATTTCCTTCTAAGCATCTTGAAATATTACGGGCAGAGACAGGGATGTGAAATTTACTGGGCCTTGATGGTGGTTAAGGAAACTGTGCGAGCTGCTCTTCCTTGTCAGTGGATCAAACAATCCTCCCTACTGGTGACGTGTCTAGGCCATCTGGAGCCTATTTGGCTATTGTGCGTGCCCTCATGTTACCACTGTTCCCAGCACCTCCTAACAGCTTGGCCAGAATAGCCTATTTGGTGGGAAATTCATAAAAATGACCATTCTGCTTATCTCATTCCGTTGATGCGCCTCTCAAAGTCAACTAGGCTAAATGTCTTCAAGTGAATTGTAGAAGCATGTCTAGTAGTCATTAATCTCTCACCAAGAAGCACACTGCCTTCAAGTAACCTTTGAGAGTGTCTTTATAAGGCAGCAAAGGAAGAGCCTGTGTCTAATTGCACACCTGTGGTCTTTGCCAATTTTGCAGCAATTCGACATTTCTATCTGCGTGGTTTGTAATATGCAATCCCATTCTCCCTAAATTAGCTTGATTGGATTTAGGTCTGGACTCTGTGATTTAGTCAAGTTCTTTAAAGGCATAGAAATGTGCAAAACTTTAAAGGGAATCTGTCAGTACCTGGGCCCTGCCACTGGAGCTTAGAGTGTGCTGTAGCTGGCAGTCTGCCAGTGAAAATGGTACCTTTTGGTAAGTTGTGGGTTATGCACAATCTCAGGTCTCCTACTGTAATGAAAAGTCAAACAGAAATTGTAACTCAGTGTTTGTGCTGCACTCTGGTATGCCTCACCACTCATTCCTCCCCACTTTCCTTCATGAATAATCAATGCTGCCCGGCCTCCTGCTCCCTCAGCTGTCAGTCAGTAGCTGTCAACAGAGGGCTGATCTGCAATCAGATATAGTTGAATCTAGCCTGTGTTGGAGATGTGGTCTAGGGGTAAGTCTCCTGTCTACACCCCAATAGCAGGTCTTTCTTTGGTTTGAATCCCCTGATGGAAATAAAATATATTTATTTGTTTTTTTCATTATTGTATCATTGTGCAAAAAATTCCAGATCAGGCCCAGATTAGTTTGTTTTTTAATAACTATTTTTAAATAACTATTTTTTTGCATCATTGTATTAGAAAAATGTAAACCTAGTTTGGACCTGCGTGGGAAATCTTTGCACTTTTAAAAATCATACAATAATGAGAAAAAAAAAAGAAAAAAAAGACCTATATTTTATTTCCATCAGGGGATTAAAACCAACGAAAGAACTGTGGGTGAGTTACCTTCAACACATTTGGGCTCAGGGATTAAACTATATTTGAGCGTTTCTTTCAGACATGACCTGCCTACAGAGGACTGATTTGCAATCAGATACACGGGCTGACAGCTGAACAAACAGGACGCCGGACAGCATTGATTATTCATGAAGAAGAGAGAGGAGGGAGTAGCGAGGTGTGCTAGAGTGCGGCACAAACACTCGGCTACAACTCCTGTTTGACACTTCTTTACAGTAGGAGATCTGCATAATCCACTCCATAGACATTCTACCAAAAGGCACCATGGTCACCAGAGGACTGTGCCCGCAATCCTAACACAAATGAAATATATTGGCCGCAGCAACATGTAAAACAGAAGCCGTTGTTTGACATTGCCAACAATAGTCGTTGTTATACATAGTGTACACATAGCCCAATAATGTATTTCATGTTATTATTTATTGTTTTAGAAGCATATGAATATGCATTTTATATGTTGTTAGTATATTATATGCTATGTTAATATTTCTACTCTCTCCATTTAATCAGTTTACAGAGGAACGATTTAGGATAAGGAGCTGAATGAGCCACAAGACAGATACGCTAGTAGAGCAGAAACCTAGTATTATAAGACATGGCTATTGTTACGGCACAAACCTGAACTGCTTGAGGCCAACAAAATCAATAGCTATTTCTAAAAGAAATCAGAAAACACAGTGTGGTGTGCACTTAATTAAAGGTCATATATATATATATATATATATATATATATATATATATATATATATATATATACACACATATAATTCTTTTATTAGGCATTGGAACAGGTGATGGCAGGTCTTTCTAGTTCACACATAGCACAAATGAACAATTAATTAAGAACACTCTTTGGATAACAGAGCATAGGATTAAGGGGAGATATAAATATATATATTTATTTATTTTTTAACACTTTATGCCGTGGCCACCAAGTGGTTGGAGTCGGTATGAAAGGAGGTGTGGCGTCTTGCAATGCCATATTTATCAAAGGTAGCATACATTGTAGCTAAATCTATGCTAAAGCCCCTATTACACGGAGCGATCTTTGGGAGCAAGCGAGCGCTGACCTATCAGGCCAGCACTCGCTTGCTTCTTCTTTCCCGCTTGCTGCCGGCACTGTAACACACCATGACAGCCAGCGGATAAGTGAGGGGAGCTGCGGGACGCTCGATCTTCCGGGGAGCCCATAGGAGTTAGTGGCGTTGCCATCAAGGTCGTTTGTGTTTTAACATGTTGAAAGACAATGATCAGCCAACATTGTGCATCTTGCCCTTTATTACACAAAACAATTATTGGCCGTAATGGTGAATAATTGCTTCCTGTAATAGGACCTTAACTCTGAGCTAGAATAGATGTTAGACGCACAGTGCATAGCCCCCCCCCCCCCCCCCTTTACTGCCCAATTTATTTAGAGGTATGCCTCTAAATAAATCTGCAAGCCAATGTAATATCATATTAGGAGCACTGTGTGAAATGCAAGTCTTGATAAATTGTAACCTAAAGGGTGTAGGTCTCCAAAACATCATGCCATGGAATCCCAGTGTTAACAAATTGTTAACACATTGTTTACATAGTCCAGTTCTGTAATTCCTTCTCACAAACTGTTATTTAAATGATCTTTTATTTAAAAATATATATACATACCTAAATTCTCCCGCAAGGCGACAACTGCTCATTACAACAATACTGAAGGCATCAGCTTCTTCCAATGACAATTAGCAATTAGCAGGAGGTTTATGTAATATGATGGAAGAGATTGCGCAGGCTATTTTCCTGGCCCTCCTGGGAACAATAAGCATTTCCTATTCACCAATGAACACTTGAGAATGGGAGTCAACTTTTAAATTAGCAGCAGAGGGATGTTATATGCATATTCTTAGTGCTATCCTATTCTAGCCAAGTACATTCAGATACATACACATTTCAACATGTTTCATCATTTGTTGCAGGATGCCGTCTCTGGTTCACAAACAAAGCAGCTATTTGTCTCCCGCCTGGTTTTGTGTGTATGTATCATCACAACAAAGTAGTAAGATCTGGGAAACAGATCCCTGGAGGATTGCTGAAGTACAGTCACCGTACACTAAGTTCAGAAAAATAGCTCAGCTCATGAGAGGCAACTAGAACAACACATAAACCTGAGGCGTCTTTATCACTGTAGTTAAGCATTGAAGTTTCAGCATTAAAACTGGATGAGCATTATGATAATAGTTTTTAGTGTTAATGTATATGATTGTGTTATAGAAAGACATAAAATAGCTTTTTCTGTTCTTGCTTTACAAAATAATGAGTAAGCAAAGCTAAATTTGGGGTTGTACTCTATGGGGCTGCATGCTTTGGGGATTGTTATATCACTTTCCGTTGAAAGGGTTGGGCCATAATAACTGTTACCTATGTACAGGATAGCCGACCAATGGGGGTGATTTTCCGGGGTCCCTGTGGTGAAAGCCCCAGTAATGAGACACATCTCTTATTCAGTGGATAGTTTATATTATATATATATATATATATATATATATATATATATATATATTATGCCAACAATGTGGGTCGGATGACTGCCGGACAAATACTTGTTATTGAAGTTGTATAGGCACGTTAAAGCGATTGTACAACTGTGTATATCACTTTTTTTTTTTTTCACATGAACAGACCGGCGGCAGCGTAGGGAAGTCAGTGAAATCTAGTCAGTGTACCAAGTATTTGTCTATGACAATAATGTTGTATACAATAGTATATACACTACCGGCCAGACCATATTTCGTATGACATATTTTCACACCACTCTCTTTATGAAGACCACCCCCATAGAAGACCATTTTTTTGCACTTCTCAAAGAGTTTTTACTGTTGTTGCACTGCTACATTATATTAACGAACAAAACAAACTCAGGGATTTCCCAGACTTTGTAACTACAGTAAGTAAGCTCATAGCTATTACTTTTCCCTGTGAGGCATTGCTACAGCCTGTGACACAGTTACAGGAGACAGATAAAATAAAGTTTACACCATGTTAGGGTGCGTGCACACTACGGAATGGAGACGGAAAACCCGTCGTGCATTCCGCAGCTCGCACCCGCCAGCGGACTGAGGCGGGTGCACACGTCTCTGTCTGTGTCATAGACTCCATTCAATGCATGGGAGGATTCTGGTGTCCGTCCTAAGAATGAACGTGTTCATTCTTTGGACAGAGGGCAGACCCCATTCGTGCATAAAATGAAGTCTATGACACGGGCAAAGACACGCGCACCCGCCGGCGGGTGCGAGCTGCGGAATGTGCAACAGGTTTTCCGTCGCCATCTTGTAGTGTGCGCTCACCCTTACTGTTTTATTGCTCTCAGTGACAGAAACAAAATGACAGTCTTGCAGATAAGATTCCTTTTAATGGGTAATAAAAATAAAAGAAAAATTATTATGCCTAATGAAGAGACTGAAGTTGTCTTGAAAACATAGAAGATTGTCAGCAGGAAAAGACCACATGGTCCATCTAGTCTGCCCTTTTAGTATTTCCTTTCTTACTATCTTGGGATAGATATATGTTTATCCCAGGCATATTTACATTCTGTTGTTGTGGATTTACCAACCACATCTGCTGGAAGTTTGTTCCAAGCATCTACTACTCTTTCAGTAAAGTAATATTTTCTCATGGATAACAGAAACAGTTTTCTAGGCCATGTGAGTGAAGAACCACTCCGGTGAAGCACAGTAGGTGTAGCCAGGCCAACTTGGTAAAACGAATCCCTCTTCATTTTATTCTTACTTAAAAGGAGTCATGTACATTGTTTCTAGTTATGGATGAGTGAATTTACAGTAGAAACAGATCAAAGTGCTTTGTTCCTACCGGCATTCTGCTCATCAGTCTGTGGGGCTATGAAGTGAGCTCCCCTCCATGCCGCTACCAACCCAGATGTTGGAAAAAAGATGGATCCAGTCGATCCATCTTTTGCCAGCACCTGGGGAGGAGCGGCACGGAGGGGAGCTCACTGCAAAGCCCCACAGACTGATGAGCAGAATGCTGGTAGGAACAAAGCACTTTGATTTGTTCCTACTGTGAATTTGCTCATCCCTACTTCTGATCTTTCCCCTAACTAAACTCTGAACCTTATTCTTAAATTCAGTTTTTCATTAAAAACACGGTTTCGATCATGTCCCCCCTTTCTCTTCTTTCCTCCAGCCTATATAGATCCTAAAGTCTTTCCCGATATGTTTTATGCCTCAGACCCTCCACCATTTTTGTAGCCCGTCTGTGGACCCGTTCTATTTTATCACTATCCTTTTTGTAGGTGAGGTCTCCAGAACTGGAGACAGTATTCCAGATGTGATCTCACTAGAGCTCTATAATTCAGAATCATAATCTCCCGCTTATTACTGGTTATACTTCTAGCTACACAGCCCAGCATACAATTTGCTTCCTATTTATCATCATTTCTTAGATTTTTGTTAGCCACTAAAAGGTCTGAGAGCAGTAAAATATTTTTCAGTTGGTTAACATGGTGGTTATCAGAGGTGGATCATAATGTAGGTGGTTTGGGCACAGAGCCTGAGGCTCCTGGGGGCCCACGGCTGTTGAAACTGCCCTCATCTGATGTTGTCATTGGCCTATTAGAGTATCGGAGGATTCTCGGGTGGGCCCCTGTGTGATGTGTGCAGATCCTTTAAATTTAGATGGCCCTCATGATGAGGCATAACTAGAAATGGCTGGGCCCATAGCAAACTTTTGATTGCCCCCCCCACCTTCCTGACTGACCACTAAGCCGTCAAGTGTAATCATAACTGCAGGCGCTCGCCAGGAGTGCTTGCAGTTAAAGAGATATTTACAGGAGCCAGGAGGCCCGTTTGGCCACTGGCTGCTGCAAATGATGACAGCTCAGGGAGCCCAGTGTATTGCAGGAGCGAGGCTGCTATGGCTCCTACAGTGGTAGTTACATCCCTGACAATAAATGTCCCTTTTCACTGTAAGAATCCTGTGCATGCGCCATCGCTAGTGAGGTGGCTTAGGCGCACTGACGCAATTAAGCTTGGGTCCTGCCACATCAGTATGCCTGCGTATGGAGAGGGGGGTTCATTCTTTTTTTTTTCTTTTTTCTGGTATTGCTGTTAAAATAAAGAACTATGATGTTTTACTGTTTGGTGAAGTGGATAGCCAGTATCATTCCACATGTCTTTGAGACTCTTGTTCAGATTTTGCAAAAATGCCTTTCCTTTAGGTTTTGTAATTTTTTTTAAATAACTTGTTTCACACATGAAGTATAAAGTACTTATCAGCTGTTGCATGTCTTGCAGGAAGTGGAGGTGGTATTTCCAGAGCAGGAGAGGTTTTCTATGGGGATTTGCTAGTGCTCTGGACAGTTCCTAACATAGACAGAGGTGTCAACAGAGAGCACTTTGTCAGGCTGGAGAGAACACATCCCTTCCTATAGGACATACAGCAGCTGATAAGTACTGCAATACTTGAGATTTTTTGGAAGTAAATTACAAATCTCTGGCACCAGTTGATTTGAAAGAAAACTAATTTTGGTGAACAACCCCTTTAAGGGACATTTTAAATGGATTATGATTGACTCATCACCTTCTATCTGAAGGATACCTTGCAATGTACTATGAGATGTATAAAGTTGGACTGTAGCTGTCTATTATTGTTCTAGCTTTTATCTGTTATTTTCTACATGGCTGACCTTTTATCTATTTCTTTGGTCTCTGTAAGTCTCTCATATTTTTCATCTCCCATTACTTATTCATTTCACCTTTGTGGAATGATTCAGGACTAATTTCTTTCCTGCAACATGATGTATTTCCACAAACATTTCCCAGAGGCATTTAGTGTTATCAGTCAATAGCTTTACTCTAGTTCCTCGATCCCTGCTTAGAGTATCAATTACTTTATCACAAGGAACAACATCTGCGTTGGTGACTGTATCGGAGGGACATTATCTTTTATGAATTTGTTACATTATATTTCATTAGATTTTTCATGTAGAGTGAACTCAGTTGTACTCTTTGCACTGAAGCTTTTGTCAAACACAAACTTTGCATTGTCTTTTTTCTTTCTAAAAATTAAAAAAGAAAAAACAACAAAAACTGTCATTTTTTTCTGCTCCTTGTCAGTTTTCTTATTTTATTGTACATTACTATAGGCATTTTTATTGCTGGAGTTTTATCCCCTGTGTTTTTCAGTACAAGCATGATTCTTTACTATGTGATTCCCTGACTTCTATTGAAGAATTTGCAAAAAAAAGCACCAGACAAAACACCAACGGTAATCAAATGCCGCACCCTCGGGTTAGAACAGAGTGGGCGATGGGTGCCAGCATGGTTTGCAACATACAGTACAGACCAAAAGTTTGGACACACCTTCTCATTCAAAGAGTTTTCTGTATTTTCATGACTATGAAAATTGTAGATTCACACTGAAGGCATCAAAACTATGAAATAACACATGTGGAATTATATACTCAACAAAAAAGTGTGAAACAACTGAAAATCTGTCTTATATTCTAGGTTCTTCAAAGTAGCCACCTTTTGCTTTGATTCCTGCTTTGCACACTCTTGGCATTCTCTTGATGAGCTTCAAGAGGTAGTGACCTAAATGGTCTTCCAACAGTCTTGATGGTGTTTCCAGAGATGCTTAGCACTTGTTCGCCCTTTTGCCTTCACTCTGCGGTCCAGCTCTCCCCAAACCATCTCGTAGCACCCCATCACTCTCCTTCTTGGTCATGTAGCACTTACACAGCCTGGAGGGGTGTTTGGGGTCATTGTCCTGTTGAAAAATAAATGATGGTCCAACTAAACGCAAACCGGATGAAATAGCATGCCGCTTCAAGATGCTGTGGTAACCATGCTGGTTCAGTATGCCTTCAATTTTAAATAAATCCCCAACAGTGTCACCAGCAAAGTACCCCCACACCATCACACCTCCTCCTCCATGCTTCACGGTGGGAACCAGACATGTAGAGTCCATCCGTTTACCTTTTCTGCGTCGCTCAAAGACATGGTGGTTGGAGCCAAAGATCTCAAATTTGGACTCCTCAGACCAAAGCACAGATTTCCACTGATCTAATGTCCATTCCTTGTGTTCTTTAGCCCAAACAAGTCTCTTCTGCTTGTTGCCTGTCCTTAGCAGTGGTTTCCTAGCAGCTATTTTACCATGAAGGCCTGCTGCACAAAGTCTCCTCTTACCAGTTGTTGTAGAGATGTGTCTGCTGCTAGAACTCTGTGTGCCGGCATTGACCTGGTCTCTAATCTGAGCTGCTGGTAACTTGTGATATCTAAGGCTGGTGACTCGGATGAACTTCTCCTCTGCAGCAGGGGTGACTCTTGGTCGTCCTTTCCTGGGGCGCTCCTCATGTGAGCCAGTTTCTTTGTAGTGCTTGATGGTTTTTGCAACTGCACTTGGGGACACTCTTAAAGTTTTTTCCAATTTTTCGGAGTGACTGACATTTCTTAAAGTAATGATGGCCACTCAATTTTCTTTACTTAGCTGCTTTTTTCTTGCCGTAATACAAATTCTAACAGTCTATTTAGTAGAACTTTCAGCTGTGTATGCACCTGACTTCTGCACAACACAACTGATGGTCCCAACCCCATTTATAAGGCAAGAAATCCCACCTATTACACCTGACAGGGCATACCTGTGAAGTGAAAACCATTTCCAGTGACTACCACTTGAAGCTCATCAAGAGAATGCCAAGAGTGTGCAAAGCAGGAATCACAGCAGAAGGTGGCTACTTTGATGAACCTAGAATGTAAGACATATTGTCAGTTATTTCACACTTTTTTGTTCAGTATATTTTTCCACATGTGTTAATTCATAGTTTTGATGCCTTCAGTGTGAATCTACAATTTTCAGTAATGAAAATACAGAAACTATTGGTCTTTACTGTACTCCTGCTCCCCCTCTCGTCTATGAAAGTTTTCAGCAGATGGGCAGCGGGGGGAAGTGGAGCGCCTTAGAGCAGAAGAGGTAGGACCTTTTCTTCTCTCCGGATAACCTCTTTAAGGGACATGTAACTGTCTTCTGAACTCTGTTTGGGATCCACACCAGTCAGGGGATGATGAAATTGCTACTCCTGTTTAACTTCTTCACGGCACTGATCTTTATATTCACATTAGCTAAGTGAAGGTGGGGTACGTAGCGATATAATCTCCTGAGTCCTTTCCTTGTTCTATGGGTGCCAGCTATTATCTACAGCTGACAGCTGCACGCTATCAATGCTCACACTGATAGTGGTCAGTTATCTATTTAAATGCAATTTTTAAAACTGACAGGGACCTTCAAACAGTAGCACTGCACATTGTTGGTGGTGAAGGGGCCGAATTGGCTCACCATAATGAGATCACAGAAAGCCTTTCTATTGTCAAAACAGTCCTAACACTTCTGAGGGCCTTTGTGGCTTTCCATGACTTCCATAGGCAGGCTGTGCAAGCAGAACACAAGCAAATTGATTCAATAAATTGCAATAGCAAAACAACACTTTTTTTTCCCCGCAGTTTGGCATACTTCCATTTTGATGTGTATTAGTAGGCACTTTTTAATTTTGATTTTACCCCCTGCATTTTCTATATAAGAAATGTGAAATGTCATTCTTTCTTTAAGGATTTATATTGAAGAATTGGCAGATTTTAAAAATTGCCTATAGAAGACTATGACACCCCCCCCCCCCCACACACACACACACTATTTCTTGAAGAGGAAAAAAAAAGCCTAAAAACATCATTAGTGTAAAAATACATCATACCCAAAAATGCCATGTGAGTATGGTGTTTCATATTGCCATGGGTTAGTTACAGGGCCGTTTCTTGCACCGGGTGGGCCGGGCGACGGCACGGGGCGCCGAGAGTTAGGGGGCGCTGGTGGCTCCCCCGGGACCTCACACAGCCTGGGTTGGATAGCGCACCACGCGCCCCCACACCCAGACCGTCACCCGGCCGCCCGGCATCTCGTCCACGATCTGTCAGATGAGCGGCACGGGACGCTCATGTGAGCGCCAATCCCGTCCGCAGTTGCCGCGACCATGCTCATGTGACTTGTCCCGGCCGTCCCTACGCCTCACCTACTGCCCGCACTCCTCCAATCAGAGCGGGAGCGTGGGGCCGCTGCGGCCGTCCATGGTGCACGCAGCCAATCAACGTGTTCGCCACGGCCGGCCGCAGCGGCCCCACTCTCCTGCTCTGCGCTGATTAGAGGAGTGCGGGCAGTAGGTGAGGCGCAGGGATGGCCTGGACAAGTCACATGAGCATGGTCGTGGCAGCTGCGGACGGGATCTGACAGACTGGGGGCGCGAGATGCCGGGCGATGCGCACTACTACCGCTGCAGCTGAGAGGTGAGAAGACAGCCATCTATGTAATATGAAGTGGGATCTTATTAGACTTCTCCTCGTTTACCTCCCATCCGAGCTTAGAGAACACTTCTTCCACAATGACAATACTTGATGCTACTAAGGTAACGGAATCCCCAACAATAAGGAAATCGTCCAGGTATGGGATAATAATAATGTCCTTCTCTCTGACGTGGGCCATAACCTCGGCCATGAATTTGGTAAAAATCCTGGGAGCCTGGGAAATGCCAAATGGCATGGCCGTATACTGGTAATGAAATACAGAACCTTTGATGTTTACTGCTACCCTAAGAAATCTTTGATGATCTGGATGAACAGGGATGTGGTAATATGCGTCCCTAAGATCAACTGTCGCCATAAATCAGTTGTGGGATAAGTTTAGAATAGCAGATGAAATGGATTCCATTCTAAATTTTTCGTAAGAAAGCACTCGATTAAGAGGCTTGAGATTTATAATGGTCCGAAAGGAACCATTGGGCTTCTTAAACAAAAAGAGGGTAGAATAATACCCCCTACCTTTTTGATGTTCTGGAACCGGAACTAAGACTCGCTTATCTAACAGGGATCTGACCTCAGTCACCATAGCCGTATGTCTCTCAGGGTTAGAGGTAACGTTAGTAATAACAAATCTTTCTCCTGGGGAGGACAAAAAGGAAATCTTAAGTCCATACTTTATTATTTCACAAACAAAAGAACTGTTCGAAATAGAACACCACTCCCAATTTTTTCTCAAGTAGACCTCTGCTCTTTTATCCATAGGATCCTTCATGGATGCAGAATCCTCAAACTGCAAAACGTCCTTACGTGTCAATTTCGCCACTGGAGGATCGATCTTAGGCGCTGTTTCCCAGGTTATTGACTCCTCAGCGCTAAACGGATACTTCCTTTTGTAAGCCTGAGGAACAAAGAATTTTCTGTCCGGACGGGCCCATTCATTGGAAATCAAGGTCTTTAAACTCTGATGGATGGGAAACACCGGACGTTGTCTGGGGGCTAGGTCCTCGAACATAATGTCCTGAATGGACTTAGGCTGAGGATTATCTTCTATGGCCATGGTCTGTCTAACAGCCTTTACAATAGTATCAACCAATTCAATTGGCATAAGTTTTTTAGCCGTCTCTTCCCCCTGGGTTTCTACTGTATCCAAGAGCTCTCCAGGTTCCTCAAGGCCAGACAGCTGTTCATCCCCCTCAGCCTCTTCCTCTTCCTCATCCTCCCCCTCCTCAAAGAGAATAATTGGAGCCTCCCCACTAGGACCTGGGATCTCCACCGGGGGTACTTCCACAGGAGTTTCTACGGAAGGTGGTATAGCAGTGGATGTGGAAGGGAGAGAGGCCTGAAATAAAAGGGTTTTACCTTCGAAAAAAATTTCAGAGGAAATTCTAACTATTATTCCAAAAATAAAGGGGAGAAAAAAAAATAATACACATACCCGGATTTGTCGCTTAATCAACCCCTTCATACTTCTTAAGAACGCTGGACCCTGATCATCCAGCACCCTGTTCCTACATCCACCACATAAGACCTTAGTGTAAGAACTACTGAGTCTCTTTTTACATATAGGACAATCCCTAGGCTTAGCTCTTGATTTCCTAGCTTCCTCCTAGATTAAACAGAAAAATACTAATTAGATTTGAGCTTAAAAGAACAAAAGTTTTCTTGGGGGGAACCCCTCTTACCCATACCATACCGCAATGGTCTCAGGTGGAGGATTATCCGTTGGATCAGCACCTTGTGACTCCATGTTATTCTTTAAATGAAATCAAGGGAGTATTAAAGAAATAGCCACCAAACAGTGGCAGAGTACACCAGTACAAGCAGCAAGCAACTCTGGACGTACACTGTCATAGAGACAGAATCCAGCTTTATACCTGGCGCTTGCTGAACAGACCGGCTGGAAAGCCCCCCGCCACGGTGCTGATGCGGCACACCCTCCCGTGCACGTGGAACGCCACCCCCGACAGGCTGAAGCCCGGATGCTGCGGGCAAGGCCCACAGGAGATCCCTACTCACAGGCGCGAGCTGACGTCAACCCGCGGCGATGGCGTCCCAGCGTGTGACGTCAGCGCGCCGCGCGCACGCGCCGTCAGCGGCACCAGGAACCACCAAAATGCGCGCTCGCCACACCGCCGGGGCTAGCCGGCAGCAAGAGACAGCGCAACCCGGTTCTGGAGGCGCCGGGGCCGCACGGGGACCCTCTCCAGGAGGTGCTGGGGCGGAGAACAGACTTGGCTGTGGCTCCTACGGCGGAGTCTTATACAGCCAGGATGGCGGCCGAACAGGTATGCCGGGTGCCCCAGTATGACTTCTTTCAAAGAAAAAAACCAGCAAGCAGGAGGATATACCCTCCTGCATGTCCTGCTCCCCTGGACAGGAAACAGAAAACTGGCATGAGTGGGGCGAGTTGCTTCTTTTAAAGGTCCAGTGGTCCTGTTTCCTGTCCAGTGGGAGGAGGCGGTCCTCTCCAGGGGTGCCGTCATAGCGCGAGAGGAGAAAATATGTTACTTGTTTTTCTGTGGCCAAGAAACCTCCAGCTCCTTTGGAGATTCAAAGTGAAATTGACTATGAGGTCTCTAGGATTTTAGATATTCGCAAAGTCAGAAATTCTTGGCTGTACTTGGTTCCCTGGAGAGGGTACAGTCTGGAGGAGAAATCATGGGTCCCTGTTAAATCTATCCATGCAGACAAATTGATAAAAAATATTTCATGAATGTCATCCGAACAAACCCAGTGCATTTAAGTATCCTGAGGCCCCTCATAAAAGGGTAGGGGGTGCTATTATAAACGTACCTGCTCATTCCTCCACTGCTCTCCCAGTACTCCAACTAGAGAGTGGGGTAGCATCTGAACTGTCTGACAGGCACGCTGTCAGCCTGTTAGAGGACATAGGTAGCAGTCTAATCATAGCTGATGCTGGCTCCACACACTCTCCCTGCTCTAATGCAAACAGGTGGAGGCATTTATACCTGGCCCATGATTTTTTCCCTTGTTTTCTCTGCTTGACTTCTGGCTTGGACTTACGGTACTTTTGGATTGCAATTCTGTGTTTGACACCTGGTTTGACCTAGCATGTTGGAATTTGGTTCTTTGTCCTCTATCTGGCCTTTCTACTTCTGATTGCTGTAGTTTTCCTGAAGTTTTTGCGTTTGCTGTGGCCTTTACTTTCTCTAGACTGGTGACTGTTTCATCTCCCCTCCTTGTTCTTAGTCATTGTAGCGACTGTCGCCCAGTTGGGGACTGAGTTTGGATAAGGGCTTACTACTTCTCTGCCGCGAAGGTGACAGACTCTCAGTTAACATCTGGCTATGGTGTTTGTAATGAGATCCGAACACAGTAACAAGTGAAAGCCAGCTCACCCTTGCATTTTCTCTGGAGCACAGGCCTACAGGCCTACACTCGGCCAGTGTGCGACATCTGATATAAGAAACAAGTGATCCAGCCATCTGGTAAAACTTAAATTCTTTATTTTGTCCTCATTTAAAATACAGGTATATTACACCATAGTGCGGCACAACACAGGGGTACTGATGACGCGTGCATGCGCACTCTTGATCACAGACCCATCCAAGTGATGGGGAATTTTTTATGTAAAAATGCGCTCCATTGAATTTAACAGGAAATTGACCAACAGGGCACACACTGTATAGAATCACCATAACTCATTACGATTGTAAAATAATGAACATTCTTATTATGGCTATGTTCCCACCTCAGAAAGTCAGGTAAAGGTGGATGTCCTGTTCTATAGATGACCGCTTAGAATGATCACAATCTTTGTTAGCAGCCATTTATATAACAAGATGGTCGTCCTGAAGTAGAGACATAGCCTATTTATGGCCTACTTTTACAAAAAAAATTGCCTTTTCTTCACCTGCACACACGTTTTTTTATTTTCATCCGTATTTTGTTTTTATGTTATTGTGTGTAAACATAGCCTTAGCCAAATTCAGGAAAACGTGCAGATTTTTTTAAATGTAATTTTTCTTATTATTAGTTCCACTCCTGGTTTTGGCGAAGAACACTGACAAAAATGTGGGCCAAATACAGAAATACAGATAGTGACCAAAATACTACACGTGAATCCAGATTAAAAATCAATTCCATTTAACATAGTAGGATTGCTTCAGTGACAATCGCATGGATTTCCTTTAATATGAATACCACAGTCACAGAAATCTTCTGTATGTGAAGCCACCATAAGCTGTGCCAAACGCATTACATACAAATACACCTGTACCATAAAAGACAATCTCTTTAAGAAAAGTAGATTTGGATGTACTTTGAATTGCATTGAATGTAAGACATACAAAGATTGCTGAAGTAATCCTCAGTCACATTGAAGGTGACTTTATTTATAGGTGGGTTTTCTGGCTATATTTACAGCTGGTCTTTTCTGGCTTTAGTTGATAGATGTGCTGCTCAGGAAAAAGTCAGACACTGGGTGCTGAAGAATCAATGTAAATCAAACAATAAGCAAAGCACAACCGTTTCTCATGGCAAGTCTTCACAACCTTTTAAAGATCTGCATGTAACATTGCAATTGCTGCAAGTATTGCTTCATATTATTGACAGGCATTTGTTTTTGGGTTAACAAACGGACAATTCTGACATAAAAGAAATTCAAAGATTGACCCCTAGACGACTCATAACGAACGGGTACAACATGGGCGCCTGTGCCTCAACAACCCAGGCCGTACCCATACACTATTATTTGCTATGTAAATATAAGGGTAGCTTCACACACACCGTATTACAGTGGATTTTCTGATGCGGATCCGCAGCAGATTTAATCTAAATAACTGGACACAGCATCAAATCTGCACCATAAAATCTGCTGCAGATCTGCTGCGGATCCGGTGTGTGTGAAGGCACTCTAAAGCAAGCTTAGGAGCTGAACTCGCTTTTCAGCGGATGAGGATCGGCTACTATCAGTAGCTGGGCCCTCACCATCAGGGATGAGAGCAGTTATCGCGCTGCAGCCCATCATTAACCCCTTAAACGCCGCTCCTGTCACTCACCCATCAGGACCCTCGCAGTTGGTTTCTCTGACTGCTGGAGGAATAATAACTCTGTGCAATCCGATTAGCGATCTTGTAATAGAGTCTGCCTCAGGCAGACCCTGAGTAGGGCAGCAATAAAATTGATCAATACTGTGCAAATTACATGTTTTTTTTAAATATGCCAAAGCTCCTCCCACAATTAAAGAATAAATCACCTCCCTTTCCTATTTTTGAAAAAAAAAACATGTATAAATAATTAAATAAACAAATAAACGTATTTGATATTGTAGTGTGTTATTGTCCGATCTATTAAAATAAAGAGAATATTGTTCCTGCACTGCGATCAGCGTAAATGGAAAAAGGAAGAAACTCAGGAATGATAGATAGATAGATAGATAGATAGTATAAAAAGGGATCCAAATGTCCCATCAACACACATTTTGTACAAATAAAAACTAGAGATAAGAATAAATAGGGCTATTTTAATTATAATTATTTGTAAAAAAAAAAAAAAACACGGCTTTTTATTATTGTAATCAGACTAGCACATAGAATAATAATAACATGTCCGTTGGACCGTTATATCCATTATGTAAGAAGGAAAGCCCCCTAAATGAGCAAAATAGCTTTTTTTTCCAATTTTACCACATAAATAATATATATATATATATTTTTTTCCCCCATACATTTAATGGTATATTGAAAGGCCCTATTGCAAAGTACACTTATTCCTGAAAAAATAATCTATTACATGGCTGTCACGCCTCAGTTCACAGAGGGATGCAGGAGAGACACGGACAGTGTACCCTAAGCGCAGCCCTTCCCACTGTCCCTGCCTACTTGCCACTATCTGCCCTAAAATGGCACGGGGCAACTGTGCAGCGGTCCCGGGCCTGGATATGGATAGATGAAGCGCTGCCGAATCTGTGTGCGCTATACAAATAAAACAATTATTATTATATGTGAAACAAAAGACAAGACAAGACGAACAAACACAATAAGAATAGTCAGCAATCTGGGTCACAACGGTCGGGCAGCAAAAGTACAAAATATGATCCAAAAGCGTAGTCAAATAACAGGCAATAAGGTCAGGTGCAGGCAGCAAGAAAGGGAAAGTCAGGAAGGAAGATCAAGGATACAAGGAACCAGGAAACAGACAAAATAGCAGGCACAAGACAGAGCTCAATAACCAAGGCACAGGCATAAACAGAAATCTTAAAGGGATTCTGTCAGCTCCTGGGCCCTACCTGAGGTGCTGACAGTATGCTGTAGCTCACCCCCAGTGAGCACGGTGCCTTTTTGGTAATTTTCCGTGCAGCGGATTATGTACAATCTTATGTCTCCTACTGTACTAAAGAGTCACAGAGCAGTTGTTCCTGCCACACTCTGGCATGCATCCTCCTCCCTCTTCATGTATAATCAATGCTGCCCGGCCTCCTGCTTACTCAGCTGTCAGATTGCAGATCAGTCCTCTGTAGGCAGTTTATGTCTGAAAGAAACACTCAGGTATAATTGAATCTCTTCTCCCTAATGTGTTTGTGCTGTGGTCACCTATCTAGAGACCTGACAGCAGTTCATTCTCTGGTTTGAATCCCCTAATGGAAATTAAATGTCTTTTTTTTCTTATTATTGTATCATTTTTTTTAGGCTATGTTCACACACAGTATTTTTGGTCAGTATTTTGCAACCAAAACCAGGAGTGGATTGAGAACACAGAAAGGCTATGTTCTCACACTGTTGAAATTAAGCGGATTGGCTGTCATTTAATGGCAAATATTGGACGTTGTTTTTAAATAACAGTAATTATTTGCTATTAAATGGCGGCCATCCACTCAATTTCAACAGTGTGAGAACATAGCCTTTCTGTGTTTTCAATACACTTCTGGTTTTGGTTGCAAAATACTGACCAAAATACTGAGCAAAAATAATGTGTGTGAACATAGCCTTAAAAATTATACAATAATGACAAAAAAAGACATCTATTTAATTTCCATCAGGGGATTTGAAACAGGGAATGAACTGCTGGCAGGTCTCTAGACAGGTGAGTTTCCCCTAGACCACAGCTCCAACACATTAGGGAGAAGAGATTCAATTATACCTGAGTGTTTCTTTCAGACATAAACTTCCTACAGAGGACTGATCTGCAATCTGACAGCTGAGTGAGCAGGAGGCCAGGCAGCATTGATTCTTCATGAAGAGGGAGGAAGATGCATGCCAGAGTGTGGCAGGAACAACTGCTCTGTGACTCTTTAGTACAGTAGGAGACATAAGATTGTACATAATCCGCTGCACGGAAAATTACCACAAAATTACCACATGGGTGGGGCAGGGAAACAATTAGCAGACCAGAAGGCATAAGACAGTGTTCAGACTGGACACAGACAAAGGGAAACAAAACACAGAATAGGTAGAAAGTTGTGGCCAAAAGCGCAGTCTCAGTCGTACCTTACGCACCGAGGACTGTGCCAAGGTTCCATCAGATGCATTCATAACAATGGCCCTGTAAATGAAAAAATAAAAGCGTAGCTCTTAGAAGGGGAGGAAGACAAAATGAAAATGAAATTTGGTCTGATCATCAAGGCCAAAATCCACTGGGTTAATATTCTTTGGAGCATTCAGTATTTTACTTGTAGAAATTCTACAGTGGTAGAAATTCTACGCCTGGTAGCCTCCATCAGAGCAACATGTCTATCATGGTTACAGATGCTTGGTATCAGAACCCCTATTAGGTCTCCTGATGATTGTGGGGATCAAGAAACGCGTTGAGACCGCTCTGCCATCCGGATTAATGATGAGTATTATTCCTTCATCAATACTTGATAAATAGTGTCCGGCTGACAGTTTTATATTTTTGTCTGCATTTATCACTTGGGTCATTACACATCGTACCCTGTATGCTATGGCAATTTTCATCTGTATTATGCACTAACTTATGTGACAACTGAGATTATGAGAAATGGGATTTGAGCACCGTGTCTATACCCTATTTATGAATAATTTACATTGACAATCATTTGTCTGAACCAACCCGCATTTTCTCTCCCCTATATCCCTAATTTTCTCCTGGTGGAGGGCTATATTTGTCACTAGCTTGACTAGTCAGCCTAGGGTCCATCAGTGAGACAGTTAGTCACACTATACATAGGGGCATAACGAGGAGAATCAGGGTTAGGATCGGGTGCGGGGGACGTCCTTCTAAGAACGTTACTCCGCCTAGGGCAGGTTAGAATAGTACATCAGACGTAGGGCAAATCAGGCACACCCCACCTAGATGCCCTACACGCCCCTTGCCTACCTACCCCGAGCCACCACATATCACGTCACCAGTAGGAGTTAGGGACCGCCATCCATAGTGTCCCCTGTCTCTCCGCTTGTATATTTAGGATCGTGGTGGAGTAAGTCCAGCCTCTAAGCTGGCATGGTGTCACATGTCACAGTATTATTGTGACAATATGTATATACCTTTGTGCTCTTTTCTTTTTTATAAAATTGACTATTTGATTATTTTGGTGCTGGTTAGAATTTAAAGGTGTATCAATTAGGTGAACAATTTTATTGGATATATATTAAACGCTAAGTTTTACTTACCCTTGGCAGTGATATACATTTGGAAATAAGGGTATTATTTATCACAGGTGGCAGTGAAATTTCCTACAGAGGACTGATCTGCAATCTGACAGCTGAGTGAGCAGGAGGCCAGGCAGCATTGATTCTTCATGAAGAGGGAGGAAGATGCATGCCAGAGTGTGGCAGGAACAACTGCTCTGTGACTCTTTAGTACAGTAGGAGACATAAGATTGTACATAATCCGCTGCACGGAAAATTACCACAAAATTACCACATGGGTGGGGCAGGGAAACAATTAGCAGACCAGAAGGCATAAGACAGTGTTCAGACTGGACACAGACAAAGGGAAACAAAACACAGAATAGGTAGAAAGTTGTGGCCAAAAGCGCAGTCTCAGTCGTACCTTACGCACCGAGGACTGTGCCAAGGTTCCATCAGATGCATTCATAACAATGGCCCTGTAAATGAAAAAATAAAAGCGTAGCTCTTAGAAGGGGAGGAAGACAAAATGAAAATGAAATTTGGTCTGATCATCAAGGCCAAAATCCACTGGGTTAATATTCTTTGGAGCATTCAGTATTTTACTTGTAGAAATTCTACAGTGGTAGAAATTCTACGCCTGGTAGCCTCCATCAGAGCAACATGTCTATCATGGTTACAGATGCTTGGTATCAGAACCCCTATTAGGTCTCCTGATGATTGTGGGGATCAAGAAACGCGTTGAGACCGCTCTGCCATCCGGATTAATGATGAGTATTATTCCTTCATCAATACTTGATAAATAGTGTCCGGCTGACAGTTTTATATTTTTGTCTGCATTTATCACTTGGGTCATTACACATCGTACCCTGTATGCTATGGCAATTTTCATCTGTATTATGCACTAACTTATGTGACAACTGAGATTATGAGAAATGGGATTTGAGCACCGTGTCTATACCCTATTTATGAATAATTTACATTGACAATCATTTGTCTGAACCAACCCGCATTTTCTCTCCCCTATATCCCTAATTTTCTCCTGGTGGAGGGCTATATTTGTCACTAGCTTGACTAGTCAGCCTAGGGTCCATCAGTGAGACAGTTAGTCACACTATACATAGGGGCATAACGAGGAGAATCAGGGTTAGGATCGGGTGCGGGGGACGTCCTTCTAAGAACGTTACTCCGCCTAGGGCAGGTTAGAATAGTACATCAGACGTAGGGCAAATCAGGCACACCCCACCTAGATGCCCTACACGCCCCTTGCCTACCTACCCCGAGCCACCACATATCACGTCACCAGTAGGAGTTAGGGACCGCCATCCATAGTGTCCCCTGTCTCTCCGCTTGTATATTTAGGATCGTGGTGGAGTAAGTCCAGCCTCTAAGCTGGCATGGTGTCACATGTCACAGTATTATTGTGACAATATGTATATACCTTTGTGCTCTTTTCTTTTTTATAAAATTGACTATTTGATTATTTTGGTGCTGGTTAGAATTTAAAGGTGTATCAATTAGGTGAACAATTTTATTGGATATATATTAAACGCTAAGCTTTACTTACCCTTGGCAGTGATATACATTTGGAAATAAGGGTATTATTTATCACAGGTGGCAGTGAAATTTCCTACAGAGGACTGATCTGCAATCTGACAGCTGAGTGAGCAGGAGGCCAGGCAGCATTGATTCTTCATGAAGAGGGAGGAAGATGCATGCCAGAGTGTGGCAGGAACAACTGCTCTGTGACTCTTTAGTACAGTAGGAGACATAAGATTGTACATAATCCGCTGCACGGAAAATTACCACAAAATTACCACATGGGTGGGGCAGGGAAACAATTAGCAGACCAGAAGGCATAAGACAGTGTTCAGACTGGACACAGACAAAGGGAAACAAAACACAGAATAGGTAGAAAGTTGTGGCCAAAAGCGCAGTCTCAGTCGTACCTTACGCACCGAGGACTGTGCCAAGGTTCCATCAGATGCATTCATAACAATGGCCCTGTAAATGAAAAAATAAAAGCGTAGCTCTTAGAAGGGGAGGAAGACAAAATGAAAATGAAATTTGGTCTGATCATCAAGGCCAAAATCCACTGGGTTAATATTCTTTGGAGCATTCAGTATTTTACTTGTAGAAATTCTACAGTGGTCATAAATCTTAGGGCTCATGTACATAGCAGAACCAATACAGTAGTGTGGAGAGTAGCTATGATTCTGTAGTACACCTTTTGTACTATCACACTGTGCTTCCATACGGCACGGTATTATAAAAGTATGCTTCTAGGAGAGAACATCTACATAATACTGGGGTTTGGGCCCCAGTTTTACAACAATAAATTATAATCAGTAAATCTTGCAATATATTGGAAGAGCTTTACGCCCTTTAGATAAATCAGTACTGTCTCTGGTTGCCACTTTGGTATTTAGTAGGATACATTGGCCCTATTCATGGAATATGAAGAAAAGATGGCTTTTTGGAGATAGCTATATTAAAATGGTACTCAAAATAAATATACTGAAGTAGTGTATAGCATTAATTACCTGTCTGCCCAAGTTCTGAAACTACCACAAAAACTTTTTGTTTTAGGGGTTTTTGAGATGAGAAATGGGGATATAGGCTGAAGGAGCTGTCCAGAGATGTTAAAGGGGTATTCCCCCCAAGAGCTAAAAAATGAAATCCTCCCAAACCTAGTTGGTTTTACTCACCAAGTCCCCCTGAGTATTTTGAGCCATCTCCTGTCTTTCTAGCTGCTGCCGTTTCTAAAAGCAGATATACACATGCAAGATGGTGCTGGCCAGGAAACTACATTTTCCAGCATGCAGTGCTTCCTGCTGCTTTCTGGAACATGTAGTTCTACAGAAGCTGTGTAACCTGATATATTGTGACGTGGATGGATAGCAGCTTGCTGAGACCTGTAGTTCTACACGATATATAAAGTCACAGAACTTCTGTAGAACTACAGGTCCCAGCAAGCTGCTATCAGTCCAAATCAGAAACTGTGTGACCTGATATATTGTGATGTGGACAGATAGCAGCTTGCTGGGACCTGTAGTTCTACAGAAGTTCTGTGACCTGATATATCGTGTAGAACTACAGGTCCCAGCAAGCTGCTATCCATCCACACCACATATATATTAGGTTACACAGCTTCTCATGTGGATGGATAGTAGAATGACGGGGCTGACAGCAGGGGTTGGCGGGGTCTGAGTGAGAGGGGGGGGCCTGGGGCGATGACCTGCACTGTAATATATGTATGCCCCGAGGTGGGGACTGGTGCGGGCGGCGGTACGAATCACAGGAGCCGGCCAGGACGGGGATGACAGCGGGGGTCAGCAGGGTCTCAGTGCGGGGTGAGGGGGGGCCTGGGGCGACCGCCTACACTAATATATGTATGCCCCGAGGCGGGGACTGGTGCGGAAGGCAGCACGGATCGCGGCAGTGCAGCATATATGACTGGTGCAGGCGGGCCACACGGTTTACAGGAGCCGGCCAGGACAGGTCTAACAGCGTCAACATAGATGAGGTGTTACCTCAGGAGAGAGGGAGGAGTTGGGGAGCAGGAGACAATGCAAATTTTGAAGCTTTTCTATTCTTTTCTATTCTATTCTATTTGAAGCTATCTATTCTTGTTAGGGATGTATGATGCAAAAGCATGCTGAAGCCAGTACTATTAGTGATAGTACTATATTAGTGTGTTATATGTCTAGAGGTGATAGTTTTATATATATTAAATTTTCTGATAACACCTTTAAAATGTACCTGTCATAAAAAAAAAAAAAAATTCAGCAGTGAGACCCCCATCTATCAGGAGAATGTGTGGTCAGTAATCTCCTTCTAGGCAGTGCAAACACTTATAATGGACCTGCCTTGACAGAGATCGCTGTAAACCAAAGAATGAAATGCATTCTGATACCCACAACAAAAAACTTATCTAAGGATTTTTTTTAAAAGATTTAGTTTTTTTAGCAAACCATTTGATCACGTCAAGGTGAACCTCAGAGAGCCAGACAATCTCTTTGGCTAACATTGGGCCTACAAAGCTGGGCATTGAGGATCCAACTAAACTCTGTTTAAAACACCCACAGGTGAGGGGTGGAGTGCAAGTCAGAAAGAGCCCCCCCCTTACACACAAATACAATAACCCCCCCCCCCCCCCAAAAAAAAAAAAAAAAACAGCCAGCACTCCATAGCGTGAACAGTGGTATTTGGAGTGCTAGTTGTTTTTGGTGTGACATGTGAAAAGTTTTTTTTTTAATATGATGCGCTCATTTAAGAGTATGTCTTTTTGGCTAATGCAGCCAAACCCATGCCAATGTGTAGTGGACAATAGCCACCAATGTTGCCGGGATTACTGGCAACTGGCAGAATAAATGGTAATAAGTAAGTCACTGAGTCATCTGCTCTTATAAAGGAACTAGATATCTTTGTCTCCTATTCGCTCTATCACTAGAACCTCTTGTGGTATACAAAAGTAAATAATGCATGCAATGCATTAGGAGAGTCTTTAGACCCTTTCACATTTTCACATTTTGTTATGTTGAGGCCACGTGTTAAAAAAAAGTTTCCCCCTGTCAACCTGCTTTCAATACCCTATAATGAGATTGCGCAAACAGAATTTTATTAATTTTTGCTAGCTTCTCCCAGGACTGCATCAGATTCTCCAGGAACCCAGAGCGGAGTGGAGTTCATAGGCAGCCGACTGACAAGCCAGCAGCCAAGCATAGCGAAGTGTTTTGCTTTGGCTAGGTTCACACTGCGTTTTCAGCATCCGTTTAACGGATCCGTTTTTTTTAACGTCCAGAAAAATAGGGTCAGCAAAGTTTTTTGGTCCGTCAAAAAAAACGGATCCGTTTTTTTTTATAATGGAAGTCAATGGAAAAACGGATGCACAGAAATGAATCCGTTTTTTGCAATCCGTTTTTCATGCGTTTTTTGCAAAAAACGGATGCGTTAAACGGATGCTGAAAACGCAGTGTGAACCTAGCCTTTGCTGATACTCTAGATTCTAGTCATCTTTAGCCATAATCATGGAGAAACCTAATAGACAATGTTGCTAAGAAATATGCATCCATTTAACGTGCCACATTATCAGAATGTCTGAACCAGGGATTTCCAGAGAAAGATAATTTTATTATATTATACTTTATTAGTTGCTGAAATAAAGACATTTTTATTTTCAGCATGAATATGTAATGCTGTTTGTATCTGAAAGCAGTACCACAGTGTGTTACAAGTCTTGCTTGCTGACCTTGCGCGCTTATAAATTCTTCTTTTTTTTTTTTTACCTCGGCTGCCAATTTGCTGCATACAGGAAACTACTCTTGTACAATAACTGCCTTCCGGTACTCTATTGCTAAGTGGAGCCAAATGGATTTTGTGGCGGAAGAGCTGAACGACAGTTCCTGTGCAGCAGTGCTGATCACAGCTAGAAATGATAGGAGCTGTTTGCAGTTATTGACTGTAGCAATGTAATTATGTCCTCATTTGGCTCCTTTATACCTCACAGAACAGCGTCTTAAATTAAAAGTGAAAAATAATAATTGATCTTACTAAGAAGTAGCCTCCCTAAGGACATTTTTTCTAGAAAAGTCACTGCTATAAAGCCTTGCCAAGTACAAAAAGAGCATATTAAATATTAATAAAGTAATGTCAAAAGTATGTCTAATAAAACCTCTGTGAACATAAAATAATAGATACAAGAACTACTGTTTGCTGTGTTTGCTTGTGGTAGCTGTTAACATCTCTGATTTGTATTATATTACATCATAGATGTGAAAATGAACAGACACTTACTATACAACTCTTGTGTCTCTAAAGATCTCTCCCTCTAAGTAGCGAGGTTAACTGGGGACAGTATCAACACAGTCAAGCGATCTTATGTTTTATGTGCATGTGCTGGTTTTAACCAGAGCTCACCCCAAGGTGGTTTAGGTTTGCTTCGGGGGCGACCTCCAGGTCACTACCCCTGGCTTGGCCTGCTAGTGGAGCCAGGCGAAGTGCAGCTGGAGACACGTAGACAGCAAGCAGGACCATAGGTGGGCTCACAGCTGAAAGCAGGGTTGGAACCACAAACAGCAGACACGATGCAGTGACTTCTAAATGTCTTAATGGCCAGGATGTCCTTGACAGCATAGATGTCAGAGGAAACAGTTTGCAGAGGAGTAGAGATGGACTTCTTGGAAAAATGGTTAAGGACCACCAGCTTTAAGAGAGAGAAGTGAAAGGAGTTCAGGATCTGCATAGGTGGGAGGCAGACAGAGCTTATAGGCAACCGGATTGATGTGCTTAAGCGCCATAAATGGTCCAAGGAACCGTGAATCCAACTTGTAGCTTGGGATCTTCAGCTGCACATACTTGGCAGACAACCAGACTTTGTCGCCAGGAGCAAAGGTTATGGCAGGTCTCCTCTTCTTGTCCACCTGGGACTTCATTCAATTGGTTGCATGTAGCAGGGATTAGCATGGCTGTTTCCAAATGGATTCTGGTGGGCAGAGTCAAAGTGACAGAGATAATTTTCCACATACTGATTAACTTTTTCAAATTCCCCGTTGGTCCCAGGGTGATAGGCAGAACAAGTCTAGCTTTGGGAACAGAGGTCACACCAAAATCTGGAAACAAATCGAGGTTCTCTTCCAAAACGATATGCTGTGGCAGCCTGTGCAACCGGAAGATGTGTTGGAAGAATAGATTGGCCAGATGAGGAGCAGAAGGCAGATCAAGAAGTGGCACAAAATGGGAAATTTTGGAAAACTGGTCTGTAACCACCCAGATAACAGTGTTGCCTGCAGTAGCAGAAAGTCTTATGACAAAGTCAATGGCAATATGTGCCCAAGGGTTGTCTGGAAAGGGTAAAGGCTAACGCAGACTGGCTGGTCTCAGGCAGGATTTCTTGTTTTGTCCTTGATGTCCTTAGATAGACTTGGCTCGGCACTCAGCTGCCTGGTCTTCTGGGCTCCAGGATGCCCAGCGTCCTGCCAGAAGGGACACACTGCAGAATTGAGGCATCTACCGGAACTGGGCGCTCTGAAAACATGATATGACTAGGAATGTCTTCTTGCCCCAAGACATCAGATGCCGTGAGAGAGAATCGTCTTTTGTTTTCTTCTCCGCAAGTTTAACATGGAGAAGAAAAGTGAACACCTGGCTTGTCTGAGGTTGAGGCGCTCAGCTGTTTGAAGATACAGGAGGTTCTTATGATCCATGTAGATTGTGGTTGGATGTTTTTCCTCTTCCAAGAGATGGCACCATTCCTCCAGAGCCAATTTTATGGTAAAAAGCTCTTAATCCTAAATGATATAGTTCCTCTGGCAGGAACTCTGCTTGGAAAAGAAGCCACATGTTCTAGTCTTCCTTAAGGAATCCTTCTGGGTAAACACTGCCCCGGTGCCTACCTAGGAAGCATGCACCTCTGTGAAGAATGGCCTGACAGAGTCTGGACGTGACAGAATTAATGCAGAAACAAAGGCAGATTTCAGCCTAGAAAAGGCTTGCTCAACTGTGGATGACCATTGCTTGGGGTTAGCGTTCTTCTTGGTGAGTGCCACAATCAGCGTGGCCAGAGTGGAAAAGTGGGGGATGAATAGCTGATAATAGTTGACGAACCTCACAAACTGCTGTATGTTTTGAAGTCAAATGGGCCACGGCCACTAAAGAACCGCCAACAGCTTTGCTGGATCAATCTGCAGGAATCTCTGTCCAGATGGAGCTGAGACCATGACCAACAAGAAAAGCATGGAGAGGATGCATTCACACCTAGGAAGGCCTCTCCTACTTCACCTAGATGCTGGAGTTTCCCAGTTAGGGCGGAAGGGGTCAGGGCTGGCATAAAAGAGGCACAGGTTGTGCTCCCAATGACGCGTTCTCTTCTCAGACATCGGGCAAACTTTCTCCACCTGTGTAGGCGTGAGAATGGGTGAATATACACTGTTTATTACTTTCCTGCACTCCACTGCCTCCATTTTTTGAATTTGGTTGGATTTCTTTCTTCTTTAATGTTTTTTTTTTTTAAGCTCCCACTAATTTCAACATGAGCAGTATTTGTCAGCGCTATTTTTTATAAACCACCTGTTTTTTTTTTTAAATCCCCCTCAAAAGTCAATGGGAACTCATGCATTTGCTTGCATTTTTTGTCTGTGTGAACATACCCTGAGCAAACAAAAGCTGTAGAACAATAAGATAAATCAGTGCTTCTCAAACTTTTTCCACTGAAGCCTCACCCAACAGACCGAGGCAATGCCTGGGCCTCACCAGACTGACCAAGAGGATGGTGGGGCCTCACCATCTGTGGTAAAAGTCCATTTAAAAGCTCAAAATAATGCTAGGGCTAGTTTTGACCCATCTCCCAAGCTCTATATACTAATAGAGCAAGTACAAAATAAATTAATAATGTTGTTAAAATGGAGATTTTGGAGGACTGTGCAGATCATAGTTACTTTTGTGAAAACTGGCTCCCCAGCTGGGCCTCACCAACAACTAGGGGGCGCCTCACTGGTGAGGCCCGCCTCACAGTTTGAGAAGCACTGAGATAAATGGTTTCTATATTTACTGTGACTTTTTTTTTTTCTAGGAAATCCAGATAATCATGTGTAAATCATAATAATAATTGCATATTGAAATGCACAGGTTCAAGTTTTATCAATTAGAAAATGGCTTGTGATCTTGAATAACAGTTTGATGATATGAAATCTTATGAGAGTAAAGATCAGAAGTCGAAGTGTAAAGATTTCTTTATCTAATTACTTTATTATCTATCTCTGGGAAAAGGTAGGTCCTTTCAGGTCAGGGTAAACCTGCATTAAGAAATCAATAATGAGATGATTACATTACAAATGTTTATTTCAAATCCTTTCAGGGAAGATCAAAGAATAAGAACATTTAGATTTTAGATTAAGTTTATCCTGCAAAAGCTGTGTTGGACCGCCCAAGCAGTGCTGTAGATGAGTGGCAGTCTCTTAAATCAGTGCTCATTTACAAAACCTATTACACAGCTCCACAATCATGTGGCCTCGGCAGTAATCAGCTGTCAGACGCACATGTCTTATTACATGGGAAGATGTTTGGATGATGGCAGATTTTTATTTGACATGTCAAAAGTGAGCAAACATTTAAGGCCCTATTACACGAAACGCTTATCGTCCGTATTTGTGTAGTAGAAGACAACGACCAGCCAACATAAACAATGTCGGCTGATCATTGTCATGTTGTTGTCTTTCAACATGTTGAAAGACAAACGATTAGAATAGCAGCAATCTGCTGCCGCTGCCCCGCACAATGGGAGCGGTGGCAGCAGACCTCTTCTGTCCTCTATGGGCTGCCCGGACGATCTAGCGGTCACCCATGCATGCACCCATGGTTTCTCTCTTGCGGGTGGGAGTGTTCTGTAACGGACATTATTTTTATAATAACTGCTGTTATTTGATGATAACAAATATTGTTTATGCTAACATTACTAACCTTATGTAGTAAAAGACAGGTGTTGTTTTGACCGTGGAATAGGAAAGGCGGCAGCAGACCGCTGCTATCTTCTATGGGCTGCCCGGACACTCTAAAGGTCACACGGGCAGCCTCCCCACAGCTTCCCGCTCCCCTCCTCCCCTCCCCCCCCCCCGGCTCTTATCAGCTTGCTGCCAACGCGTATAATAGCGTTTTTATAATAACTTCTGGGATTTGATAATAAGATCTGCAAATATTGTTTATGCTAACATTACTAACCTTATTTAGTAAAAGACAGATGTCTTATCGACCAAGGAATAGGAGCAGCGGCAGCACACTGCTGCTATCTTCTATGGCAGTGTTTCTCAACTCCAGTCCTCAAGACCCACCAACAGGTCAGGTTTTGAGGGTCTTCTTAGTATTTCACAGGTGATATAATCAGGAATTTTTAAAGGTGTTCTTTGTATGAGATATCCTCAAAACATGACGTGTTTGTGAGTCTTGAGTACTGGAGTTGAGAAACACTGTTCTGTGGGCTGCCCGGACGATCTAGCGGTCACCCGGACAGCCCCCCCACACACACACCTTACTGTTTATGCTAACATTACTAACCAGACAGATGTCTTTTTGATGGTTGTCCTGCTGTGTGAGCATATCCTTAGGAACTGCAAGTCATTCTTTTATATTATATTTATAATACATTTACAACTAATTTTGTGGGGTTTTATGGCACTTTTTACCTATATATTGTTCATAAACTCCGTTTTTTATTTGTCATGATCACCCATTACTTTTTGTATACTTTTTTTTCATCTTACATAAACATTTTATTGTAACCATTTCTATGTTTCTCTGAATCTTTTTCTACTTAAGTGTCAATTTATAGATTGTAGAGCAATTAATGGCACTTATCCTGCAAGGACCCTGAGGGTAATGCTATGAATATCCTATGTTTCATCCTTTATATAGATGAAAAGAAGCAAGGCTTTAGGTGCGCCCAAAACTCTGCCAAATTCTAGTAAAAATTCAGGTATTTGTTTAAGTCCACTAGTAGCTGGTCTATGGGTTTTCTGGGACATTAAAGGGGTACTCCAGCCATTTAAAAAAACTTTTAATATGTTGCTGGCCTTGGGGAGAACATAACAAACAAGCTATTCTTACCTCTCCAAGTTCCCCAGCATCCTCCTACAGCATCTTTGGGTGCCCTGCTGAACAATCCCGCCTCCTCTTTCGAGATGGACTTGTCTTGGCAGTGACAGTCCACTAAGTCAAGAACTGGCCACATCACTGACCCAAGCATGCTGTCACTGCTGAGACATGTCCATCTTAAAAGTGGAGGCGGGATTATTCAACAGGGGACCCAAAGATGTTGTTGGAGGATGCTGAGGAACATAGAGAGTTAAGAATATTATGTTCTCCTCAGGGCAAAAACATATTAAAAGTTTAAAATCACTGGAATACCCCTTTAAGAAGTCGTGAAAGTGCTACAAAACGTGGAAGCCTTACCTATCTATCTATCTATTTCCCCTCCATACCTTAACCCCTTGCCTCTCGGGCCACTTTTCATTTTTGCATTTAAATTTTTTCCTCCTCATGTTTAAAAGTTCATGGTGCTTGCATTTTTTCAACTACAGACCCACATGAGCCCTTATTTTTTGTTACACCAATTGTACTTTGCAATGACAGACTTAATTTTTCCATAAAATAGTGAAATCGGGAAAAAATTATCTGCACAGTGAAATAATAATAAAAAATAATTGCTTTCATTTTGGGGGCTTTCATGTTTACATTTGCCCTGTGGTTAAACGTACATGTTATATACCTCAAGTCAGGACAATTACAATGATAGGCAACTTATGTAACTTTAATTTTATCTGGTGGCTTTTAAAAAATTAAAATCTTAAAAAAAACCTAAATGTTCTTAAAATTGCTCTATTACCATCCTTTTAACGCTTTTATTTTTTGGTCTATGGGGCTGTGTGAGGTGTCATTTTTTTGCACCATGATCTGTACTTTCTATTGGTAGCTTACTTGTATATATACAACTTTTTGATCATTTTTTACACACTAGAAGAGGGGGCTGCAATCTGTCCACTAGACCACAACCTAGTTTCTTTACATAGCATTTAGCTATTGGCCTGCACCAGCTAACAGCAAAGCCTTTCAGAGCCAGGTCATCCCTCTCTGAATCTCTTACCCCGGCCGGGGCAGGACATACCAGTATGTCCTTATGCAGGAAGGGATTTTTTTTTTTTTTTTTGGTGCTTCCTGTCATGTCTAGCTCAGCTGCTCATGGTGCACTAATCCATTGTGATTGGGAGAGTGTCAGTAGTTCTCTGGCAGCCTACTCCCTTCCCTGTGGCACCACTACTCTTCCTAGCAGTCAACATCGTCCAGCTTGTCCCATTGGCAAGTTGGATCATATCATCACCCTTTCAGGCTTAATGTTGTGTTCACACTGATCCATGTCTATCTTCCCATAGTTCTCTTCATAACAGTGCATACTGTTGAGGCACTGTCATGGCACCATTGTGTTTTTACCACAATCCACAATTTAACAAAATCGTCACAGCTCTGCTCAGAAAATCCTGCTGTGGAGGCACCAGGACAGGTAAGTATCACTTCGTTATTATGTTCCCACTACCACCAGCTGCCTCCCTTTTTTTTTTCTTCTTACTTTTGCCCGGAGTACCCCTTTAAGGTCCAGTTGTCAATTTATAGGGCATTAACAGAAATATCAGAGGAACAACACAAACCAGACCAGAAACATTGTTCCATTGTTATTCTGTGTTGACAGGTATTCTTTGCGTTCTGTGCATTATCGACTTCGGTTACACTGTACCCTGGGGTTATATGCAAAAGTCCTCCTTCTGACTTTGTTTGATTGACCTGTTCAATGACTTAATGCATTTTAGTGTGCAGATGTTCAAGTGAAGTAGAAGGATGTAATGTATAGCCCATCTGTCATGCTAGAGTCAAAAGGTTATCCCTTAGCAGCACCTGCACTGAAAACCTTGAAGAATTTTAAGTATGTTCATACTTCATATATTATAAAATTTTGAGATTTACCTTTACTTAACCTACAAAAAATGCAGTTCCCTAGTATACTGCTGTTTTACAGTGATGTCGCTCCCCATAACAGCCAGAGAATATATGCACACTTCTAGTAGACAACAATTCCTTATGGTACATATTTATGAATATCTCCTGGATCCAAGACAATCACAGACATGGGTAGGGGTTGGCTGGCAAATTTTAGCCTGGGGGCAAGCACACAGCAGTGGCCCATGAGTAGCGTATGTTGACATGTACTTAAAGGGGGTGTAGAAACATAATAAAGAATGTATACTTACCTGACCCTGTGCCCCCGCAGTGCAGCGTCACTGTGCACAAACCGGCTTCTTGCAGCAGTCCTGCAACATCTCATACTGGGGCAGGACACTGCAGTCATCAGACATGTTAAAAGTTATTAATCAGAGCAGGTCAGAGCAGGTCTTGCTGCTTATCAGAAGATATAGCCAGGGAAAAATAGTGGCAGTGCGATACACTTCCTGGCCAGCAGTGCAGTCTGTCAAAATTCTAAATGGAAAGTCTATGGGAAATTTCCAGGTTTCGAGCTACTGGATGGGGAGTGGATCACACTGCCGCTACCTGTCCCTGGCTATATTTTCTGATAAGCAGTGAGACCCACTCTGATCAATAACCTTTGACACATTTTCCAACTTTTTTTTAGCTGGGGCACCCCTACCAAATAATGTTCTACACAATACAAAAAAAATAAAGATAAAATAAAATATTCAGTGACTCACAGGTGACATCTTCTTTGATCGGTTGTTCTCTTTCTTTTTTCTCTCTATCTGGCCCAGGCCTCCATGATGATTTCTTGCAAATACAATTAATCTCTTCAGAACCTGCCAAACATCTTAGGATCTGCACTTTTCCAGCAACTTCTGTCCCTATTTCCTACCCATAGGGTCCCAAACAGTGGTAATTCCACTTTTTGGTGTTATGTGCAGTAAAGGGAGTAGATATGTGCTGTGCGGATCCATATAGTAATAATGTCCCCTGCTGTGCCCCATATAGCTATAATGTCCCCATGTTTCCCATATAGTTATATTGTTCTCTGTGCCTCACATAGTAATAATGCCTCCTGCTGTGCCCCTATAGTAGTAGTTTCCCCTGTGCTGGCCCCATAGTAATAATGGCCCCTGTACTGCTGTGCCCCCATAGCAATAATGTCCCCTGTGCCCCATAGTAATAATGCCCCCTGCACTACTGCACCCCCATAGTAATAATGTCCTCTGCACTGCTATACCTCCATAGTAATAATGTCCCCTGTGCTGTGCTCCACCATAATAAATACCTCCTGTGCTGTGCCTCATAGTTATAATGTCCCTTTTGCTGTGCCCCATAGTAATATTGACCCTTGTCCTGTGCCCCCATAGTAATAATGCCCCTTGTGCTGTTCCCACATACCCTGTTTCCCTGAAAATAAGACAGTGGGGGAAATTTATTAAAAGGCTAAAATGCCTTTTTTTAGGCACAAACGGGCCGGATTGGCAAAAAAATATTCGCAAATGGTCTATTTGTGAATATTTTATTCGCATCGGGCCGATGTGCGCCTCCTGCGCCAGTGGGGTGGAAAGGGGGCCTCAAGGGGGTGCGGCTGTGCACAGAGGGGGCGGCCTCTGCGTGCACCGCATTTATCATTTTTCTGAGGGAAAAATATAGTGAAACGGCTTAGGTTTCAATTTATTTACATGGACAGGCTTAGTGCACATGGGATTTATGTAGAGGCAGTGCGCTTCTACATAAATCCTCTAAGCTCCGGAGCTGCAGGGACATTTGTAAGCCCAACTTGCCGAACTTATAAATAAATATCCCCCAGTGTCTTTTGCTCCCAAAGATGTGCTATGTCTTATTTTCAGGGGTTGTCTTATTTTTCCATGAAGAAGAATTAACACTTATTGTAGAACAAAAATGGAATGAACATTATATATTATGTATAAACCAGCATAACCAGACAAAACTAACAACCCTTCCCCTTAGCATCCTGGCGGCGAGGGTCTTACTTTCGGGGGATGCCTTATTTTAGGCTCTCAGGTAATTCCTCCACTATGCGTTAGTGGGTAGTAAAAATGCCCCCTGTGCTGTGTCTTCATAGTAATAATGCCCCCTGTGTTTTGCTCCCATAGTAATTATGGCTCCTGTTCTGTGCCTTCCATAGTAATGGCCCCTATGCTGTGCTCCAACACCCCCCCCCAACCTCTTACTCACCTAATGTTGGCATGGAGCAGTCTCTATCTTCTCTTTACTCTTCTCCAGTCTGTGAGCTGACGAGTATAGATCCTACAGCGGTGCGATGACGGTATACCACTGTGCCGGCTGGAGACTGTTACTGCAGAAAGAGAGACATCCAGTGCTGGAGAGAGGTAATGGGGGGGGGGGGATCGATTACTCATTCTCCCTCCCCTCATGTGTGCGACCTATGGTGAGAGTTGGGCATCTGAGTTATACAGAGCAGTGAACAGCGAGGCCCGGGGGTGCGGCCCGGTTATAAAGTCTTAATATCGGCCTTAATAATACCTTGCTGCTGCAGTTCTTGACTTAACTGGAGGGGACCGCCCTGGGGCATATGCTACCTTGCCCCCCGTCCCGGCCCCCCCCTGGAAATGGGGTGCTCTCCCACTGTCCAAAATGTCCCGTACCAGTTTGGGTGGGGTTTTGCAACTAAGCTCCATTTAAGTGAATGAAGCTTAATTGCAACCCACACCTGAACTGAAGACAAGAGTCGTGCTGTCTCTGGAAGAAAGTGACCATGTTTTTCTAATGCTGGATCCCTTTAAAAGACAAGAGAAGAGCTATGTATATTTAAAAATCCCTGTGTAGCCATTTATAGACTGCCACTTACAGACTGCTTATTGGACACTGGCAAGAGTAAATTTAAACACAGTAGGTTAGTAGCAGATACAGTCTATCTGTAACTATTCCATTAATAGGAAATATTCTGGCAAAAGTCCATTCAGATGTTGAAATGTGCAGTAAATTTGTTATACTATTCTAAAACTGTAAAACCTAATAGGAATTTACAGGAATAGGTGAGGAATTGAAGAGGAAAGTTTTCTGCTTGAAAGTTCTTGCCTATTCAGCTCTAGCAGAATAGGGGTGGGTTCACACTGATACCCAAAATGACCCAGTAGACCACACAAATTTTGATCTTTGCGCTTTCGTTTTTTCCTCCTCCCCTTCTAAGAGCTTCAACACTTTCAGTTTTCTTTCTGCAGGGCCATGTAAGGGGATGTTTTTTTTACAGGAATAGTTGTACTTACATGTATGATGGAATCCCAAAGTTATTATTTATGAAGATATAAATAGGTCAAATCGTAAAAAAGAATGCAATATGGTAACGTTTGGGGGGTTCCTGTGTCTACCTAATGCACTCTATGGTAAAAGCGAAATGATACTATTATTCTATAGGTCAGTCCGAACACAACCATATGCAGGTTCACACAGATTCTCTAATGTTATACATATTTTTTTAATGAAATCCTTTTTTTTTGGCAATTAATTATTAATAAAATGGGCCTATTGTGACGCTTATAACAGTTTTATTTTTTCACCTATGGGGCTGTATGAGATGTAATTTTTTCCGCCATGATCTCTAGTTTTTATTAATACCATATTTGTGAAGATCGGACGTTTTGATCACCTTTATAATTTTTTTTTTATATATAATGTAACATGCACTTTTTTCCCTCTTTTCGTGTACACCATTCACCATTCGCAATGATGCTTGCTATATTTTAATAGATCGGACAATTACACACGCTACAATATATTATATGTTTATTTATTTTTATATGTTTTATTTATATAATGGGAAAGGGGGTTGATTTAAACTTTTATTTGGGGAGGGTCTTTGGGGTAGTGTAATAATGTTTTTTACTTTTTTTTTTACACATTTTAAGTCCCTTTGGGGGACTTACATACACTTGTGTGAATATTCACACTGATCACTGCTATTCCATAGGCATAGGATTGATCAGTGTTATCGGCGATCTGCTCATTGAGCCTGCCTGTGCAGGCTCAGTGAGCAGATCGCCGATCGGGCCGCACGGAGGCAGGTGAGAGACCTCCAGCGGTCTGTTTTAACGATTGGGACCCCCGCAGTCACACTATGACCCCTGTCACTTACACTTAAATACCGCGGCATTTAAGGAGTTAATGACATGCTGCAGCGCAATCGCTGCAGCCTGTCATTAACGGTGAGGTGCCGGCTGCAGTGAGCAACTGGCGCCTCACCGTTAATGACAGCCTGCAGTGATCGGAGCTGCAGTACGCCCAGGGTCGTCGGGGCACAGACTTCCAGGGCGGACCGCTACGTCCTTGGTCGTCTAAGGGTTAAAGTAGAAAGCCAAGTGTAAAAAATTAAAATTACACAAATTAGGACAAAGACACCTCAATAGGGAACCAGAATGCAGATGCAATTGCAAACGTGGTTCCTATAGTGTCTTCTATGGAATAGCCAAAGAAGGCTATGTATGTGGTCCCACCGACCCTAAATAGCCCAAAATCCTAATGAGCCTGACTAACATGGCGAGGTTGCTGCCGTAATAAAGGTGATCCTGAACTCAGCTGTCCTGCGAGCCCCTTCTATTGCCGTGTTACTGGATATGCCAGGGGTGGGTAATGTACAATCATATACAAAGAATACCAATATATACAATTCCAGTAGTATTATGATGTAATATATATATACAGGCTGGTGGGATTTGTGTGCCAGGGCCCAGTTTTGTCCTGCATGTGCTCTAGAGAACAATAAAAAGGAGGAACTTCCCAGTGTAGACTTCAAAGAGAGAGAGAGGGAGAGAAAGAGCTATAGATATGTTTTTTTTCTCATTATAAATCAGATATTTTTTACTTAGGGTAATTCAGTTTAAAATGTTCTAATTTCATATGCAAATGAAATGCAAACCAAATTAGAAAAAATATATACATATCCGGCAAGACATTTGCCCATTCTAATTACATTGAATCCCTTAGTGTCTTCAGGATTCAGGGAGATGAGATTCATTTTAATGTCTGCTTGCTTCCCTATGATATAGTATGTAAACTGTAATCAGTACATAGACTAATCATTTCTACAGTGAGATGTTGCATAAGAAAATCTCATCTCACTAAACTAATAAAGAAATTGATAGAGCAGTTAATTATGTCGCAGAAAATTACACCACATGCAACCAAGTGTGAATTATTACCATCAAAGGCTCATTTATGCTGCTCATTGCAGTCATTTCCTATGTGATAATGCCTGATTTCATTTAAGGACAATAAAACAAATAGAAAGGCTCCTATGAGAGACTGATTACATGTGAAATGACCTAATATTTAAAATATTGTTGTAAACTGTCACATTTTCACTAAAAGTTTTTTTTTTTTCTTCAGGTGTCTAAATTACCCTTGAAAACAGTCCATCACCGTCCTTGTACTTGAATCATGTCTTAAGTTATTTTACTGACATTAACCCCTTAAAGTCAAAGCCAATTTTCGTTTTTGCACTTTTGCTTTTTCCACTTTATGTTTAAAAGGCCATAGCGCTTGCATTTTTTCACCGAAAGACCCATATGAGCCCATATTTTTTGCAAAACCAATTGTACTTTGCAATGACAGGCTTTATTTTTCCAAAAAATATGCTGCGAAACAAGAAAAAATCATATGCGCTGTCAAATTGAAAAAAAAAGGAATTTGTTTGGATTTCGGGGAGTTTTGTATTGACGCTGTTCACCCTATGCTAAAACTGACTTGTCATGCATGTTCCTCAAGTCGTTACGATTACAACGATATATAACATGTATAACTTTTATATTATGTGATGGCTTTTAAAAAATTCAAACCGTTGTTAACAAATATATGTTCCTTAAAATCGCCCTATTCCCAGGCTTATAGCGCTTTTATCCTTTGGTCTATGGGGCTGTGTCTGGTGTCATTTTTTGCGTCATGACATGTACTTTCTATCGGTACCTTTCTGGATTTGATGCGACCAAAAATGCGCAATTTAGCACTTTGGAATTTTTTTGCGCTTACGCCATATACCATGCGAGATCAGGAATGTGATTAATTAATAGTTTGGGCGATTACACACGCAGCGATAAACATGTTTATTTATTTGTTTATTTATGTATTAATATTTATAAAATAGGAAAAGGGGGGTGATTTGAACTTTTAATAGGGGAGGGGATTTTTTATTAATAAAAAAAAACATTTTTACTTTTTTTTTTTACTGTAGCTGATAGTCCCCCTGGGGGATTTGTATATACACAGCATTGATCTCTCATAGAGATCAATGCTGTGTATATACACAGCAAAGATCCATGCTGATCCATGCCGATGGGACCCCTCTCTGAACTCCCCCAGCGTCACCATGACGTACCAGGTACGTCATGGGACGCTAAGGGGTTAAGGTTCTTCCGAAATATGATATCAATGGCCTATGTATAATGAATGTTTTGTGGGTGTTCAATTCTTGGAACACAACTGAAGTGGGGTGAAGGGGACAGCTGTAGTACCTGGCACAGTAACATCCCTGTGATTGTGCCACTTACTACATCTTAGATTATATATTTATAAATAATACATTATTGCAGGCACTAAGGTGTTATAAAGGGCTACTCCTGCTTAAAACGAATGTACCATCAGGTATATTGCTGCTATTTTTTTCACCTTAACCCCTTCCCCCAATATGACGTCCAGGGACGTCATGAAAAGCAGTGCCAGAATGCATCATAACGTCCCTGGACGTCATGATTTCCCTGCCTTCCTCCACTGTCCCTATCTGAGATCAGGCAGCGGGAGGAGGCTGTGTCACACAGCCTCCTCCCGATGCCACTCCCCGGAGGGGAGCCGCACTCCCCCAGGGCAGTTAACCCCACAGACGCCGCGGTCGCTGTGACCGCAGCGTCTTTGAAATTCTGCTGCCTCTGCCTCTTCCTTTGCTGATTGGGTGGTGGGAGGAGGCTGCAACATGTTGCCTCCTCCTGCCGCCACTGCCTTGATGCTCCCCCCGAGCCCCCCTACCTTCTCCCTGTCCGTCTGTGCTCCCCCCGCCCTGATCCAGGTCCTTCCTCAGCGCTCTCTCCTGCCCCGATCCAGTTCTTCCCTCCAGTGCTCCCCCGATCCAGCCCCCCCCTCCCCCCGTGTTCCCCCCTCCTTCCTTCTCTGGTCCGGCTCTCTCCCGTTGTCCCCCCTCCTCCCCCCATATTTGGCTCCCTCTCCCTCCCCTGATCGCTCAATGAGTGTCGGTGTGTAACACAAACAGTTTTTATAGAATAAATGCCATGAACTATAACAAAAGCTATATAAAATGGATATCACTGTAATTGTACCGACCTGAAAAATAACGATAACATGTCATATGTAATGTATAGTAAACGGCATACAAAAATATGGTGAAAAAAAGCTGCTAAATTGTGTTTTTTATTCGTACCACCTCACAAAAAATTAAATAAATATTGATCAGGGTGTCACATGTCCCCCCGAATGATACCAATGGAAACGTTAACTTGTCTTGCACAAATATTTTGGCAACGCAATGGCCTCTGTGACAGTGTAATGGCTAAATAAAAAAATAAAATAAAAAAAGGCCACAAAATTCCCCAGGTCTCTGTCATGTCTTCGGCCTGTGGTTGAGTCAGGTGACGCACTGCAGCCACATATGGAGGATTTCTAGAAACATTGGAATCAGGGGAATAAATAGTGAGTTCTATTTCTCAGTTAGTATTTGCTGTGTTAGAGGAAAAAGATGAATTAAATGGAATATCTTTTTAAAAAAATATGAAAATTTTAAATTTCCCCTCCAACTTGCTTAAATTTCTGCGAAACACCTAAAGGGTTAATACACTTATGAAATGTTACTTTGAATACTTTGAGGGGTGCAGTTTTTACAGTGGAGAGATTTATGGGGGTAGCTAACATACAGGCCCCACAAATCCACTTCAGAACTGAAATGGCCCCTAATATAATCAGACTTTTTCCTGAAAATGTGAAAAATTGCTGCAAAATTTTGAAGCCCTCTAACATCCTAACAAGTAAAAGGATGTTCATTAAATGACGTCACCATAAAGCAGCACTCTTATTCATGCAAAAGTGTTCAACAGTTTATTAACAGCGTGCAAAGGAATAGGCCAGGTATGTATACAACATTAATCACCACACTAGTGAACATAGAATTATGAACTTTGTTTGGCGACTGGTTGACGTTTCGACCCTGCCAGGGTCTTTTTCAACGTCCCTGTGAAAAAAGAACATACAAATAAGTACCTGGTATGGACAGGAAATAGCGAAAGTAAGATAAAATAACAAACAGGCTAGTATATACAGTAAACATGTTACATGCTATGGTCACCCAACCAAAAACAGTGTGTATTAACATGTGAGTGGTCCTAAGGATACAAAAACATTAGGGTCACATAAAGACGGGGATATAGCTCCTCACGGAGGGTATATAGTATATGCCAGTGGTTAACTAGAGCAAGATATAAGGGTCACATGTGGACTGAGTATCGCGTTATGAACCTATAGGTCACATGGATGAATTATACGACACACATCATACAGTACACAATATGTAGTAGGGAACATAGTAGTGTGTATACTATGGCGTACATAGGACATATTCTATGGGGAGGTTGGTGTAGGAAGACAAACAAAGGTAAATGTGGGGAGGGTAAAAACATGAGAAAGGTAGGGTACGGTATGGTACATGTTGGAGCAGGTAAGGTACAAACTCAAAAAGGCAAAGATCAGATTGGGAGGAGGGCGGCAGAGGTATGAGGTGGCAAAGGACAAATAGTGCTGACCTCAAGTACCACATTTTGTTTCACTGTCTACCACTGTTCTATGGCACGGGCCCTTCATGGGATAATACACATAAAGCCCAAGGGGCATTTTTACGTTCTCCCCGTGGTAATGCACAAGGTACCTGTGCCTTGCTTTTTTCTCCTTTCTTAATTTACAGAAGGGTTTGGTCTAAGCGCCATGACAGCTCTTGGCGTTACGTATTGACAGAAAATTGCGCCTCTCCTAGCAAACAGGGTGTCGACTGTCAAAACAAAAGAATGAAATGCTTGACTTCCTGCACAAAGTACATCATAAAAATAAAACGCTAATTGCTGCATACATGTAACTACATTATATTACCAAGTTATAAAACTTTAAGCTTGGCAGTCTTTGAGAGATACATAAATGATTTTTTCACCCCATTCATCTCTTATTTGTAAACTTTGATTCCTCTGACAGAATGCATAACATAGCGAGAGAAGCACCTCAATGGTTTACTATATCAGTAACCCAAATATTATATCATTCAATAAATTGGTAGGAATGTATTCACTAAATGTGCTTTCACAGTGCTGATCAGAGGGCTAAAAATGCATTCTCCTATATGTACTTTCCTTCCTTGAACATCCTAGCCATTCAGCAGATACTCCATTGGGCTAGATCTCCTGGTACTTTGCGGATCCACTTCTTTATTGCAGCTGTGTTTACATGGTTATTATAGATGTGAATTGAAGTTTTCATTGTTTCATGGTACCTTTAAAAAGTCACTTATATTAAAAGCTATACATTAAAGCGACTCTGTACCCACAATCTGCCCCCCCAAAATAAACCACTTTTAATCCAAGATCTGTCCTGCGGTCCATTTGGCAAGTGATGCAGTTATTGTCATATAAAAATACTTTTAAAATTGCAGCTCCGTGCCCAACGGGCGTATCTGTGCCCTAACTTTGCATCACCCCACCGTCCCTCCTCCCCGCCCTCCTCATCATTAGGAATGCTCCAGGCAGATTGCCTCCTCTTCACCAACTGTGTTACTACGGCACATGGGCTGGATCATTAAGACACCTGTGCAATGTTCAAACAGAATTAAATGTTCCAGTGGCATTCCTAATGATGAAGAGGTGTGGGGGGAGGAACGGAGGGGGTGGTGCAAAGTTAGAGCACAGATATGCCCATAGGGCACGGGGCTGCAATTTTAAAAGTAATGTTCCTCCCCACCTTCTAAGAGCCATATCGCTTTTATTGTTGCACCTACAGGACTGGTTGGAGTGTCATTTTTTGCGCCATGATCTCTAGTTTTTATTAACATCATATTGGTGTAACAGAAAAATTTTGATTGGTTTTTATTAATTTTTTTTGTGATATATAGTTTATAAAATCAGAAATCCTGGTTTGTTTGTTTTCTTTACCGTTTACGTCATTCACCTTGCGGGAACAATAATGTTATATTTTAATAGATTGGACAATTCTGCATGCTACGATATGTAATATGTTTATTTATCCATTTTATATTTTTATAATGGGCAAGGGGGTCTTTTAAACTTTTATTGGGAGGGGGTTTATAAGGTTTTTTTTAATACTTGTATAAAACTTTTTTATTACACTTTTTTTCCCACTTTTATCACTGTAAAACATGTAATCTTTAGATACTGATATATAGCATAGCATAGATCAGTGTAATCGGCAATCTATGTATAGAGCCTGCCTGAGAGCAGACTCTATACATGGATCGCCCATCCGACAGGTTTACCCCCGCCTGTCGGCACATGCAATCGGGATTCCGATCACTCAGTGACAGATGCTTGATCTGTCACTGAGCACCTTTAAGGCGTTAATGAGAGCCGGCTGCGGGATCGCAGCTGACTCTCATTACCTGCGGCCCCGGACTTTGATGTGAGCGGGATCGCTGTGCTCCAGCTCACATCATTAACCCCGTCACAGCAGGAACGTATATATACATTCCTACTGCACGGGGTACGTGCAGTAGGAACATATATATACAGATTGCTGACGTGAAGGGGTTAATACTAGCATTAAAAAATAGATTGATGTTTACTTAAAATAAATGAAGAAAACATCTGATGGCTAAGTAGACTGTTGAAACAGACTTATTAGGGTTTGTTTGCTGTAAAATGTATTTAGGATTAATATATATGGATCTGGACAAAACATTTAGGCAACTCCTTCTTTACATTTCTAAAAGTTTAGAAACAATGATATGGAGGGAACTGCATGACCTGACTATGAAATTCCTGCTATGTGAGATGTGCAGCTTTGTTACAAGAAACCCACATATGTTTTAAAGACCACTTACAAAGGTGAACTGAGGACATGTCGGCAGTCTCAATTTAATTTCCCTTTTTTATTGCGTTGAAATGTATTGCAGACTTAGAAAGCCCGGGAGGGATTATGTAGAGTTTGAGCCCTGTAGCACTCTGGTATAGAGCCAACAACTCAGTCACTACGATGGATAGCTCAGACGATGCTTGAGAGCATTTTGAACTCTATTTGGCTGGGGAACTTAAAGATTCTGGAAGATCCCCAAGGGATACAGGAAAACGTACCAGTGCCTATATTCACTACCCAGAATCTAGGCGAGCTGCCAACAGGAGACTGCACAGCTTCATGTAGAAATTCAGTAAAGGGGCATACATAAAATGGTCTGTAAGGACTAATGAGGATTATAATAGTAACCAGGACACACATGGCAAAATACTAGAAGTGATAGTAGTAATATGTTTATAAACAGTAAGACGTGGTTTATACACCAATGACTCTACAATTAATGATGGTGAAAGAACCTTCACAAATATACAGTACAGTACCGAATGGAGTCATACAAGGTCAATATTGCAATATTAAGACATTGCAGTCAATGAACAGATTTTAGCAATGTAAATCTATGTAAACAAAGCAAAGGGAATGTAAATGAGCTTTGTACAAAGAGAAATATGCATATACGGAAGGGACTGTATATTATTCCAATAAAATTTTACACTAATTTTACACTAAAGTCACACTAAAGAATTGTTTTATTCATAATAATTTTCAGCCAGCTATCTTTTCCAAGCGAGACACTTGTGTTGCCTAAGTCATTTAATCCTCCAGTTATTTTCGCTTTGCTAAAAAAGCTTCACATGTTCACCCGGCCTAATCAGGCTGGGTGATCTATTGTGTCATCACACTATCTATCTTATCATATTGCCTGGGTGCATGCAATGTAGTCCACTAACTATATGATGATTTAGTTATCTGTATATATTTGTTTTCTTTGCCCGAAAAGGGGTTAATAATATTGATATGATTATCCTTCTTCTTTCTTGGTTTGGATAGGCTCCGGCGAAAAATCTCCTAAACTGTGGTACCCTACTTGCCTTCACTATTACTACTATGTATATTTATCTAACTACAGTACATCTTACTACACTACGGCATGTATTATCATAAGGGAAGACGCCTGCATTAAGTTATAATAGGCACATTGACCTAGCAATAAGGAAAGGCATACATTTTGAGCTGTTAGAAGACATTGTTATTCAGCTACAATTATATGCATGATGGAATGCAGTTTGCACTCCGTTTTGCGGCTTTATTGGGAGACATCATAGGTCCTATCATACATTATACCTGGTGGAACGCATAGTGCGTTCCATATACTGTATAGGACGGAGGAGACATCATAGGCCCGATCACGTGACATACCCTGTGGAACGCCTAGTGCGTTCCACAGACCGGAAGTGACGGACGCTCCTCAGAGAAAGAAGGATGTAACCGTCACCTAGACATGTGCTGGGTCCAGTGGAACGCATGCAGCGTTCCACACACCGGAAGTTCGGCGCGTCTGCAGCTGGAAATACGGAGATATAAGGGAATAGACTCAGGTGAGTCCCCCGTCGGGCATCATATCGTGGCATGGATCCCCACAAGCCCACATCTTGGTCCTGTATGATGATACCGCACAGACCTCTGTGACAGACCTGATAAGTATCATTTGTTATCTTATGGTCAGAGCATGATCAACCAGTTTGAGCGAGATTATAATATATTTAATGTCTGTTGAGCTACACGGCTATGTTGCTATGTTGCTACACCGCTGAGCTATCTTGCTGTACATCTTATACTTGTTGAGCTCCATAACGTATACGGTCTTATGTATCTCATGCCTGAGTTTGGGATTTGCGTTATGATCAGATATCTCTCACTTTAATCAGCCGTGAGAGTGTACCCAGTGGTGTCTATCATAAATCTATCATAAATCTATCATAAATATGGACTGAGTGGGCATCTTTTTGGTCATGTTATGTTGTGGATCATTGCATGTCATCCAAGTAGTACATATTGGTTTGTAATCCACTTGAGGTAGTGCAAGTGGTTTTGCATAATTGTTTATCTCACTACGTTTATGTATCTGTATGTTCTTTGCACCTTGGTATCCCTGATGATCCTGTTAGTATTATACAGGTGAAACGCGTTGGATTTTGTTTAAAATTGGTGGTGTGTTGTTCACATTTTGTGTCACAGTTTTATGTTTGTATGTCATTTGTTCCGCACTTAGTATAGAGAAGGGAACGTCATCGTGGTTGGGGCCACCCTGCTAAGGAGGTGGGCACCCCAAAAGGCAGGGACAGATTCAACCCATTAGGAGTGGACAGTATGCACTGTGTCCCTCTGTGTACCCTGTTAGTTACTTCGTTCCCTCGCATATCACACAACTATATCTAGGACGGTATTGTAGACCATGTGTCTGGTCTTTTGCCATTTTTAATCAATATCTAATTAAAAGTTATGTTTTATTCCCAAGTGCTTTGCCCTCTTTTTGGAAATTTTGCCTAAGTCATTTGATTTCATAGTAATATGTGTATATTGTAGTATTATGAGGAATACTTTTATTATTTTAACTGTAATGTGGATAAATGTTAAGAAAAAATGCACAGTATGAGGATTACTATAGGTAGTATGTACTTACAACTTCTTCTCTTTTGAATGTTTACAAGGAAATAGTAATGTACAGTTTTCTTTTATGACCAGGCTAGAATAGTGTATCATCATCACAACTCTTAGTAACATTAGATTAAAAACTAATTAGTGAATGGAAAAAGTGAATTTCCAATTCAATTAAAAGGTTATTTAAAAAAATTGGCAAACATTAGCTTAGATTAAATGTTAAAACCATTGTACAGTCATGGCCTAAAGTGTTGGCACCCCTGAATATTTTCCAGAAAATGAAGTATTCCTCCCAGAAAATTATTCCAATTACACATGTTTTGTTGTACACATGTTTATTTCCTTTGTGTGTATTGGAGCAACACAAAAAACAGAGGAAAAAGAGGCAAATTTGACATAATTTCCCACAAAACTCCAAAAATGGGTCGAACAAAATTATTGTTACCTTTTCAAAAATGAGGGTAAATAACTTTGTTTTGAGGATGTGATGCTCATTCAAACTCATAACGTATTCAAACTTATAAGTGACAGATGTGGGCAATTTAAAAATCACACCTGAAACCAGATAAAAAGGAAAGAAGTTGACTCAGTCTTTGCATTGTGTGTCTTTGTGTGCCACACTAAACATGGAGAATAGATAGAGGAAAAGAGAACTGTCAGGTAACTAATATGGATAATGCAAGTTCTTACACTTAACAGTCAGGAAGAGCTACTGGACAGTGTAAATTACTTTCTATGTAGAGCACTTGAGTGTTTTTAGGGTCCTGTACAGATCACACAGTGTCGCATGAAAATAAAATGAAGCTGCCCTCACCTGGTGGCCAAAGGAGAAAGTCATCCTGGCACGGGTAAAGAACAGTACAGGACATGTAGTATCACACTATACCGTAGGGAGGAGATGCCAGACAGCCAATCACTGCAGGCACTTCAGTAATACTGGGGCTTTACCAGTAAAATGGCCGTTTTTATTGGTTGATCATCTAGTTATTTACATGTGCCGCAGATCCTGACTGTCTGTAGCATTGTATGTTGAGTCAAGTAGCGGATTATAATAGGTCCATTTCGGGCGGTAGCCCGGGGCCCTGAGTTCCTGGGGGCCCATGGCCACACAAAAAGACATATACTTTAGTGGTGTCTTGTCTCCTGACTACAGTTCTGCCATGACTTGCTAAAAAAATGCTGCTTTTCTCCTGCAATTTTGCACGCATTAGGGCATCATGACATTATCTATTCTGTACTATTAACACTACGCTAGTGCTGCCATAGTTACAGTGGGCTGGGGGGGCTCTGCCCCTGGTTGAGTCTGGTCTCAAGTTACGATGGTCTAGAAAGAACCATTGCCTGTAGCCACTGTAAGTTAAGGGATCACTGTACAAACCTGGAGCATCTGAATATGGTATATTGTAAGTTAAGACCAACCAAATATTATCCACTTCTCTACAGGTGCTTTATTTGTAAAAACTTAAAGAAAAATATTATATATATATATATCCATATCCTCACTGCACTACTTTTTCACTACTCCTGGAGTGCTGCAGCCTTTTTGAAGATATATTCGCCACTGGCTGGTGGACCCCCAGCAAGCTTGCCAGCACCCGATTTTCTTCCTTGAGTGCCGCGTACACAATTTGTAATTATATATATATATATTAGGGATGATCCGAACGGAGTTCGGTTCGGGTTTGTACGAACCGGAACCGAGTTCGGTTCGGGTTCGTACGAACCCGAACCCTCGGTAATGATTCCCGCTGTCTGCCTGCTCTGTGGAAGCACTGGGATACAGCCACAGCCATAGGCTGTATCCCAGTTTTCCAGGCGTTACTCCCGCTGTATCCGCCCGCTCCACGGAGCAGGCAGACAGCGGGAATCTGCTGCCGAGCGTTCGGGTTCATACGAACCTGAACCTCGGCAGGTTCGGACCATCCCTAATTATATATATATATATATATATATATATATATATATATATATATATATATATATATACTCCTGTGGGATGTGTGCTTTGGCACCTTTGATCACAATCTTTTCCAAGCCAGGAAGATTTTTTAATGCAGTAGGTGGAATGAACCATACAGAGGGTTAGTTTACTTTAAATTACTTCTTTTGCTGGACCTCTTTAATTAAATAAGATTATATTTTATACTGTATAATTTGTAACATTTCTATTACGTGTATGGTTAGTCATTCACACTTCAGTTTCCAGGTATAGAGCTGAGTGATTACAGATATTTATATATAGCACCAATGTACTGTATCTCTCATTGCTTTCCAAAGAATGCCTTAATTTATCATTTACATTATTTTGGTGGAAAAGGGGAATCCTCCTTATGTTTTGGCAGCCTGAAGGCCTCCCTTCCTTCTCTACAGACTGTAAATGTTCAAAAACCTAAAAAAAAAATCTATCTAGTGTAAATCCAAACGATTTTATTTATTTATTTTTTATTTTTACTGATTTAAACCATATACTTAACTATTCTTTTTTTTCTTATCTGTTTTTATTTTCTGATTATTTTCTTATTTTAGTACATTATTATGGAGGCAGCTATCTTGACTAAGCTGCTGCACATAGTGATACGCTTTACAGCAAGCTCCATGGACATAGGTACAATACACTGGTCCAGAATCTGTTTACTAGATTGGAGGCAATTTGTAGTTATGCTTTGTGACTTGTGCAGAGATCATTCTACAGGGGGAGGCTGAGCTCTGAGCCTAAAAGCCCTATTACACTAAATGATCATCAGCCTTACTTGGCCGATTATCTGCCATTCAGGCTGTTAATTGTTTAGCACATGTTGAAAGGCTGCAATCAGCTGACATGCACGATGATGGCTGATCGTGGTCTTTTAACATGTTGAAAGATCATGATTTGCGTGCAATGAAGGTCTTCTGTCTGTGGCCCTGTGTAATAGGAGCTGCATCAGCAGATGGCTGCTGACTTCAATGGGCCGCCTGAACAATCTGTGCATGTAATACCACGGGTAGCGAGCAGGGAAGTAGGGGGAAGCGAGCTCTGAGCTGACAGGTCGGTGCTCGCTTGAGCCCCTGGAACCTAGGGCTCTGTAATACGGGTACTTCTGTCTGTGATGATGAAGAGGAGACTGCTGAAAAGTAATCTGTATAGAAGAGGAAGTGTCAGCTAAGTTTTAGGCTTAGTGATCAGAACGAAAACTGCAAGATTTTAGGATTACTTTTAAATATAGATAATATAAAAATATGAAATATACATATTTATATGGAAACTTAGTTAAAATGTCTCCAAAAATCCTTAAACAAATATCTTTAATATAAAGTTTTTTTTATTTCAATTTCAAGTGGTCATTTGTTTCTCTGACAATCTTCTGTGAGAAGAAGTGAAGCAGTATGAGGAGGATGGGTAGCAGAATAGGGACATTACAATTGCTTGGAGCACTGGGAATAGCCCCTACAGCACATTAAGGAGAGCCCACCCACTCAGTATACATGGAGAGTAAAAATGGTCATTTATTAAAAACAGTAGAGAGAAAGAAAAACATGCAGATTTTACACTACATACACTACTGTTCAAAAGTTTGGGGTCACCCAAACAATTTTGTGTTTTCCATGAAAAGTCACACTTATTCACCACCATACGTTGTGAAAGGAATAGAAAATAGAGTCAAGACATTGACAAGGTTAGAAATAATGATTTGTATTTGAAATAACATTGTTTTTACATCAAACTTTGCTTTCGTCAAAGAATCCACCTTTTGCAGCAATTACAGCATTGTACACCTTTGGCATTCTAGCTGTTAATCTGTCGAGGTAAGCTGGAGAAATTGTACCCCATGCTTCTATAAGCAGCTCCCACAAGTTGGATTGGTTGGATGGGCACTTCTGGCGTACCATACGGTCAAGCTGCTCCCACAACAGCTCAATGGGGTTCAGATCTGGTGACTGCGCTGGCCACTCCATTACCGATAGAATACCAGCTGCCTGCTTCTGCTGTAAATAGTTCTTGCACAATTTGGAGGTGTGTTTAGGTCATTGTCCTGTTGTAGGATGAAATTGGCTCCAATCAAGCGCTGTCCACTGGGTATGGCATGGCGTTGCAAAATTGAGTGATAGCCCTCATTATTTAGAATCCCTTTTACCCTGTACAAATCTCCCACCTTACCAGCATCAAAGCAACCCCAGACCATCACATTACCTCCACCATGCTTAACAGATGGTGTCAGGCATTCTTCCAGCATCTTTTCATTTGTTCTGCGTCTCACAAACGTTCTTCTTTGTGATCCAAACACCTCAAACTTGGATTCATCCGTCCACAACACTTTTTCCCAGTCTTCCTCTGTCCAATGTCTGTGTTCTTTTGCCCATCTTAATCTTTTTCATATATTGGCCAGTCTCAGATATGCCTTCATTTCTAAGAATAGACTGTCGAGTTTCAGAGGAAAGTTCTCTTTTTCTGGCCATATTGAGAGTTTAATTGACCCCACAAATGTGATGCTCCAGAAACACAATCTGCTATAAGGAAGGTCAGTTTTGTAGCTTTTGTAACAAGCTAGACTGTTTTCAGATGTGTGAACATGATTGCACAAGGGTTTTCTAATCATCAATTAGCCTTCTGAGCCAATGAGCAAACACATTGTACCATTAGAACACTGGAGTGATAGTTGCTGCAAATGGGCCTCTATACACCTATGTAGATATTGCACCAAAAACCAGACATTTGCCGCTAGAATAGTCATTTACCACATTAGCAATGTATAGAGTGTATTTGTTTAAAGTTAGGACTAGTTTAAAGTTATCTTCATTGAAAAGTACAGTGCTTTTCCTTCAAAAATAAGGACATTTAAATGTGACCCCAAACTTTTGAACGCCTCCACTGCATCTAATAGATATCTACAACTGTTTTTATTATAGTTATGCTTCAGCACATGGGAAAATAAAACAAACAATATTTTTCCTCTCCTAAACAATATTTTGCATTTTTTCCTGTCCTAAACATTAGTTTATTAACAGAACATATCAACTTTAACAGTAAGCATGGTAGAACACCCATGTGAGTGCAGCAGTTGTATTTCTACCAAGTGTTTAAAGAATAAGCAGTGATCCACAGACATAGGGGCCATTCCCTTGGGAGAAAATATGAGATGAAGACTTATCCATCATGCTTGGAGGAAAGCAGCTAATGAATCAGCGCTAATTACTGTCTTCTTATTCTCTACATTTTGTTCGGAAAATATATTGACTTGTATTACCTTTGCCTGTAGGCACACTTAATGTTTATTTTATATTTGGCATGGCCACTATTCCTAGGGGATGAAGTAGCGGAACATCAGCCTAAAGTTTCTGGTCTCTATTTCTGCTATGTACTGTAGGTGATAAAATGAGAAGACCACTTGCAGCCCGGCTGTGGGCAATAAATAAACACATTTCCAGTCCAGCTGTAGAGCAGATTACTCAATCAGGGATTAGATGATGCTTCAGAATTTTTGAGCACATTTTAAAAGCTTCAAAGTGCTGTGACCCTTCCTAATACTTCATATCTCCGAGTCTTCTATGCTTTTCTTAATACATTGCACATGGGCATTTTTTTATTTTAGAGTAGTAAGAAAGAAATTGAAAGAATAACAATAATGAACATTAAGCATTCACACAGAATACCAGGTGCTGCACTGGTCATATTGCACTTAGCAAGGTCATCTCTACTTCCTTATGTACTTATAGTTTATAGCCTTCTTTTAGTTATATTCATAACCTGCGTAGTACAGTAGCAGCTGGATTCATTGGGGGAGATACTGTGGCTGGAAATTCAAATATATACTGAAGTTAACTCCTAAATGACACAATGTCTTCTTTGGCTGAGATTTTCAGTTAAATCTTTATCCCCTTACCGCCACATCACCGGTACCGGTACGTCTTGTGGAGGGTAGGGGGATTCAGAGAGGGGTCAAGCCGTTACCCCATCCGGAATTGCGCTTCTTCCAGCTGCTGGGAGGACCGCGGCTATTGGCCTACACAGCTGATTGCCCAGATAATTAACCATTTAAATGTCGCTGTCAAAACTGACAGCAGCATTTAAATGCCCCTAAAAAAGCATTCCCTGGTGTCTAGTAGCTGGATTTCCCCCTTGGATGCAATTGCGAGGGGGCGATCCATGCTACCTGCTGTTCTGGAAGTCAGCACAGCAATGCCACTGATTCTGGTTCGGAACTATAGACCAATAGCTAGAGCTAGAAAGTTGGCCTAGAGCTACACCATAGCTCAATTTAGGTGACTGGAGACAGATAGTGTCACTGCATGATCTGTGGGGAAGAGACACAACCCTTGGCCCTAATAATGTCTAATGTCAAGTTCTCCTGTTTCTATAGTGTTCTACCTTTGTGACCCTCAAAGCTGTGTATAATGTGATGTAGTGTCTATTATAGTGAAAGGTGACACCAGTAGATACTGTAGATAATATAGGATCAGACCATTCACAATACGTAATGGTAAGAACCTCATTTCTTACTCTTCCCACAAAATGATTTCATCAGAGGTCGAAGGGCACACCTGGAAGTCAATGTCTTAGCTCGAGTTTCCAATATCATTGGGACTGCTGTAAAGCAGATATCTAAATGCTGTGCAGAAAGCTCAGGCAATATGCCTTCATACATAGAAATGTAGAAAAAAAAATCACAATTAATAAATACAGATTAAAAAGAAAATATGTTCAAATATTTGGCTTTAATCACTAAAAAAATGTAGGCGACACATGTTCATGCTGTTAGAAGATTCTCTTTCTGTCTATCTAGTCTATCTATCTATCTATCTATCTATCTATCTATCTATCTAGAAGCAAGACAGATTTAAGCGGCACAGCTCCTAGAATGCGATGGGTGCCAGCGGTCCAAGTCCTGATCGGGACCGATGTATATAGTAGAAGATAGTCCACGGCACACCAGGTAAAGGTGAAAAGGTAGTAGTGTTTTATTCACAGCATTATCATGTTACAGCACTCCAGTGACGCTGCGTCACTGGAGTGCTGTAACATGATAATGCTGTGAATAAAACACTACTACCTTTTCACCTTTACCTGGTGTGCTGTGGACTATCTTCTACTATCTATCTATCTATCTATCTATCTATCTATCTATCTATCTATCTATCTATCTATGGTGTGGAATGAAACATTGCTTCCACATGGGTGAATAAACCACTTTTTTCACTTTATGCTGCAATAATTCTTTTTGCATCTATCTATCTATCTATCTATCTATCTATCTATCTATCTATCTATCTATCTATCTATCTATCGGTACAAAATCCTGTAACACTCCCTAGTAAAAAACCTGATTTATTCCATACATTGCCTTGTACATTTTTGCTCCCATACTGAGCCTTTTTCAAGCAAATTTACGCGTATTTAAAGCGTAATGACATCGTAGCAATTGTGCATACAATCAAAGTGAATTACAAGCATCAGTGTATGGACCAATTACACGGTAGGAGTTTGAGCTTGACCATAATTCTCCTCCAGTGAATATACAAACTAAAAAAGTCCTTGAGTGAAATGCCCAAGTCCATATTGTGTTAACAATTATAATCGTTACAATCCAGTCATGATTATAATTAGCATATATTACTACAAGAAGCATATATAAGAGGCATATACCACTTATTACTGTTCAGATGTTCTGCTTTGCAACATTGTAGGTAAAGCTATGTTCCAAATGTTGCTTCATCCTATGATTAATCATCCCTATCCGCACATATATCATGTTCATAATAATTAATGTATCTACTTTCTTAGATGTATCCACAAAACCATCACATATTGGCTATACAGTGACTGCTGTTGTGCACAGTATTGGTCGCAGAGTCCACAATGTGCCAGTCTGAACAGGACCTCTGTCCCCTATCCACCAAAGGAAATCTCTGTGCAGAACTCACACCACTAAGTGCAAGTTCACACCAAGCTGAGTAAAGGCCGGCACTGGTATGTGTGTACCACAACCACAGTCGACCTTACTTAATACCCCAATATACTCTGTGTTAGACGACATCACCCTGCTGTCACCATCTGCCAGACCTATGGACCTTGATGCAGGATTTCCTGTGTTGTAGGATGAAATAAAGTAGAAGTAGTAGTTTACATGCTGCGTACAGCTGTGGTTTGTGCTGCCATCTGCTCCATTATTCATTTCCGTATCTATTTTCCATTTGGGAAAAAAATAGAGAAAAAAAATACATACATTAATGCTCACTAAGGTGTATACCTTCAAATGGCACACATTTCTTTCAGAAAGGGATCAATGGGCAAAATACCCAGTAGATACCCCCAAATCACTTGTACATTCTGTTTGTAATTCTATATTTAATGTTTAACCCTGTTGGGGATAGCGTATTGAGTCCAGTGTATCCACAGTAGCTCACATTTTTTGAGAGCGGTCATTCTATTACCTTCTCTTTTAAATTAATGGATCTGATCTACCAACATAAATTTGAGATCTTTTTCTTTATGGCCCTTTTCAATGAAGTGTTTAGATACTGGAAGATCCATCTTTTTATTTCTGATGGATTATCTATGTTGGTTGAGCCTCGTGCGCATGTCGCAGGAGGTCTCACCAACATGGAGGAGTTTGCAGGGAAAAGAAAGGACACAAAACTACCCAACTAGATGTACAGAATTAATAGCATTTCATGGGGAAAAACTCCCTAGTTGGATGGATAAATTCTTTGCCTTTCTTCATATAGGCACAACGCACACATTGTAAGCATGGGTATGATCCCTTGCTTTTGACTATTAAAAATGTCTCTCTGCCACTTTACTGCCTACATCGGCTTTTACCAGTTTGTCTCTAATATTCCTCGATCTTCAAGACATTAGGAGTGACACCTGGAACTCAGCGATATTGTAAAACTCCCACTCATAATTGTCCAATGTTTATGTATAATAGTTTTTATTTTTGTAGATACTTGACTGTACAAAATCACACACTGTGTATGCACTCCTAGGCCATACACAGTATGGTCTCAGAAAAGATCATCCCGATGCTCGCCCGCATCAGAACTCTCCACTGCACAGTATAAAGCCGCTCGCTCCATAGTGTGCACTGACAGGGTTTTCTGCAGCCGCTATACAATGAATAGCGGCCACAGAAAACTGACATGTCAGTTGTCTGCGGCGCCGCTAGAGATTCCGGACTGAGAGTATACCATGTGTATACACTCCGGCCAGGATTTCATAGGCGGCACATTCTCATATTAACCACGGCCGTTGTTGCAATCAGCAACAACAGCCGCAGGTATACGAAAATATACGTTATGTGAATATAGCCCTATAGTGTACTTCTTGTGATGTTGGACTAGTTTTTGTGGTTAACCACTGTCTACAAACTCTGTCTCCATATATGTCAAGTTTTTGTGTGGTATCGGTAATCCTTTTACCCTGAGCATTTGAATGTGGGGCAAATTTTTTAACCTATTATTATATTATTATTATTATTATTATTATTATTATTATTATTATTATTATTATTATTATATACATATCTTAGATTTGTCAGCTGCAATTCAAGAGCTAATCTATCTATCTATCTATCTATCTATCTATCTATCTATTTTAAGAATAAAACTATTCATATGTTGTTTTTCTCTTATGTTTTGTAAGTTGCAACATAACTAGTGCAGAGTACTGGATGAATTAACATCTGGATGTTTCTGAGCTTGTTACTTTTATTTAATTGCAAGTAAATGTGTTTATGTAGAGGACAGTGTTTTATTTTTGCTTTCGATGTACATTCTGTTTTCATGGCTGGAAAAAAAAGCTGCCCATAAGGATATTTGTGTTTATGAGCACATAAAACATGTCACTAAACTGTGCCCAGATGATATTGTTTGTTGGCACAGTTTTCAAGGACAAGTACAACAGGAAGTACTCTTGCGAAAAACTTTCAGGTAAAGCAAAATTAACAAGCAAATTTTTCCAGCGCAATGGTTATCTTCTGGATTAAAATACATACATAGAATAAGATTGGAGATAATATACAGATAATATACAGTAATATACAGATGCAGTTAAAGGGGTTATCCAGTGTGGGGGCTATTTTTAGATGTCCCGGGGAGGAGGTGGCTGAAAAAAAAGACGTTCACTCACCTCCCCGGTTCCAGCGGCGGGTCCCACATCGCGGCAGTCCGGTGCCCGGTTCCGGGACGCTTCCGGGTGTCTGATGCGGGCCTGAGACGTGACGCCTCAGGTCCGCTCAGCCACTCAGTGAAGGAGGCGGGATCTCAATAAATCTCAATAAATGATGTCTATCAACTATCCTGATGGCCTTCTAGCACTATACACATTACATTTCAGTATTGCCTGTCATGAATTCACAAACATATCACAGGATCGTACCCACTATCCAAGGGGTCATACATTACTCTATTGCACAAACCCACAGCCCAAATTTTCACTAAATCCTAAAAGGGATGTAGCACAAGCTATGGGCCATGTTCTGGTGAATTCACAGCGAAATCTGCTGCAGTTCCCTTGCCTGTTAGTTTCTATGAGAACCCATACTCGCAGCTGTTCCCGGCTGGATGTCCCGCTCAGCCAATCAGCATGCTGCCCTGCCGCAGCCACTGATTGTCTGACCAGGAAGTCCAGACACCGGGAGCCCCCGAATAAAGCCAGAGCGGGGAGCAGGTAAGGTATGCTCCGGACAGTGGGGGGTTAAGGGGGCTGTCGCTTATATACTCGCAGCAGGATGACAATCCCGCTACAAGTATGGATTTTCATAGAAACTAACAGGCAAGGGATTCGCAGCAGATTTTGCATCGTGAAATCCGCTGTGGTTCAGATACGTGTGAATCTGGCCTAAAAGTCTAGAGGGCCCATCTATAGACCGCTGTTTTGGGGTTCTTACCCTGATGAGTACAGGGAAGGTTACTGGTTGGCTGACTGAGAGGCCAGAGATGGTAGAGATTGTTCACACTGAATTGATTCTGCTTCCTGTTGTTTTTAATGGCAATTCAAAGTTTAGTTATCACTGTGAAAAACAGCATAGATTTTAAATCCATATCTCAGAAAAGTAACTTCTTTGACCAGATTTTACTTCGGGCAGCCTGGACATGAGGTGGCTCCATTGAATGACGCTAACCTCATGCAAAACCGCAGATGATTATGCAGCATAAATGACCAAAATTTACGTCAAAATACTGAATATTTCTTACTTGAAAAGGTATGTAAAAAAGCTGTCTTTCTGCAAAAAGAAAGCTGCCATCTGTAGGCGGCTGTTTTGAGGTTCTTGCTCACGATCAGTACAGAAGAGAGTGCTGTTTGCTGGGGAAGAGGCCCTTATTATATAAGAAAGCTTATGAATGTGTTTTTTTTCCATTCTACATTTATAATTTATTTGGCTAAATGGGATGTACATACAGGTCAAAAACAAAAAATGAAAAAACATGAGCCCTAAACTGTGAGCCCTTCCTTGTGACATCAAGTGCCCATTGTTTCTTAATACAGACACTAAAGAATCAATTCTGTTCCCAGGAGAGAAAGTGTAAAAGTACAATTAGCAGACATTGACTGATGTCTTAAGACAGTAGCTGTCCTTGTTCCTTTTATTATAAACAATCGGAAATGTTTTGTTCTTTAGAAAACTTCATACATTGTACCTGTTTACACACGTTAACCCTTTCTACACTGCACATTTTAGGATAATGTCACAGGTGAACTCTCATATTTAGCACAAGTATTGTGGAGGTATGAAACTGGCATATATTTTTTTACTAAATGGAATAGTGAAGTAACACCTAGAAAAAATTAATACTGTACAGTATACTAGTGAATCCCTATATGCTCCACTTGGGTGAACTTTCAAAAGTTCGGTTTGGCAATTAAGCGGAACCTTAACCAAAAGTTCTAATTCTGGGGGGCATAGCTTGACTGGAAAGGGGTTGCATGAATTCTCCACTCCATCCCCAAAAAATAATATATCAGTGGTTAATTCCTGCCACTAACTGTCTACCAGCACCACTGGCTGAGAACACTGCTAGTAAGATGGGCAGAATATCAAGTGTAAAGACTTTAGCTGGAAAATCTATTCAGCAGATTTTTTTTTTTTTTTTTTACTTTTATACTGGGCAAAGACAGTGTTCTAAAGATGGCACAACACCACCTCCCATCTTTTCCAATGCCTCTCTCAGATGCCTTCCATAGGGTGTTGACACCTGTGACCCAACACTTTTTTCATGTTCCCTCTGCCACTGATGGCTGTCAAATATTTCAAATGGACAGACTTCTCCTGTAAGTTTCTTTCTTAATGAGAATTAAAAAAGCTTTAGTTCTGACTTAACTTCTGTCCAATATTCTGTTTATCCCTTTTCTTTTTAAAACTGTTTGCATTGTTTGTATGTTTGTATGTATGTATTTTTTGTATTCTTATTTTTTTTTTTATCTGACATCTTTTGTATTGCACTGCACAATTGTGTATTAAACTTTAAAAATTAATCCTTCCTTGTAGTCTTATAGGACTTATACCTTCGAAGGGGGTAAAACATTACCAGTGTGTTATATCGAGATTAGTTGTACCATTGTGTTATATTGGGATTAGTTTGATTGTTGGGATACAGTGAGATAGTCCTTAGTAGGCCCCTACTGCCTGATAAGTATAGGTGGTGGTAGCGAATAGTTGTAATTGATATTGGGGTGCGGGAAACCTATATGAGTAATCTAGCATAATTCTATCATCCAGAGAGGATTGTATATGAATTTATGTGGTAGATTGGTAAGCTCAATAGTGTTAATCACCCCAGTGACGTGGCCTAAGAGTAGAGATCGTCACACCATCTATCAGACAGCATCCATGTTAAGTCAAAACTAAGTATGAAAATCTCTTACATACATCAGCTTTGAAAAAAAACTTTATTGAAAAAAAGTTCCCATTAACCAATTTATTAAATGTAAAAAAAAAAATCTTTTTTTCCCCTTAGTTTTTTTGATCCAGCATTGTCTATGCTAACTGCCAAGGGGTTTCCTGAACAAAAGCAGAAGGTTTGGAACCCAATGCGCCAAAAAATTTTTGTTTCTGCCTGTGAATGCTTTGTATAACACTATATATATATATATATATATATATATATATATATATATATATATATATATATATATATATATATTATCCCTTAAACTCTATTCCAAGCATGATTAATATGTATTATATAGATATATATCTACTTCCTATTCTAATTATGACTAATATGTATAATATGTACATTCCTTACAATCCATATTATGCACACCTTGGACGTCTCCATGCTTAGATACATGTACCCAAGGCCCAATTTACCTTGTAAGCAGTTCTGACACCTTACTGAGTCTTGGGGTCATCTCCTTATCTCTCCCATTCACTCACAGTATTGGTCCAGCTATGAACCATAGTGCACGACCAGAGATATACTAAGTACCAGTGTCCGGCTGTTCCTATTGGCTGTTTCCCCTCATTGGCCACTATTGCAGCCACGTGACTCCCTTCAGTCCCCGGCAGCTCTGACAGTGCGGTATACTTTGGTCTCTGTAACTTTGTGTATACATACTTTCTGAAACTTTGTTTTATCTACCTTTGTTTTACTTTCTGTTTTAACTGGTTTTATATGCCAATAAAGCCATAATCTTTTTGCAACTCTACCACTTGGAGAATCTTCTGTGGCAGCGCTAGGATACCTTCCAGACCATTTTTTCTTTCTCCTATTGAATATTGATACAGCCCCCCCCCCCTTTGGGAGCATCCCGACATCTGGTTCATCCAGATGGCAGCCCTCTCTAGATCAAACAGAACCCCCTGCCTATTGGGGTAATATGCACAAAGCCCAAGGGGCAACAAGATGAGAATCCATCTATGAATATACCTTAATTCATTAATACTTAGTAGGATTACACGAGACGCCATGCTCTCTGTCCCTTTTTCTTTCCTCCCATACCTCTGACATTCCCTTTTTAACATTGTGAAAAATGGACAGTCCAAACCTTAAAAGTCCCAAGTCCAAACATTAACCCCCTTCCGCCGCTGCACTGTAAATTAACATTGCTGCAGCCTATGCCCAGCCTATACACGCTCCGGTGGTGAGTGGAGTTAACTCTATAAATATTGCAGTCAGCATGACAGCAGCATCTATAGGGCTTTAGACAGAGAATTCCCTCTCTACATCGGGGCTATGCGATCATGCCATTGAAACTGGAAGCCTCGGGCTTCCGGTTTCTAGCTACGGAGGCCGGCGGGGAAGAGAGGGAGGTATGGCCGGCGTGCAGCCGTGAGCTCTGTTCCCTCCCCTCTCTCCCCTGTCGTTACCAGTGGCTGGGGACAAAGGAGAGAGGGCAGAGCTATGGACATCAGTTTATGGGATCAATATGATCCAATAGTTTGATGTCCAAAAACAATCTGGGCATTGAGACATTAATGACCCATGGTCATGAAAGGGTTAAAAGTGTCTGAATGCAGCCTAAAACACATTGGGGGAGATTTATCAAACATGGTGTAGAGGGAAACTGGCTCAGTTGCCCCTAGCAACCAATCAGATTCCACTTTTCATTTCACACAGACTCTTTGGAAAATGTAAGGTGGAATCTGATTGGTTGCTAGGGGCAACTGAGCTAGTTTCCCTTTACACCATGTTTGATAAATCTCCCTCATTGTGAAGAGAGCTGTATTTCTATATCCAATCAGTAAATGTTTGCATTCTTTCTCATTTCATTTTATGGACACTATACTTTACTATAAGATTTAAGATCCTGGGAGAGACCATTGGGAAGATGAGCTGGCTGCGTACTGTCACAAAAGCACATTTTAGGTTTTGGCAATAGGAGATTATAGACTGAATACAACAAAGAGAACTGTGTTGCTTTATATGCAGCTACACAGTACTTCAAGTGTTTAGGGGCCTTCTGAATTTTTCCTGGCACCTTATAGAATAATACTGCTATAAAAAATGTATGAATCAAAGTCTATTCCAAAGTCAATGCTTTTTTCCTTAGTGGTCACCATTCATTATAATTATTTAAATACCAACTTATCTCTCTTCAAATTGCTTATTTTTTAAAGTACAAGATGTAATGGCAGCTGCTACAAGAGCCACCCAAATTATTGGCTTTCTTATACCAAGCAGGTACCTGGATTATTTCAACTTCAACCATTGCCAGTTACTGAAGAGTGGCTTTATATTTGTTAACCAGCAATCATTACAGCAGAAGTTTGGTAGAATTAGTACTAGCATGCTATTTGTGGCTAAATACTGTATATCTTACACTGTGTACCGTATTTGTAATATTATTTTCCGCATAATGTCCAGTAGGGCTCAATTCATCAAACTTCATATTTAACCCCTTCCCCCAATATGACGTCCAGGGACGTCATGAAAAGCAGTGCCAGGACGCATCATGACGTCCCTGGACGTCATGGTTTTCCTGCCTCCCCCCTCTCTGTCCCTAGATGAGATCGGGAAGCAGGAGGCCCCCCCTTTCACTGCTACTGCCCGGAGGGGAGCCACGCTCCCCCGGGCAGCTAACCCCATAAATGCCGTGGTCGGTGCGACCGCAGCATCTATAGGGAGATTTCTGTTCCTCCCATCGATCGGGCGGCAGGAGGAGGCTGCAGCACGTTGCCTCCTCCCGCCGCCACTGCTGATCCTCCCCCTGGTCACGTCATAGTAGTCATAGTAATATAGTGAAAATGAATGTGTAAAAGTACAAAAAGTGAAAAACATACAAAAAAATAAAACACACTTTTAATTATAGTAATAATTGCAGTTTATTCTCAGATTACCCCTAACCCCCCTAGATTACCCATAACCACCGCAGGTTGCCCATAACCCGTAACTACACCAGATTGCCGTAAGCACCCTAAATTACAGGTACCCACCCCAGATTACCTATAAGCATTTCAGTTTATCCGTAACCACCCCATGTTGCCAGTAACCTCTACACATTGCCCGTAACCACCCCACATTGCCTGTAACCACCCCAGGTTGCCCGTAATCACGCCAGATTACACATAACCCCCCTAGATTGCACATAACCACCGCACATTACCCGTAACCACCCCAAATGGCCAGTGACCCTCTACAGATTGCCGTAACCACCCCAAATTACATGTACTCATCCCAGATTAACTATAACCACTTCAGTTTATACGTAACCACCCCAGATTGCCCGTAACTACCCCCCGTTGCCCGTAACCAGCCCAGATTGTCTGTAATCACAGCAGGTTGTCCATAACCACCCCACATTGCCCGTAACCACCCCACATTGCCCGTAACCACAGCAGGTTGCCTGTGACCACCCCAGATTCTCCATAATCACCCCATGTTGTCCGTAACCACCCCAAATTGCCTGTAACCACCTCCAGATTACCCGTAACCACCGCAGGTTGCCCGTAACCACCCCGCATTACCTAAAATCTCATTTTTTTTATTTAATTTTAGTAACTGCGCTATTCTAATAACTATTACTAGCTGCGGTTTTGCTCCAGCAAATTGGCGCTCCCTTCCTTCTGAGCACTGCTGTGTGCCCATACAGTAGTTTATGCCCACATATGGGGTACCGTTGTACTCAGAAGAACCTGCGTTACAGATTTTGGGGTACATTTTTTCTCCTGTTCCTCGTGAAATTTAGAAATTTCAAACTAAATCAACATATTGGAAAAATTTGAATTTTTCATTTTTACTGTCTAATTTTTAATACTTTCCTCTAATACCTGTGGGGTCAAAATGCTCACCACACCCCCAAATGAATTCTTTGAGGGGTGTACTTTCCAAAATGGAGTGACTTATGGGGAGATTTTACTCCGCTGGCACTATGGGGCACTGCAAACACACCTGGCACTCAGAAACTTCTTCCGCAAAATCTGCACTGCAAATGCTAATTGGCGCTCCTTGCCTTTTGAGGCCTGCTGTGGGCCCATACAGTAGTTTATGCCCACATATGGGGTACTATTGTACTCAAGAGAACCTGCGTTACAAATTTTGGGGTTCATTTTCTCTCTTGTTCCTTGTGAAATTGAGAAATTTCAAATTTTGGAAAAATTATTGGAAAAATTCGAGTTTTTAATTTTTACTGTCTAATTTTAAATACTTTCCTCTAATACCTGTAGGGTCAAAATGCTCACCACACCGCAAGATAAATTCTTTGAGGGGTTAAATTCTAAAATGGGGTGACTTATGGAGAGATTCTATTCTGCTGACACTACAGGGGCACTGCAAACGCACCTGGCGCTCAAAAACTTCTTCAGCAAAATCTGCACTGAAAATGCTAATTGGCGCTCCTTCCCTTCTGAGGCCTGCTGTGGGCCCATACAGGGGTTTATACCCACATATAGGGTACCGTTGTATTCAGAAGAACCTGGTTACAAATTTTGGGGTACTTTTTTTCTCCTGTTCCTCGTGAAATTGAGAAATTTCAAACTAAGCGAACATATTATTGGAATTTTTTTTTTTTCATTTTTACTGTCTAATTTTTAATACTTTTTTCTAATACCTGTGGGGTCAAAATGCTCATCCTACCCCAAGATGAATTCTTTAAAGGGGTGTACTTTCAAAAATGCGGTGACTTATGGGGGGGATTTTACTCCGCTGGCACTATAGGGGTACTGCAAATGCACCAGGCGCTCAGAAACTTCTTCAGCAAAATCTGCATTACAAAAGCTAATTGGCGCTCCTTCTCTTCTGAGCCCTGCTGTGTGCCCATACAGTGGTTTACACCCAAATATGGGGTACCATTGTACTCAGGAGAACCTGCATTACTAATTTTTGAGTTCTTTTTTTCTCATTTTCCTTTTGAAAATGAGAAACTTTAATCTAAACGTATATATTATTGGAAAATGTAAATTTTCCATTTTTTACGGTCTAAGGCTGGGTTCACACACAGTATATTTCAGGCAGTATTTAGCCCTTATGTCAGGTCCTCATAGCAACCAAAACCAGGAGTGGTTTGAAAGCACAGAAAGGATCTGTTCACATAATGTTGTAATTGAGTGGATGGCCGCCATTTAATGGCAAATATGTGCTGTTATTTTAAAACAATGGCTGTTGTATTGAAATAATGGAAGTTATTTACCGTTATATGGCGGCCATCCACTCAATTTCAACATTATGTGAACAGAGCCTTTCTGTGTTTTCAATCCACTCCTGGTTTTGGTTGCTATGAGGACCTGACATGAGGACCAAATACAGCCTCAAATATACATAGTGTGAACCCAGCATAATGGTGAATACTTTCCTCAAGCCCCTGTAGAGTCAAAATGCTTATTATACCACAAAATAATTCTTTAAGGTGTGTAGTTTCCAAAATGGGGTCAATTATGGGGTTTTCCAGTATACAAGCCTCCTAAATCCGTTTAAAAAAAGAACTGGTCCCTAAAAAAAAAATCAGTTTTGGAAACTTTTACGAAAATGTGATAATTTGCTAATAAATTTCTAATCCCCGTAACACCCTAAAAAAGTAAAATATGTTTACCAAATTATTCCAGAATAAAGAAGACATATTGGTTATGTGACTTAGTAACTAATTTATGTGATACGACTTCAAAGTTCATAAAATGCAAATTTTAAAAAATTTTCATGATATTTTGATGATTTTCACAAAAAACACACAAAGTAGTGACCAAATTTTGCCAGTAACATAAAGTGCCATATGTTACAAAAAACAATCTCAGAACTGCTAACATACGTTAAAGCATCACTGTGCTATAAGCACATAAAATTAGCAAATTAGCAAATTGGAAAATTAGCTTGGTCATTAAGGCCAAAAAAGGCTTTAAAAGGGGCTAAAGGAGAAGTTTGGCAAAAAATTTTATTAAGGTATTGTATGGTCCCCCAAAAGTAATATACATCACCAATATATACTTATTCCGGAAAAAGCACATAAAGTGCTTTTTTTTCTTTGCACTTACTACTGCATCAAGGCTTCACTTCCTGGATAAAATGGTGATGTCACGACCTGACTCCCAGGGCTGTGGCTGCTTGAGAGGATGATGGCAGGGGGACACTGAGGGACAAAGGGCACTGGAGTGACAATGAGCATCCCTCTGCCATCATCCTCTCCAGCAGCCACAGCTCACACAGCTCTGGAAGTCGGGTCCTGACATCACCAGGTTATGCAGGAAGTGACATCACCATTTTATCCAGGAAGTGAAGCCCTGATGCAGTAGTAAGTGCAAAGAAAAAAAGCACTTTATGTGCATTTCCGGTAAATAAGTGTATATTGGAGATTTATATAACTTTTAGGGGACAATACAATAATTTAATAAAAATTTTCACCGGACTTCTCCTTTAATTGACTGTAGTATTATGTGTGGTCTAAGCAAAAGGCCTTTAGGTATTTAAATAGGATGATTGTATTAGAAAATAGAGTGACATTAAGTTACATTTCATTGCTTCTTACTACTTTAGGCTATGTTTACAGTACACAAGTTATGTAATAATCAAAGCCGTTGCTTCCGGGGGGCTTATCTTGCTGCAGGGGCATACCTTGCTGTAAGGGGCATACCTGGTTACAAGGGGTATACCTGGCTACAAGGGGCATATCTAGCTATAGGTGGCCCATCCGGCTACAAGGAACATACACTCACCGGCCACTTTATTAGGTACACCATGCTAGTAACGGGTTGGACCCCCTTTTGCCTTCAGAACTGCCTCAATTTTTCGTGGCATAGATACAACAAGGTGCTGGAAGCATTCCTCAGAGATGTTGGTCCATATTGACATGATGGCATCACACAGTTGCCGCAGATTTGTCGGCTGCACATCCATGATGCGAATCTCCCGTTCCACCACATCCCAAAGATGCTCTATTGGATTGAGATCTGGTGACTGTGGAGGCCATTTGAGTACAGTGAACTCATTGTCATGTTCAAGAAACCAGTCTGAGATGATTCTAGCTTTATGACATGGCGCATTATCCTGCTGAAAGTAGCCATCAGGTGTTGGGTACATTGTGGTCATAAAGGGATGGACATGGTCAGCAACAATACTCAGGTAGGTTGTGGCGTTGCAACGATGCTCAATCAGTAACAAGGGGCCCAAAGAGTGCCAAGAAAATATTTCCCACACCATGACACCACCACCACTACCAGCCTGAACCATTGATACAAGGCAGGATGGATCGATGCTTTCATGTTGTTGACACCAAATTCTGACCCTACCATCCGAATGTCGCAGCAGAAACGTTTTTCCAATCTTCTACTGTCCAATTTCGATGAGCTTGTGCAAATTGTAGCCTCAGTTTCCTGTTCTTAGCTGAGAGGAGTGGCACCCGGTGTGGTCTTCTGCTGCTGTAGCCCATCTGCCTCAAAGTTCGACGTACTGTGCGTTCAGAGATGCTCTTCTGTCTACCTTGGTTGTAACGGTTGGCTATTTGAGTCACTATTGCCTTTCTATCAGCTCGAACCAGTCTGCCCATTCTCCACTGACCTCTGGTATCAACAAGGCATTTCCGCCCACAGAACTGCCGCTCACTGGATGTTTTTTCTTTTTCGGCGCATTCTCTGTAAACCCTAGAGATGGTTGTGCGTGAAAATCCCAGTAGATCAGCAGTTTCTGAAATACTCAGACCAGCCCTTCTGGCACCAACAACCATGCCACGTTCAAAGGCACTCAAATCACCTTTCTTCCCCATACTGATGCTCGGTTTGAACTGCAGGAGATTGTCTTGACCATGTCTACATGCCTAAATGCACTGAGTTGCCGCCATGTGATTGGCTGATAAGAAATTAAGTGGTAACGTGCAGTTGGACAGGTGTACCTAATAAAGTGGCCGGTGAGTGTATATGGCTGCAGGGTCATACTCTGAATCAGAGACTATTCATCCATGAGGTGAAGGGAGCACTCCGGTGGAACTCACTGAATCCAACAGTGGGTGGCAGTTTTCAGGTAGTAGAAATATCGTAACAAAGTGGTGGACCAACGCTAGGAGTTGTATCAAACAGGTGTTTTATTAATGTGCTAAAAACTATGTACAGTGTGAGTTGTCCCGGGTTAGGGACTAACATCAAACAGAGAAAGGGATGAATAGGTAGAGTTAGATTATATATGCCTATTACACCCTGCCTCAAAAACGCGTATCAACGTCTAGAGCGGAGGCTACCTTCCGGGTCCGGACATCTAAACGGATATATAGGGAGTTACAGTACTCCCAGGATGCAAAACAGGCACTGGTACACTGCTGTATTCCAAACCATCTGGACTATGCAGACTATACCTACCCATTGTCTAACTCTACTAACACTATTTGGTGGGAAACCTTCATTGGGCAATCAATCCCTGACCCACACTTGGTGACCCTCTTGAAAATCGCTCCATTGCAGCAACACCATAAGCGACTTTAACAGATCCAGGAGATCAACTAGACACGATCACAGTATTCGTAGTATCTTCAGTTACTGTACAGACTCTGCAGATGAGATCACGCTCCAACTATGGGCTATGAATTCCCGTGACTGAGCTGTTTGATCCAAGACCATCCCTGATGAACCCAGAAGACAACTATCTCTGTTGGGGGAAACGCGTCGGATGACGTTTTTTGGACATAGAAAACTTTATTTACCCATTAACAGCTAATTCACACAAATAATCACACAGTGCATACTGACCGACTGTGATACCGTTGACCTAGCGGCGAATCCACTAGACGTGTTATCAACACCAGTTAATGGACACGTGGAATCAATTCCACCACTAGCGTAGGGATTTGCTCCGCTTGGTGAGGGGGACGCCCTAACCTAGCGGCTCACTAGTTTTTGAGGCAGGGTGTAATAGGCATATATAATCTAACTCTACCTATTCATCCCTTTCTCTGTTTGATGTTAGTCCCTAACCCGGGACAACTCACACTGTACATAGTTTTTAGCACATTAATAAAACACCTGTTTGATACAACTCCTAGCGTTGGTCCACCACTTTGTTACAATATTTTGTCTTATGTCTGTATTCACACAGTGGGGACAGGTACATATCTCTACCTAACTTTGAAGACTGCACAATCAAACAAGTTTTCAGGTAGTGCAATAAGTTCTGAATGAAAAAAATGAATAAAGTACTTGCATCTATTGGAGCTACTGTGCATGTAACCTCCTAGGAATTAGCAACGGTGAGGAGGCAGTGAAAATCAGCCTCAGCCCAGCAGAACAGAGATTGTTATTCATACAGGGAGCACAGGAATGTAGGATGGCTGTACTAACATGGCTGCCTATATTTCTTTTCTCCTTTGCATCCCTCCCACCCTCTTCCCTTTTTTTCTGCAGTGGTCTGCCTGTTATATGCGTAGCTTTAGTATACACATTGATATATATATATATATTAAAAACATGGGGAAAAAAACAACAATAGTAAATCTGGGCATGCGTGTTAGACAGTGGAGACATGTGAAACTGAAGTGAGAAGAGAATGCTGTCTATGCATGTTCAGATATTTCTTCTCAGTAAATAGTTGCCAAACAACTTCATTGGAGGCCAATGTCCAAAAGTCAGTCATAAACCAACAGAAGGCACAGCAATAGTTTGGAGAGCAGTTGATAACAAGCTCTGTAGTGACTTTATATTCTTGATGAATTAGCAGAGCCAAGACAGAAGACGATATACTATGTCAAGCACAAAAACAACATGCAAGAAAATAGACCAGTGCGAAATCAATCCCCACAACTTAATTGGGTACTCCCGTGGAATTTTTTTTTTTCCCAATAAACTAGTATCAGAAAGTTATACAGATTTGTAAATGACTTCTCTTTAAAAACCTGAAGTCTTCCAGTACTTATCATCTGCTGTATTTCCTGCAGTCAGTAATGTATTCTTTCCAGTCTGACACAGTGCTCTCTGCTGCCACCCCTGACTGTGACAGGAACTGTCCAGCGCTGGAGAGGTTTTCTATGGGGATTTGCCACTGCTCTGGACAATTCCTGACTTGGGCAGAGGGGGCAGCAGAGAGCAAGAAAGAATACACCACTTCTTGAAGGACATACAGTAGCTGATTAGTAGTGGAAGACTTATTGGAGAGTGGCAGCATGCATCTTTTTCTATCAATCAAATCCCACTCTTTTAGAGTCTAGAGCAAGAGTTGGATGTTCAGCCGCCTGGCAGTTTGAACACACTGCTGCATACTCCCTAATCCCTAGGCTGTCTATCAGGATTGTCCAGGTTTCAGTGATTAGTACCTGCTGACATGTCTCAGGTGCAGCATAGGTTACTCCAAATGACAGTAACGTTTTCAAAGACTGCTGTGATATGATCCTTTTATGCTGCGTTTACACGGAGCAATAATTCGCCCAATCGATCGTTTAACAATTTTTAAAGCAACAATTTGGTTTTTATAACGATCAGAGTTTAGACGAATAAATCATTAGAAAAATTGTTATTGCGATCGTTTTTAAGATCGCTAAAGCCCATCTTTCACATAGGGTGAATCTTTGAAAGACTGTTTACATGAAGCAATCTGCAAATTTTTAGTGAACGATGAACAACGATTTGAGAACATGTTGAAAGATCAAAATTAACAATTGTTTGCTGTGTTTACACAGAACGATTATCGCTCAAATGCGATCGTTATTGTGAAAATTCGAACGATAATCATTCAGTGTAAATGCAGCATTAGGCTATGTTCACACTGCGTACGAGTCCTGCCGCATGTACGCCACCGTACATGTGCGGATGAAACTACGGGTGTGGGAAAAATAGACATGCGGCCGGATGCTTATGAACCGCAAACATACGCCCGTAGTACAGTTATGCTTCCCTAGCTTGTTTCGAAGCGATCTGAAACAGGTCATTTACTTGGAAATCTTCGCCCAGCCCCGTAAACCACACAGAACCTTTTGGATCGAAAAATCAAGTTCAATTTGGCTGAAATAAGTACTCCGTACGGGACCGCATGGAAATCCACGGCCGTGAGTTGGAACATTTCCGTTCTCAAACAATGGTCGTGTTCATTTTTCACGGCGCCGCATACGATCCGGCCGTAAGCTCATACGTAGTGTGCATTGTGCGGGCGTATATGGTATACTTTCAAGCGAACGCATCAACCTTAAAACTACGTGCGTATATTCGCGGTTCGCACTACGGCCGGAATCATACTCAGTGTGAACATAGCCTTACACAGAGTGATTATCGTTCAAATCTGTGCTATAGCAATCGCATTTTACTGGTCATCTGCACGTGTAAATAAAGGTAACGACAAGCAAAAAATTGTTAATTGCAGTCTTTCAACATGTTCTCAAATTGACGCTGGTCGCTTGCTGGTGATTTGCAGATCTTTGTCTCAACAGTCTTTTGCAGATTCACCCTGCTGTGTGGGTTAGCTTTAAGTGGTCTAAAAGCGATCATAAAAACTATTTTTGGAACGATTTATATCTGTCTAAATGTTGATTGGTATAAAAAACTAGACTGTTTCTTCAAACTTGTTAAACGATTGGGTGATTTATCACTGTGTGTAAAAGGACCAATAGTCACTGATGACTACACATAATAGCTTGGGGGAGGGCATTCAAAGGTTTGCTATGGGGCACATCCATTTTTAGTTACGCCCCTGGCATAAACCTGTCATACCTATGGGACAAATTTGGGGTCAGACAGTTGAGGTGGTCAGGCACCTATAGAGGATGGACAGAGAAACAGACCTTCACTTTTCTTATATCTTTACACATCCAATTTGTGGCCAATGAACACTGTTACTGGCTGTAACATTAATTGTTGTGGAATCTATTTATAACAGGTGAAATATAATGCACAGTGTTCTAAATGACAGGAGGTAGATTAGCTATTCATATACAATCATTTCATTTAAAGCCAACAGAAAATCATGCTCTATATTCCTTTACCTAATACAATTTTACAATGCAATATTTTTGGCAAAAACCCAATACTTTTTCTGGCAATAAAATCAATGTAAATCAAGTTACTTTTACCACATTGAACAGCATAGCAGTACAAATTTTTATTTTAGTAGAAAGTATAAATTCTACTAAATTTTGCTATATTAAAAAATTACTTTAAAGGAGAACTTCATGCTGGGGTGATTTTTGGCAGAGTGCTGGGGAGGGGGAGGATGAAAGAAGTAACATACTCTAAGGGCCCTATTCCACAGTAACGATAATCGTCCGGATCGGCCCCATTTGGCCGATTATCGTTCGGTGAAATACAGAGAACGATCAGCCAATGATTGTGTCATCGGCTGATCGTTCATTTAGGGCCAGACCTAAAATCATCGTTCCCCCACCGCGCATCGCTACGGTTGAATAGCGATGCGCGATGGGCGACCGACGATTTGAGAAGAAGCAGCAGCAGCAATACATTACCTGTCTGCAGGCCTTCTCCTCCGCTCCATCTCATCCCTGTGTTCCACGCGCTCTATCTTCTGAATGGCCGGTCAGCTGACAGAGCGCTCAGCCAATCACAGGCCGGGACTGCCGCGGCCTGTGATTGGCTGATGTGGCCTGTCAGCTGACCGGCCATTCAGAAGATAGAGCGCGGGGGACCAGGGTAGGAGACGGAGCGGAAGAGAAGCCCTGCAGACAGGTAATGTATGATGCTGCAAGGCTTGCAGCCCTCGCTCAACGATCATCGGGCCGTGGAATAGGCCCAGTAAACGAGCAGCGATCTAGCAGATCGCCGCTCGTTTACATCGTTGATCGGGCTCTCCTCGGCCCGTGGAATAGGACCCTAACCTCCCCCGCTCCAGCGCTGGTGCCAGTATCCTGCAGTTCCTGTCCACCAGTCTCAGCTGCTTCTGGGTCTCAGTGGGGACCTGTGATGTGTTGTGCCAGGCCCACTTAGCCTGTTAGCGGCTGTAGCTGGGTCCCTCCTCAACTGCTGACTGACTGAGCGGGCATAACACGTCATATCCTAGGTCCCCACTCAGAGGTGTCTGGGACTGGAATTATGATATACCAGTGCTGGAGCGGAGGAGGTAAAAGCATGTTACTTCTTTCATCCTCCCCCCTCCCCCAGCATTCTGCCCAAATCACTCCAAACCGGAATTCTCCTTTAACTGGAATTTTCCTGACTTTTGATAGGAACATCCAGTCTTTGAAAATTGCTGGCCTATTCTCTGGATAGGCCACCAATATTAGATTGCGGCAGTCAAACTTCTAGTAACCCCCCTTACTTGGATTAGCTGCTTGAAGAGGCTGCGCCTTCCTGCCAGGGGTCTGTAAGAAAAAGCAGCTTTAAAAATTGAAGAACTGTGGTTAGTTTTCCAAGATGAATTGAACAACCTCCCTGCCAAGGTCTTTCAAAGTATGTGCAAGTATACCTAGAAGAATTGATGCAGTTTTTAAGATCACAACAAATATTAATTTGATTTCAATGTCTCTTGTGCTTAGTATGCTGGGGCCCCTAATCTTTTAAGACCCTAGCAATGCTCCAACTTTGGGAAACAGCAGACACCTTTCTAATGAGTATCTAAATACTTATTGACGCAAGGTATTTACAGTTCCCAAAAGGTTAAAGGTTTCATTTGGAAAGACTGATTATAGTCCATTATATCCTAATATTGAATTTTTATAAACCTGTGTTTTACAGCCCCTTGAAACTGCCCTGTAAAGCTGAAGCACACTAAATGAATTGCTGTTATGGGCAAATTAAATCGAAAATTATGATTCCTAAATATTTCATTTGTTTTAAAAACCCACTTTCCAACATAAAGGAAATGTTTCTAGTTTAGGAATTTTAATTCAATTAAAACAACGGCTGTTCTTTCATTAATGCAATGATTTGCATTAAAGTCAATGCAAAAAATGGCCCTTGTGTCGCCCAATGTATTGTGCAATGTTGTTTGGCTACGGCCGTCGAAATAATGTTCATGTCATTAACTGTATTTCTGTCCGTTATTCATAGACTTCAATGCAATTTTTAATCTAAAACAACGGACTGTCAGGATAGGGACAGGGAGACACAAGGACAGGTGAACCCTGAAGCTGGCACCCGCCCCACTGGCCCTACCTGCTTGCCCCAGATGCCCTAGGTGGCAAACGGACAACTGGACGGCAGTCCCTGTACTGCTAGGGTGCAACACGAAACAAAACAAGACAGACACACACAACAAGAGCGAGGTGAGATTTCTGGGTCAGCAACAGTCTAGCGGCGAGGTACAAAAACGTGTCCAAGGGATAGTCAAAATACAAGCCAAAAGGTCAGGTACACAGGAGTATCTAAGTCAGGGAAAACGCGAGGTCAAGAAACACTAGGAGTACTAGGCTCTATCGCAGGCAAGATACTGAGACAGGGGATTATACTTATGGGACCTGTAGTCCCAGCCCCCAAGGCGTGATTGGGGCTGAGGCTCCAGGTCCTGCCCAGATACTGACAGCTGACTAGTGAGTCAGCCTTCAGTCATTGATTAGTGAACTCACTACACCTATGCTGATCTGTCAGGGAGTGAATACTGGCCACTACTACAACATGAATAGCAGAGCAGAGCAAAACCTGACATGCAGTCTGGCTGCTAAGGACGCCGAGCCAAACGCATAGCCCGAGTCCTAACACGGACATTGTTTATACACAGGGGTAACATAGCCTTAAATAGTGATATTACCCAATTACATGCTGCCTCTAATCCTCCTTGCCTAGTATATAGTTAATTCCATTGTTAAATTGAAATTTACACAATCCACCTTGCTGACACACGCTTCCTTTAATTTTAGACTTATTTGCTCTGGGTGAATGTCACAATCCTATGTATTAGGCAGGGGCTGCACAAAAAGCTGTGTTCACACTAAGTTAAAAAACAAACAAACAAACAAACAGGTATCCGCGGTTTCTTTTTAAAAATATATCTATTATTGCAGCATTTTAATTGACCTTAGTTGAATGCATTGAAGTTAATGGAATCATGGATGTCCAATGCACACAATGTATAAAATGATGGACTTATCTGTGTGAACGTCAAAATAATGATCATGACAATTATTTTCAGATGTCTTTTGCAAACGAGAGTTATTTTTTAGTTGTTCACACACATTTTTTTTCACTGTCCTTTTACTGTCTTTACTATTACAGTCAATGGACTTTTCAATTAAAGACAGACCCAAAAGGTAATCAGTCCACCTAAACAAGAATAATGAACCAACAGCCGTCATAGCACAGGCACCCAAACTGCGAAATGACTGACTTTTGAATTTTGAACTCAAAATGACGAATGTCATTTTAAAGCATAATAAACGGAAATGAAAACAGGTCATGTGAACATAGCCAAACAGTGTGGTGCAGCAGCTTCAAAGCATCAATGACAAAAGTTGTAGAATTTGTGCTTAGAACTTTTTAAACAAATTTGTGATGGAAATGGCCTACCAAAGAGTTCTCTGAAAACCTGTTTTTCAGCAGCATTTATAAAAAAAAATTCTCTAAAATTCCTAGCACAGATAAAACAAATATTCCAAAATAGTTTTTTTTTCTTTTTTTTTCTTAATTAAAAGATTTCTACCCAGCTATATCTTTTCTGTGCTGTCTCAATAGCAATTTAAGCTACATAATCCCATTAAGAAAACACAGCTTATGGCTTGCTGAGTTATGGGATAGTACATCAAGTCACCTGTAATCAGAAAATGACCTATTGTTTAACCCCTTAGTGACTGGCCTATTTTGGCCCTTACTGACCAGGCTATTTTTATAGTTTTTATTGATTGACCAAGTTTTTTATTTATTGACCAAGCTTTATTTCACTTTTACACTAGTGCTGATCACTGTTGCAATACACTACACTAACAGTGTAGTGTAGTGTAATAGCCCTATTACAATAAAACGTGTGTGTGTGTGTGTGTGTGAAAAATTGTTATATAATTCGAATTTAAGTGATAATCTTTTCATGTGTATGCAAGCAATGATCAAACTTCGCTCATGTGTCGTTGATCGTATCTTTTGAGCTAACCATAAAATCATTGTTAATTATTTGCTTATCGTTCACAAATCTTTCTATGTATGTACACATTATTTGTTTGTTATTTCAATCGTCTATATACTAGAGCATACAAGTGATCATAATTGTGTAACTAAACACTGTCGATCAGTGTATTATGATCAAAGATTTTAAGTCGTTTGCAAAAGTGTTTGTTTGCAGTTGTATATCATTAATCAGAGAAAACGAAAAATCGCTTTGTCTAAAAGGACCTTAATGTATTTGTTATAAAAGTTCATTCTTGGCACTCACCATTTCATGCTTCAAAAATTTTAATTGTAGAAAAAATTCATCAAAGTTATACAACAGCAACAGGACGTTTCAGCGTCAAGCCTTCCTCAACTGGATGCCGAAACGTCCTGTTGCCATTGTATAACTTTGATGAATTTTTTCTACAATAAAAATTTTTGAAGCATGAAATGGTGAGTTCCGAGAATGAACTTTTAGGCTATGTTCGCACTACATATATGTCTGGCCGTAGGTAGTTTGCGGCCGGACATGTGCGGCTGAAACTACGGCCGTGGGAAAAATAGATATGCGGGCGGATTGCGAACATGCGGGCGAACCGCGAACATACGCCCGTAGTAGAGTTATGCTTCCTAGCTTGTTTCGAAGCGATCTGAAACAGTTAATTTACTTGGAAATCTTCGCCCAGCCCAATAAAACACACAGAACCTTTTGGATCTAAAAATCAAGTTCAATTTGGCTGAAATAAGTACTTCGTACGGGACCGCATGGAAATCCACGGCCGTGAGTTGGAACATTTCCGTCCTCAAACAATGGTCTTGTTCATTTTTCACGGTGCTGTATGCAATCCAGCCGTAAGTGTGCATTGTGCGGCCAGAAATCGTATACTTCCAAGCGTACGCATCAACCTCAAAACTACGGGCGTATATTTGCGGTTCGCACTATGGCCGGAAATATACGTAGTGTGAACATAGCCTTATAATGCTATGGGAATTTTTTCTTACTACGAGCACCACCCTTGACACAGACGTGCCGCCTAAGAGACTATTTTTTTTTCTAATATATTTGTTGGCATTATGCTGACAGGCAATCTACACAGCCATGCCTCAGGGATGGCTCTGTAGAGGCACAACCATCACTGAAACTTCTTACATGCCCCAGTCATGATTTGACAATGGTATCTAACTAACTGTTGATCTCCCTTGATGCCAAATGTGGCATATCCTTCTTCCGACCATGATGTAAAAAGACATATTGGCTGGAATAAGGCCCATTAGTAACCGCTGTAAAAAGGAGTATTGTCACTAAAAGGTTAAATCAGTTATTATATTTAACATGCTTTTCAATAATTTTTGTTGATGATTTTCATTTTACTATGTATATTATAAAATGATCCTAAAATCTTGTAATTATCATTCCCACCACTAGGTTTAACCCCTTAAGGAAAGAGCCAACTTGCATTTTTGCACTTTTGTTTTTTTCTTCCTTGTGCTTAAAAGGCCATAGCACTTGCATTTTTTCACCTAGAGATGCACATGAGCCCTTATTTTTTGCGCAACTAATTGTACTTTGCAATGACAGACTGATTTTTTTCATAAAGTACACTGCAAAACAAAAAAAAAATGTTCGCCCTGGGGTAAAACTGACTTGTTATATATGTTCCTCAAGTCGTTACAATTAAAACGATATGTAACATGTATAACTTTTATATTATATGATGGCTTGTAAAAAATTCAAACCATTGTTAACAAATATATGTTCATATATGTTCCTTAAAATCGCTCCATTCCCAGGCTTATAGCGCTTATATTTGCGCCATGATGTGTTCTTTCTATCGGTACCTTTATTGCGCATATGTGACTTTTTGATTGCTTTTTATTACAATTTTTCTGGATTTGATGCAACCAAAAAATGTGCAAATTTGCACTTTGTTTTTTTTTTTGCGCTTACGCCGTTTACCGTGCGAGATCAGGGATGTGATAAATTAATAGTTCGGGTGATTACGCACGCGGCGATAGCAAAAATGTTTGTTTATTTATTTTTATTTATAACATGGGAAAAGGGGGGTGATTCAAACTTTTACTAGGGGAGGTTTTTTTTTTTTTTTTTACTAATATTAACACTTTTATTTTTCTTTTACACTTATACTAGAAGCCCCCCTAGGGGACTTCTCGTATAAGCACTCTGATCTCTCATTGATCTATGCGGTATATAGTAATACAGCATAGATCGATGAGATAGGCACTCGATTGCTTTCGACTGCTGCAGCCGGAAACAACCGAGTGCCGAGCCGGGATCAGCGCCATTACGGCTCAGACCCCGGCCGGCAGCAGACACGGAGATCGGGCTGCATAAGTAATCAGATGCAGCTGTCAACTTTGACAGCTGCATTTGATTACTTTATTAGCGGGCACAGCGATCGGACCGTGCCCGCTAATAGTCACGGTCCCGGGCTACATGCGGCACCCGGGACCACAGCAGTCGCCGTGCGGCCCCCCTCTGAACTCCCCGAGGCTGCCACAGGGCGTACGCACTGTGTCGTTGAGGGGTTAAAGGAGTTATCCAACACTACAAAAATATGGCCACCTTCTTCCAGAGACAGCACCACTCTTATCTCCAGTTTAATGCTGCGTTTACACAGACAGATTTATCTGACAGATTTTTTATGCCAAAACCAGGGACAGACTATAAAAAGAGAACAGGCCATGAAGGAAAGATTGAGATTTCTCCTCTTTTCAAATCCATTCCTGGCTTTGGCTTCCAAAATTGGTTAGATAAATCTCTCTGTGTAAACGCACCATTATGGTGCATTTACACAGACAGATTTATCTGACAGATCTTTGAAGCCAAAACCAGGAACAGACTATAAACAGGGATCAGGTCATAAAGGGAAGACTGTTATTTCTCCTCTTTTCAAATCCATTCCTGTCTTTGGCATTCAAAATCTGTCAGATAAATCTTTCTGTGTAAACGCACCCTAAGTCTGTTCCATTAAAGTGAATAGATTTTAATTGCAAACCACACCTGAACTGGAGACAAGATTGGTGCTGTCTCTGGAAGAAAGTGGCCATGTTTTTGTAGAGCTGGATTACCCCTATAAAACTAAGCTGAGACCTCCTGTTCTGTGTTTGGTGATAGAAGGCTGCTGTGAAATGATCTGTACAGAATTACAGTGACAGGTGACACCGGTAGATAGCTAGCATCAGTATAAGACAATATCAGCTGCCTATGGAATGACCTGTGGTATGCTCAGTATGTTTCACATTCCTGTCAAGGGGACAGGGTCTGTCTATTGTCAACTATGTCCGTGGGGTAATGCCTATCACTAAATAATGTTAAAAACAGTTTAGACAAGATGGCAGCCCCCATAACAACGTACAAAAACAATAAATACAATTAAAATCACAAAATAGAAACAGATTAGAATAAAAGAATTTATAACGCCCAGTGGAGAATTCTAAACTAGTTGATTTTTCAGGTAATTACTCTGGTATTGTTAAAACAGGGAAAAGGTTGTGTGTACCTAACATAAATTACACTGTGACATTACACTCAGCTATACTAAAGTCAAATAGCTATAAAAAAAATATCCTAAATATATTTAGTTTTGATCAGATTCTCATTCCACAAGACTTTCCAAAGCAAATAAGACTTAATGCTATACATGTTAGTTAAATAATCAAAGCTATATTAGATATCTAGACCTTTCTTCAGGAGTATTTTAAGGTGCCCATTGACCTTTAAGGGTAAATTCACACAGGTCAGATTTAATGCAAACGCAAAAATCTATTTGCTGCCAGAATAGAATAGAACAGATTCTCCACGGCAGAAATGTCTGATTCCAATGCCTGTGAACATACCCTTATTATATGCCCACTTAAAAGGGACCTGTCTTGTGTAGCTTCGTTTTAGTTTTTTTTAAAACTGCTTGTTTGAAGCTTGTCCAGTTAATCAATGTAAAGGGCCAGTCACATGTCCACAAAATACTGCTATGGAGCTCCCAGCATCATAATGAAGGCTGATGAAGGGAGCTCCGAGATCCATTCCAGAATACTGTCCGTGCACAGACTGTGTTTTACGGACGTGTGAACGGCCTCTAATCAATAAAGTGAGGTGTGATATGCTCAGTTTTATTGGTGCAATGTGCCTGAGCCTGAAAGCATGGACGTAGGGATGGGACTCCATTCCGTTTCGTAAGCAAAGTGTCAAACTGTATTACTTAAATGGACCAGGTGGACTTTATACAGGCGGTTTTAGGGCACTAACCTTCAGCTACATAAGAAGCATTGGTGGTTTAGTTTTCCAAAACCAGATGACAGGTTCCCTTTAAGCTCTCACAGCCACAAAAACAGTGTCAAAATTGATGTAGTAAAAGTAGACACATAGGTAACATTTGACCACTGTCTAGTTTTGCATGCTGATACCGTGGTAAGTGGTTATATCAAAGCCAATATCAATAAAAACAGCACTGACTGCTCAGTGCGAGAGTATATAGAATCATAGTATCATTACCTTTTGTATTATATAGGATCACAGTATCATTACCCTTAACTCCCACTTTTAGCTAAAAATGAAAAGTGTGAACTCTACCATATGCTATGTCACATTTGTGTGTGTATGTTTTTTTTTTTTTTTTTTAAGCAAGCTAAGTATTCTCAAAATGTCCAGTGATGCCCATCTGAAGCTAGTCTATAAATTATGCTGTTCGGCTGTTTTTGGCTTCTAGACCACCTCTGGCAGCAGCAAACAGAAGATGGGAATACCCCAATAATACCATATTTAATTTTCTACTGTTGTAATTCCTTAACAGTCGAATACCAAAGCATAGTGGATTCCTTCAATATTTGAAGAATTCTGGGCACAGAGTTATGTTTTGTTTGTTATGAACTGCTTATAGTTTCCTGTTGGATCTCTCTGGGGACTGGCTCAGTCCAGACAACATACACCCACACAAGGCTATTATGAAGAAAAGGTATCCTTTGTTACTTTTGAGTGCCCTTGTTTGTAACATCTATCTCCTGTTTCCTGTCTGGATCTGTTTACTTTTATGCTTGAGAGTGAAATAAATACACATGCAAGCCTAAATTATTCACAAGGTGCCTGGATTTCCAGCAGCACACACTCAGCACTAATGCTCTCATAAACACTTGTCTTATTTTGTTACTATGTGTTGACTACAGTTAATAATTCTTAAAAGAACATGCAATTTTACATGTGCTAATAGACAGAATATCTCTAATTTTAGATAAACATTCGATGAAGAATTATTGGTTATATAACTAGATAAAGATTTTTTTCATAGTAAGCTTAGAAAGGTGTCACAGTGTCATCTACCTACTCTTGTGGAAGTGCTCTTTTTATAAGTCCATGCAGGACTTGAAGGCTTGCACCATCTGGCACAAGAAATTAAGCAGACACATTATGCTGTGTTAGATCATTTGGGAGTTTGGACAATCTGGTAGTGGATTAATGGAATTTTACTGTACTACCATTGAAGATAGGGTCAAATCTGTACCCCCCATGGCATTAATGGTAATGCACCAATATAAATGACAGAAAGTCAAATACATCTCTAACAGGGTCTGTTCTGGATTATTTCTCTTCCATCACTTATGTTCAGCTATGGACCCTTCAGCTGAGTAGTAAGCAATCTTAATAACAGTATGTACTCTTAATAAAAGTCAAGGGTGCTGTGAAATTACTTGTACAAGATCAAAATATAACTGTCAAAATTAGATGCCGACATATGGTGGGACATACAGTGGGCAAAACATAGTCAACATTATGGCTGTTTCCTGCATGTGTTTGTTTATTTTGAGGGACTCAAAATCCCCCAAACTATTAATATATTTTTTTTCCTGATCTCTAACGGTGACGTAAGCGCAAAAAAATTTCCAAATTGCGAATTTTTGGTTGCATTAAATCCAGAAAAATTGTAATAAAAAGCAATCAAAAAGTCACATATGTGCAATCAAGGTACGATAGAATGTACAGATCATGGTGCAAAAAATTACACTCAACACAGCCCCATAGACCAAAGGATAAAAGCGCTATAAGCATGGTAATAGAGCGATTTTAAGGAACACTTTTTTTTTTTTTTAAAAGGTTTTAATTTTTTAAAAGCCATCAAATAAAATAAAAGTTACACAAGTTACATATCGTTGTAATCGTAACAACTTGAGGAACATGGATAATAAGTAAGTTTTACCCTAGGGCAAATGGCTTAAACACAAAACCTCCCCAAATTAAAAAAAATATATAATTATTTTTTTCAATTTCACCACACAAAATTTTTTTCTGGTTTCGCAGTGTACTTTATGCAAAAATTAAGCCTGTCATTGCAAAGTACAATTACTGGCACAAAAATTAAGGGCTCATATTGGTTTCTAGGTGAAAAAAATGCAAGTGCTATGGCCTTTTAAGCACAAGGAGGAAAAAACAAAAGTGCAAAAATGGAAATTGGCTCTGTCCATAAGGGTTTAATAAAATGACCAGTATAATTGTTGTTTGGTTGTTCAATGTAGATAGCTGCTCATGAAGTTATAGTGTGATATATTTAATAAAATAAAATGCTCAACTTGAAGGGGTACTCCAGAGAAAATTGTTTTCAAAATAACTAGTGCCATAACTTTATATAGATTTGTAAATAAGGAGTCAATGAGAGGAACAAAATTGATGTCTAAACTCAGAGTTAAAAAGGTCAACTCCTGTCACTCACATGGTGGTCTGCCATTACTATCTAGTATAGCAGATAATCATGTCTGCACATAGATGAGATGCCTACCGAGATTATGTGATGCCCTCTAGTGAGATTACTAGAGGAACGGAATACCTTAACCCTTAGAGGACCGGGCCAATTAAAATTTTTGCGTTTTCGTTTTTTCCTCCTTATGCTTAAAAGGCCATAACACTTGCATTTTTTCACCTAGAAATCCACATGAGCCGTTATTTTTTGCGCCACTAATTGTACTTTGCAATGACAGGCTGAATTTTTTCATAAAGTACACTGCGAAACCAGAAAAAAAAGTCAAAGTGTGGTGAAGAAAAAAAAACAAAACAACGCATTTGTTTTATTTTTTTTTTTTTTTTCGCTGTTCGCCCTGGGGTAAAACTGACTTGTTATATATGTTCCTCAAGTCTTTATGATAACAACGATATGTAACATGTATAGCTTTCATTGTATCTGTTGGCCTGTAAAAAATTCAAACCATTGTTAACAAATATATGGTCCTAAAAATCGCTCCATTCCCAGGCTTATAGTGCTTTTATCCTTTGGTCTGTGGGCCTTTGGGGCTGTTTCAGATGTCATTTTTTGCGCCATGAAGTGTTCTTTCTATGGGTACCTTGATTGCGCATATGCGACTTTTTGATCGCTTTTTTTATTACAATTTTTCTGGATTTGATGCAACCAAAAATGTGCAATTTTGCACTTTGGGATTTTTTTGCGCTTACGCCATTTACCGTGCGAGATCTGGAATTTAATTAATTAATAGTTTGGGCGATGACGCACGCGGCGATAACAAACATGTTTATTTATTTTTATTTATAACATGGGAAAAGGGGGGTGATTCAAACTTTTATTAGGGGAGGGGGCTTTTTATTAATAACAACACTTTTATTTGTACTTTTACACTTATACTAGAAGCCCCCCTGGGGGACTTCTAGTATAGGTGCACCGATCTCTCATACAGATCTATGCTGCATACATATGCAGAATAGATCGATGAGATAGGCACATCGATTGCTTCCGGCTGATGCAGCCAGAAGCAATCGAGTGCCAAGCCGGGATCAGCGCCATTACAGCGCTGACCCCGGACGGGGTAAGATGTGTGGATCGCTCCTCCGGGACAACGTCCTGGAGGACTGATCCTCCCCACTAGACACCAGGGAACGGCTGCATCAAGTAATCGGATGCAGCTGTCAACTTTGACAGCTGCATCCGATTACTGTATTAGCGGGCATGGCGATTGGACCGTGCCCGCTAATAGCCGCGGTCCCGGTCTACGAGCGGCACTTGGGACCACCCGGCCCTGCTCTAAACACATGGTGGTGGCCCTGGACGTACGGGTACGTCCAGGGTCGTCTAGGGGTTAATCACCTAACAGCACATTCTACATGTATCCGATGTCCAACCAACAGGGGGTCATACATATGGGGCATAGTTAAGAAAAGCAATGTATACGTCCAGCACACAATGGGCGAGATTAAGGAAAGTAATGCCAGTAAAGAAAGTACAGTAAATGTAGTGGTGGGTGGCACTTAAAACAAAGTTATGTGATCGTCTTTAGTAAAGTGCATAAAACAAGGGATAGAATGCATGTATCACATGGTCTTTATTTCCAATGTCCAGCCTGCAGGGGGCAGGGCATGAACGCCATGCAAGGTAAGCAGAATTGAGAAAAGCACAGAGAAGAGTAGTTACAGTGATTATGGTGCTGCGCACAGCCTAAAACAAAATAAATTGGTAAAACACCACAATATCAACACAGAGAAAGGACCAGTCTATAATAGTGGAGGTACAGTAGGAACCACTACGCAGGGGTATAAATAAGATAACTGATGCTCTATATAATTGAAATGAATAAAATACAGCCAACATAAAAAATACAAAATGATGAAATAAACAAGAAATTTAAAGTTGTTTAGTCCTAGAGGGTGGATTTTATTTTAAAAATATACCATTTTTTTTTTTAAGGAGTAAGCCGATTGAAAACAACTATATTACCCCCTTTGTCGAAAGGACTTTTTTTTTTAACCAAATCTCCATTCCAAAGCAAGGAGAGCTTCCATTTCGTGATGTGTATAATTACGAGACAAGGTGTGTAAGGTAGGTTGCAGTTTTCTAAATTCTATAGTTACTGTCTGCAGAAATATGTGAATATGGCTGGTGTCCCTAGCTGCAGTCATTCAACTGTCCATGTTTCTGCAGAACCTAATTTACCAAGGAACTGGCCATAGGATCAAGCTGGACTATTATTTATTCTGGGTATTTAGCTATGGATGGTTTGTCACACATAAATGAGATCATATGTGCACTTTATTACATATTTTATATATGATGAACTGCACTCATGTTTACTGTATTCTATTCTGATGGAAACATATGGTCATAACTAGAGATGATCGAGTACTAAAATGCTCGGTTGCTCGATACTCAAGACGAATATTTCCCGATACTCGGGTGCTCATTTCGAGTAATCAACCTTATTGAAGTCAATGGGAAACACGAGCATTTTTGCAAGGGACCAAAGCTCTGCACAGGAAAGGTTGCATGAAAACCTGGGAACCTCAGAAAATGATGGAAACACCATGGAAATGGACAGGAAACAGCAGGGGCAGCATGCTTTGATGCCTCTGAGGCTGCCTAATTGGAACATTACGCCAAATTATGGGCAACAGCCGGGTGGTGGCCCTCAATACAATTTTGCTGACCCAGACCAAGATGGGCAAGGCACATGTGTAACTGGTGCTGTTTTTTTTTTTTTTTTTTTTTTTTTTTTTTTTAAGGCACCCGTTGCACAGGACACTGCACAGTGAGGATAGCTGAACTACAGATCTCAGCCAGCCAAGAGAATATCAGCAACAGGACAAATTGACTACTGACAGATGCACTACAAGTCCAAGCCAGCAGCCAAGAACAGCAAAAAAACATTATGTTTTAAAATTTTTAAACCATTTGAAGGACTGTTGGGTTCTTCATGTCGGATTCCTTCCTAACCGCACACTAATTTCCTGCCTAACACTCTCCCTGACAGACAGCAGCTCTCTCCCTCAGCTCATCCAGCCTGCATCTAAAGCGAGCATCGCGGGATCTGATTCTTATATGCCCAGGTCATCTAATCTGGCCAGCCAATCGCTGTTATCGACATGTAGGGTTCCCACGTGATGCTAGGAGGTCCCAAAGCCTCTCCTGCATGATGATTGACTGAAAAAAAGCCACCAATCATGCAGGTAGAGGAAGATGCCATTGTCTCGAGTATCACGAGATGCTCATCCGAGTAACGAGCACCATGGAGTACCCTAATACTTGACGGAGTACCAAGCTCGGATGAGCATGCTCGCTCATCACTAGTCATAACAGAGATCTCCTAATGGTTATATGCTTTTGTGCAGATGTATAATAGTAAGGGATATGTGCAGCAAACAAATCTTTGTACATTTACACATAAAAATTAAATTAGGGGTCTGTAATGATAAGAAGTGCTCCGGCAAGTATTTTTTCAGAATTTGCTTTAAATTGGATCCAAACTTAAAAATAGTACAAAATAGTTGCTCTCTTGCTACCTTTATTGCATATATCTGTGTCATTGCATCTCTGTATCTATGTCCTTAGATAACCTCTTGCAGACAGTTTGGCAGCTCTAGCACAGTATGTTTTGCACACCAGTCCTTTGTTGCTGGCTGATATTTTAACACTTTTCCATTGACTGGAGCTGATTTCTTTACACTGCAGGGGTAAAAATAGACTATAACACTTGACAGCAGTAGATACATTTTGTATAAGTGACCGTTGGCATGTTATCACCCTTAAAGGGAAAAATGGGTTTCAACATACTGAACAGAATATCAAGAACATCTATTTTGTGTAAAAGCCTAATAAATAGCAGAATAATTCCTTGTCTCTACATTATGCAATGCAATATACACTCATTGACACCTATCTATCTATCTATAAACCAGAAAGTAAAAGCAGCAATTCGCCGCCACTTTCAAGCATGTCAAGTAAAACACATGTGTAGAATTTATAGCAAAACAACAATCACAATCTGCGATAGGTGATTACAAAATGATACATTCCTTACAGCTGTGATTAAGGATCACCAGGGTAGCTCAAGGGCCTCCCCAGTGATTTACACAAATCAGGTGATCAGGAGGTCATCACGTGACCACTAATTTGCATAGTGTCCAAAATCAGCTTGAAAGTTCCTGGCAAATAGCCAATAAAAGTCAATCAAAACGGTAAATGCATTCTACTTTTATCTTTGAGGATGAGGAGATACACCATTTACACATCGGGAGTTACGGCAAAGGAAGTCAGATGTCAATACGGATTTCAGATCATGTGACCTGTGGTACCCCATCCAGCATTCCCAGGCAACGTGATGCTAAGAGCTTGCTCACCTGGAAGGAGCACAACAACGCACAAGAGCACAGAATACCGGACTCTGTCCGCGGCAGCAGTGTGCAATGTTGCCAAAATGGGTCATCCACTTCTTCCACCCCAAGGAGTAGTTCTGTGGCGCTCGTAATTAGCCAATATCCAGAGGACTACTCCAGGTCCAAAACGCAAGTCATCAGTGCCACGCTGTGTGAATCCCGTATTATGGTAAAGCAGATCACGTCATCCAGGGGCCGATTTTGCATCAAAAAGTAAAGTATAGTTATTTCCCGTGGTCCTGGTGGATTCCTCATCCTATCTATTTTATAGATCTGAACATAGAGTTGAAGAGATGAGCATGAATTGTGAAACACTATTATATTGTACTTATCTTATTTTCTCTTATTCCAGATCTCTAAAATAGATAGGATGAGGAATCCACCAGGACCACGGGAGATAACTATATTTTACATTTTGATGCAAAATCGGCCCCTGGATGACGTGATATGCTTCACTGCTGACTTGCGTTTTGGACCTGGAGTGGTCCTCCGGATATTGGCTAATTACGAGCGCCACAGAACTACTCCTTGGGGTGAAAGAAGTGGATGACCCGTTTTGGCAACAGTGCATACTGCTGCCACGGCCAGAGCCCGGTATCCTGTGCTCTTGTGGGTTGTTGTGCTCCTCCCAGGTGAGCAAGCTCTTAGCGTCACGTTGCCTGGTAACGCTGGACAGGGTACCACAGGTCACATGATCTGAAATCCGTATTGACATCTGACTTCCTTTGCCTTAACTCCCGATGTGTAAATGGTGTATCTCCTCATCCTCAAAGATAAAAGTAGAATGCATTTACCCTTTTGATTGACTTTTATTGGCTATTTGCCTACAGGAACTTTCAAGCCGATTTTAATCACGGACACTTGATTTTGGACACTATGCAAATTAGTGGTCACGTGATGACCTCCTGATTACCTGACTTATGTAAATCACTGGGGAAGCCCTTGAGCTACCCTGGTGATCCTTAATCACAGCTATAAGGAATGTATCATTTTGTAATCACCTATCGCAGATTGATAGTTTTGCTATAAATTGATAGTTTTGCTATAAATTGCTATAAATTGTACACATGTGTTTTACTTGACACGCTTGAAAATGGTGGTGAATTGCTGCTGAAACGTTGCATTTGTATGCTGCACTTCCTTTTTCAATAAATTGCACCGTGAACTTTACCAAGGAGTGCTGTGGATTTTCCATCACTATCTATCTAACTATCTATCTATGCTGAGGGATATCAGCAGCGCTTCCAGTTTCCAGGTGTGTATGTAGTTGGTGCCAGCAAACTCGATTCTGACCACGTGTCAATGTAGATACCAAATGGATACTTCAGAACACTCCACAGCAAAAAGTGTTTACTCCATCAACGTGCAAAGGGGGGGGGGGGGGGAGATCCAGCCACTGGATACCAGGGATGGGGCTATAAAGAACATTTAATTGCAGCTGTTATATTTGACAACTGTCCCGCTAATAGCCGGGGTTCCAGGCTGCAGACAGCAGCCGGGATCACAGTGGTTCTTCACAGCAGGGTCGCAACACGTCCTTCTGGGGGAAGGGGTTAAATAGGTTCAAGGGAGCCCTGGAT